>NW_028288538.1:4355303-4658333 GCF_059628265.1 Tinamus guttatus | reverse complement strand
TAAAGTGTTTAGCAGTACAATACTTCAGACAGTGACTGATAGTATTAAGTTTAGTAATACTTTATCAGAAAACTTTTTTAAAGAAAAGCTAGGAAGAAAAAATAAGAAGAAAGAGAGAAACAGACTGTCAGGGCAAGGAAGCAAGCAAACAAGCAAGAAATGAAGAATCACACTCAAAAATACAAATATAACTAAAGCTTTTGGTGTCTTATGAGATAGCACATTTTTTCTGATGTATAGGATGAATAAGGTTTAGCATGCCTGAGAAAGCAGGGAAATCCAATGAATTCTGCAGATAAACTCAGGAGAAGGTTTCACTGCATGCAGCCAGATGTGGAATATCACCGTCAACCCCAGAGAAGCAACCACCAGAAAAAGGAAAAAGATAGAACTGAAACTATTGCACTAGTAGATTCATCCTGAATATGGTAGTGCAGAGGCTCCATTCCTCAAGGGAAGGAGGATGCATAGCTGGGAAGAAGATAAGGAAGAGGTTTCTAAAAAGATCTTGGAGTTTAAGGGAATGGGACTTTTGGAAACACTTTAGGGAGGCCAGCGTTGTGGAAAGGAGGAACAGAATCTGGAAGAGAGGGGGTACATAGGAATTGAACTTCCCTATTGCTGACCTGCAATCAGTAACTGCTGTTAGAGCCCTGCTTCTCTAACAGAAAGATTTAAAGTAACGCCCATGGTACCACAGAGCAAACCTGCCTGAGTCTTGAGGCAATTAAAGGATCAAACATATTAAAAAAAAAAATGTCCTAACAGTGGAAACAATGGCAGTAAAGTTTATACATGATGGTTTCCTTTGTATTAGACCAATGCTTGCCACATGCCAAAACATAAACCAGATTGCATAATACGTAGGTTTTTCATAATTTCCTCAGATTAGGTTTTTATTAATGCCTGTCAACAGCAAATGATAGGCATGTGTTGCATTAACAGCCACTATAAGCCATGCCAGCACTGACTTCACTGCTGGTCTAAAGCCTTGAGTAAGTTAAAAAACGCATTGATTGAAGAGGAATCAACCTCACTTGCATTAAATCTCTGAGGGTTTTACCTGCTCTATTTTTTTTTAACAAACTGTTAGTTATTTTTGCATTGTCACTAATAACAGAGAATAACTGCACGTTTATCAGTAATGATCTGGGATAAACATACTTGATTATCAGCTCCAAAATGTTCCAGGCATCTTTGGCTATTTATAAACTTTGCCACTAAGATCATCTATTTTGTCCATTTTTAGGACCTACACAAGCCCACAGTTTATAGATTAGGAAAGACTCAATGCTTTGCATGTTTCCATTTCTTGCACTTGAATTAAAGGCCAGTACAAGAAAAACAAAACTAAAATGTTTAAACAGGAAAATTTACTTGCAAAATATCAGTATCTAATTGTTAAATAAGTAAAGAATCTCATAATATTCCCAGCATAAAATAAAAATGGTGTGAAAATTTATAAAATTCTCACATTAAAAATGGACATACTATATAGGTCAGTGATCTTCCACATCATCAGATAACTATATCAATCACTAAAGTTTGAAGATGCATCAGATCAAAAAGAACAAGTGACCTAGAAAAATAGCTCTCCTTAATGCTCTCACTAGTAGGAATATCTAGGGTAGCAGAACCCCCCAAACATTGATAACATGGTATTCCGGGAATTTATTAGTTGGTGTACAGCTGTCGGCCTGCTATTCAGTTGAGCTGTATTTGCCTCGTATACATTTCATGACAGGGTCATTTCATTCTGATGAGTGGAAAGTCCATGAGAGTTTGGCCTGCACTACCCAAATGTAAAACAGGACTCCTCTGCGTTGAGCTGCATATTTCTGGATTCAGCTTAATTAATACTGCCATCACAAATCCAAGATTTTGATGACTGTCCATCAACCTCAGTGGAATTTCAGCCAAGGACAAGAATGGGATTAAGGCAAACAGATATGGGTCAGCTTTAGGAAAGAGCCATTATTTCTGCAAACACCACCCTTCATCAGCCAGATTTTCCTTCTCTTTAGTAAAAGAGCCTGTTTTTATGTAAACAAAGTCAATATTCTGATTAGCCTCGGGAAGGGTAGGAGATATTAAGTTTTTAGAGCCGTTTTCTTTTGACGCTTCCCTGCCTCCTTCATTTCCTTCTTAATCTGTGAATATTCTCCTTGTTATAATGAGGGTGGAACAGGCTGGGCGTCGTTAATCCCGCTGTGCCAATCGCAGCCGTGGGATGGTCACCTAAGGACGGCTTCGGGTGCCCAAAGGTGCCAGGACGGGCCATTGGTGTGTCAGAGATGAAGCAAATTAAACTTAACCTTTAACATTCCCTGTCCCCTCAATACGCAGAGCAGCCCACTACTGCAGGACATTTTGCATATACATTTATATTTTAAATAGACTCAGATAGATGGCACCAACCCCCTCAACGACAACAAAAAAAAAGAGAGGACAGAAAAGCCATCTCCATTGTGTGTGCAAGGCAAAATTCTTGAATTTACAGCAAGTGGTAATTGATGGGACGAGAAATTCCCCAAAAGGCCAGTTTTGTCTCTTGCACTTCACGTACAATGTCAGCCATTTTCCTGTCACTGAAAAATTAATCTGGCTGCCTAAGCGAGGAAGTTTTGCCTCATGCGCAATCAAGACCTGCACATTTTTTATTGCACTCAGAGTCCTGCACAGGGGGATGGGGAGCGGAGAACTTTCCAAAAGCAAAACTGACAGCTTACTCAGGAAAAGACTGAGTAAATAGATAGGATTGCGCATTGCCTGGAGGTCAGCAAACTCGGGCGCTGGAATTAACAGGAGATGCAAATTCCACGCTCGGAGGTTTGCTTTGACAGCTCACCTCTGACTCCCACCAAAATTAAAGCAGCCAAGCTGGTTCCCCTCCAGAAACTCGTCCCTATCCCAAGCCAAAGAGTGCACCCCCCTTAACCCAACTCAACAAGGACACAAGACTTGACAGACCCGAGTCCAGGTGATGGGCTCTCCGCGGTGGCAGCGTTGCCCATGACGTGGGCTCCTACATTTCGTGCTGGCAGCCAGGTCGCAGCTGCTCTCCAGGCTACTTTGGAGACCTTACAGGCTAGTTGGGACACAGACCTAAATAACAGGATATACAGCGAGGATTATATTGTCACCTTATTAGGTGGCAAAAGGAAAAAGAAAATAGGCTTCACTGTATCGGAATCCACAGACACACACACAGAAAGGGTGTTTTTTACCCAGAAGAAGGATCTATCCATAGGGCTGGCATTGCAGGTACCCAGTCCTAGTAGGATATTAGTATTTTACAACTAGATATTAGGACCTCTTTGCATTTGCAGGTCGTGTGTCAGTGGTTTCGTTATGAGTGGAAGGCTGCTGCATTATTAAGAAATAGTGACCCGCATTTCAAAGCAAAAAGCTAAGCAGTGGCTAAGATTTTGCACCAGCTGTTTAATAATAGTTTGTCTAATAAAATATTCATATTATCATATATTTTCCATCTTAGAGGATGATCAGAATGTCATTTTAATATTTTCCCCGTACTAAAATAAAATTTTAATTAAGGCTAAAGATATATTGCCTACGGAAAGCTAAACTGTTTAAAATTATTAACTGCTTGAATACTTGTTGCTATACTACAAGCTGCCATAAAAGAAAAGAAATTAAGTACATGGGGGATTAACGCAATTTTGAAAGCTGTGTTCCCCTCCCTCCTCCTTTTAGATACGCCTAACTGAGCCATAACTATTTTTCTCCACTCAGCCAGACTCCAGCTTTGTGGCTTTTTTAATAACCTGGCTTTTCAAGCTTGTGCCCCCGAGAGCCTTTTCATTTCTGCCGCACTACCTACAAGCAAATTTCTTCCAGTTGCTCAACAGCCTAATGCCTCCCTTTCTTCGTTGTTGAAGCATTTCATTGCAGTTTCATTGACTGGGAGGTGTTCTGTTACAGTGGAATCAATAGCTTAGGGCTTCCCAGCACACCGATTAGCTTGTCAGTCAGAGCCTGGGGGAGGTAGTGTAAATCCCAGAATACCAGGGGCCACCAGTTTGAAAAGTAAGGAATGCAAGGAGCTTGTATGGGTTTTTCTACCACCTGTTGCTCTGCAACATGTGCAAAGTGTATTAACTTCTTTGCTGCTACATGCCTTAAAGGTCAACTGTGATAGAAGCTTTAAGCTTTTGGAATATTTTAATTCATTACAGGAATTGACTTTTACTGATTTGTTGCAAAGATCCTCTTACAAAAGACATGTTTTTTCGGTCGTTGGGCTTTTTGTTGTTTTTCTTTTCTTTTTTTTTTTCTTCTTCTTTAGTGGGTTTTTATTTGGCAACATGTTGGTTCCTCTTTGGGTTTTATTTTTTCAGATTAAGGACCTCATCTGCTTTTTTATTGTGTACGAATAGAAACCAGTTTCTATAGCAAAAGAAGTTTCTACAACCCTCCCTTCCACTACAAAAATAGTATCAGTTTAGATGATCCAGACTGTCACAAGGGGGATATTTATTCTTTCACCAGTTTAGATTTGTGGAGAACAAAATTATGAAGTATGAAGTTGGAAAAGTTCTGCTGTACATATGCTGCTGTGGCAGAATATCTTAATGCTGAAGGCTGCATTTCCAGCCTTCCTCCCCTCCCATCCTGCTGCCCTCTAAGGGGAAAGGAAAGCGGCTCCCTCCCCACACAGCCCTTTAAGGGACTTCTGGTCCTGGCGGGGGAATATTAGGGAAGCTCAGAATTGCTCTTAACTGTCCACCCAAGGGGCCATCCCACCACCTGAAGCTCTAATTCACCTTCAGCTACCTCTCTCCAATGTCTCCGTTGGATAAAGGTATGTCCTAACGGCTCGCCAAGGTAATGCAGAGGTATAGTGTTAACACCCGCAGTCTGGAGTGGTGAGTGAGCAATACATCTCCGGATCAGTCTCCAGGTAGTTAAAGGCTGTCTGTAAGAAGTGCTCAAATTCTAAGAAAATATAAGAAAACCTGAACTACTCCAAATACAGCCATTAAAAACAGAGGCGCAGGCCCTTTGAGCCAAGCTAAGGAAACCTTATTACAGATATTTATTATCCAAAAACCACGTCACATGACCACAAAAGGAAATTCTGTGCTTAGGGCATAAAAGCCTGTGCTTTGGAAAGGTTTTGCTGTCACCACATTTGGGTTTGCTCACAAAACCTCTACAAACTCACCACAAACCACAGAGTAAACCTGCACAGTGCAAATTGTCCTTATTAGCATAATTCCACAAAATTAACTCAATGGGCCTTTTTCTATTAATTTTGTTTTAAGAGAATGGCACTGGGATTTTCTAACTAATAGCATAAACAAGAGCTGGAAGCTCTGTGCTGTCCAAGTGGATTCCAAAGTTTGCATTGAAAATATTAATCTTTTCAGTAGAGACTAATCTTAGATTCATGTCTTTCCAAAAGTAAGGAATAAAAAAAGTTTACTTTAAAAATTCTTAGTGAAATGCCCTCTGTTTTACACTGAAGAAAGAATCCAAATAGATTTTCTACCTTGTTTCCTACCTCTGCACATACACCATAAACCTGTTAGAGTGGAAACACACATCTGGTCAGTTTATTAAATGTTCTGCTGGAGGTATTTGCTTCCTCAAGGAGCGTGCACAAAAGATGCTACCAAAAGTTTTGTGACACTGTAGGACATACATCTTTGAAACCACCTGAGAACTAAGAACCTTGAGAGTGTCCGTAGCATCTTAGCCTTTTTCTCTTCCCTTCCACCCACCACTTGCAGTACCGTTAATTCAGGAAAATTAGTAGTCTTGTGTTGTCACAGTAAATCACTCCCACTCTGTTATGAATGTGGTTACTCAGCAAGAGTGCTTGTTCAGAATTTAGGGGATCTTTTTTTCTCTTCTGTTTCCATCTTTCACTTTTTTTTTTTTTCCCCTCCTGCTCTATGCAGTCAAGTTGTGAACATCTGATATGGGTAAAATTGCACTGGATGATTACTTAAATTCAACCTTTGACTGCAGAAAAATACCCTCTGTCTTGACAGTTCTTTCACCAAAACCCCTGCCTCGTGTTGAATCAAAGCACTTGCAATAAAAGCATGCTATCATATATCATTTCCTGCATTTTAACCAGTAAGTGTAATTAATTATTTCTTTACCTTGCACCTTATAGACAGTTACCCCAGGCATCTGAAAACAGGTCTGCTACTTGTAACCACTTGAAGCTTCTGTCATCAGAAGGGGATTACTCTATATTACTTATTACACACGCGCACGTACGTTTTATACACAGAAAAGGAATGTGAGACCGCCCGGCCACGAGCTATCAACGCCAGGCAAGGCCTGGAGAGCAGCATCCCCCAGGCAATGCAGGGCACATGCAGCTCACCCAGCCTCAGATTTGCACTGCCCAGCAGATTCGCCTTGCAGAGATCATGTTTCAGGTCAGTCAAAGGCCTCCTGTTAGCTATAGGTTGAAAAAATGTAACTGTATATAGTGAGTGGGTATATATATACATATATATATATAGTATGTATGTATGTTCACTTGTGTGCTGTTAATGTCCAAGGCTCAGGAAAAATGAATATACCTGTAAATTCTTTCACAGACTGTTAAGGAAAACATATCCAAACTCCAGAAAGAAAATGTGAGGAAGGGGTCATTCCTAGGTAAACTGGTATTGCCCTTCAGACATATTATTTTTTCAAATTATCACTGTTTTTAAAACTCATAAATGCATTCATGAAGAAAAGCTACAAAATATTCATGAGCTTTCTATAGACATGAAAGCTTGGGCTAAACACAGAAGTACACATGCAGAATAGACACACACAAACAAAACGACATATGCAAAGAGGTAATAATGTAATTCCCATCTAGCTTAGAAGCCTACTAGCTGGACCTAAAGATATATATGTCACTTATGGCAGATTCAGAGAAATATAAGGGCATGAGTTTCAAATGATTACACAGGGAGGTGTCCATGCATATGTGCGTGTAACGTCTTTAATACAAAATAATTCCGTGCATCAAATTGTTTGCTAACATGGTAATATGCTGTCTCATGCCGATTCTTTCTGCCACTTTAACTATTTTATTTTATAGTATTCTGCATAAAACATGCACGTTGAAAAATGTGTCCATGGCAATCAGTGCTGCATAAGCTAAGTTATACATTTCATATCCAAATCAACACCTACAGCCATCATGACTTCATGTGTTTGGATTCTGTCCTAACTGGCAGTAAAAGCTGTCATTAGGAGCAGGAAACAGTATGAAAGACCTTTCACGGCCTCTTTCAGCATGCAATGTCATCTGTTACCATGGGTTGTATAGTACTGATGGCTATAAATGCCACTATGAATGATGCAATCTCATATGTGATGATGAACTTGAAAAAACCTTTGTTGAATTTGTGCTTAAGGTGCTCATATTCCGGTTATTCATGAGCATCCAAAATGTTGATCACCAGCCGGGTGTTTCAGCAACCCCAGTGGCAATGCTACAAAACTCACGCACAGCCCTTCCTGTAAAAGATGGCACAAATAAACTCACTTTATAGATTCCATGAGAGTTATTTGTCAGGCATGTCAGCTGTGGCTCATTTCCCTAAATTTTGTAACCTTTCCTTGCAGAAGGCTTTAGAAATAAAATCTGCAGTTTCCTTTCTCTCTTCTCCCTTTTTTTTTTTCTCTCTTTTTTTAATGGTCACATTTCTCTGTGCAGTTCTTCAAGTGCCGTGTTTTGTTTTCAGATGTATCTCTAAATACATTTTGAATACCAGATTGCACATATATGTATACTAGGTTATCTGCTAGGAGTAAAGCAATTTATTTCCCTAATTGTAGGTGTGCAGCAAATAATTGGGCAATCCTCAAAGTGAGGGATCCAGATCCCCCGCAAATTCCCTGGAGGTTCAAAGGGCCACTGCAGCCCATTGCATGGGTGCCAGTGACACTGGGTCCCCAGCAGCTGCAGCCCTTGCATGGGCCTCTCTTAGGAAGCAGCTGCCAGTCCTGCTGTATTGTGCAGGGATTTTGTGCTGTGAAAAATACACCCCAAATAAACTACGATGAACTCATCAGATGAGCTGTAAATTAAAGTAACTTAAATGTCATGAAGGTCTCCCAAGGCAGAAAGGTCAAGCTTTAACCCACAAGGGACTAACCTTAAACAGCACTGAACTTGCTCTGCTGCAGCTTCACAAGGGAGCACTGAGACGTTCTCTTGGTCAGGCCTGGTCCACCAGCCTACACAACAGTGTGGGGCCTTTCCGTGTTGAAGCAAGGTTTTATGGTGATTTCAATCCAGTTTTTACCACTGGAGCTTCCTTCTGGAAGAGAATGTTCTAAACTGAGTTGCCAGATGTGAAAGATTTTGAAGTAAAACATGCCGAAATGGTAATTAATAAGACTGGAAACATAAATCACTATCATCAGAAACAGAGACATGCCAGGCAAAGCTTAACACCTCTGCAGAGACCACAAATAGCTTTTAGCTAACACTGTAAGCTAGCAGAATAGCTAGAATACTAGAATACAGAATAGCAGAATACAAGATTTCTAAAGAATTCTAAAGAAGTTAAAGAATACAAGAATTCAGGCACTTTGCACTGCCTAAGACACTACATCAGGAAGCAGAGGATCGTCATAGCCCATAAGGCTCCATAGTTTCCAGAGTTAATCCAGGCTTCCTGCATTGGCTTCAGGGATCCTTGGCATTTTTTGTCATACTTATTGTTAACCAAAAGAAAATCCTGAGAGCATCTAATTTTGTGATAAACATAGAACTTTATCATCACATTTCACCTTGTGCAGAACATATGGGATATAAGCAGATAAGAAACCGAACTGAAGTAATTCTTATAAAGTAATCCTTTATTTTTTCTAACTCGACTCACTAAGAGTATGAGACAATTTGCTAACTATAAATACAACAGTAACACAGGATCACATGCAATAGGAAACAAAACTAACTGTTGAGTAAATGGGAAATTATAAGAGATAAAATCAGTACAAATGGAACAGAAAACCTAGAAAAGGGAAAAGGTGGAAAATGAAATGTAAATGGTAGTCTGCAGCAGATATTTGTGACATGGGAAAGGGTATAGCAGGGGAATGGTCAGCAAGGAAAGGGCAGAACTACCCAGGCAAGAGTAACCACGGGTCTCTGGACAGTAGAAAAAGACAAAACAGCAGGATTGAAAGTCCCTCCATATATTTCTCTATTTGCATGAGAACTGTTACAAATATTAAGCGATGTTGAAATAAGTCTTCATAACGAGGGAGGTGAGAGGAGTCCTGAGACAGAAGCCACCATCCCTGTGACCACTCAGGCCAGGGCACCTGGGGAGCCGGCGCCAGCTCCGGGATCACGTTGCGTGCAGGGACCTGGACCTTCCCCCTTGCCAGGGACTGGAAATAGCTGCCTGGGATTTCTGCCCTACATCTGACTCAAGTCAAATGTAACAGGGCTGCACACATCCTGACCAAGCACATCCTCATCTGTTCCTGCAGCTAAATATAACAGCACAGTTAACTTTTCGAGTCTTTGTACTGTTTAAGCTACATGTTAGTTCCCTTTGTTTAATTCTCTAACCTTAGAAACATCCCATTCTTTTCACTTCTTAATCAAATAAGCACCAAAGCTGATCTTCTTTCTTCCTTTTCCCTCTGTGTATGAAGAAATCATGAAAGAAGAAAGAAAAGAAAAGAAAAAAGACAGATCCAGAGGAATCTTTTCAAGGACGTTGAAAATGCTTGCACAGAAAGATAAGAGATTGCACTGCCAAAACCTGGAGCTATAGAGAAGAAAATAATGACAAAAAGATTAGGGGAGAGGAGTTTCTCAGGTCTGGAACCAGTGCCTTGCAACAGGGATAGCCCTTTTTGTTCTACTCCCTTTTAACTGTCTTTTTTCCCCCTCATCACAGTAGCCGGGTGGTTCTGAAGAGCTTCAGCCCTGCATTTCAACTAAGGGGCCCTTCTCAGCGCGCAGGCGAGCGCTGTCTCAAGAGCCGCCGTGCCGAAGTGCGGCGTTATCTCGGGGCTGGGGCTCTCGCACGGCTGTTTGTGTGTGTGTGAAACAAGCTCTCGACATGTTAGTAAGAAGCCTTTAACCCAGATTACGCCACCTCTCCGTCTATAGTGTTCTTTTAGGGCCGAGTGCGAAAGGTCACCCCCGCGGCCCCGCAGCAGCACTCGGCCAATTACGGCACGCCGGGGTTTCCACAAAAGAGGGTTTGGAGCCCCCGGCTACAAAAGCTTCGACGTGTCTGATTTTCAGAGGCACGGTCACCAGGGGAGGAGACTCACTGATGTCTATTTCGGGCCTTCAGCAATTTCTTCTTTCTGCTTATTGTTGTTGTTTGTTTTTAAATCAAATCTGCTCCAAAGAGGTCTGGAAAGTACAACCAGCTCAGCACCTATGAACAGCCCAGCTTCTCATCCCTCAGGTTCAAGTGGGTGTGATTTGGGAGTCCTGTAGCTGCTGGAGCAATCGGATGGTTTATGTGAGGATAGGAGTAGCCTAGCTTTGGGAAAGTAATAGTTACAGCAAGTGATTTAATGACTTTGAATTACATATTGCCTTGCCTCATTCCTAGACTCTAGACTCCTGACACATTGTAGAATGCATGTTCCCTTTGTGCTAAGACATCTTCAAGCCTAATTCTTTGATTAAAGTTTTATCTTTATCCTAAATGTAAGTTTTTCAAAGGTCCATGAGAGAATAAGGTAGCAGTCCAGGTCCTTCTGCCGTGGAACGATACCAAAGGCAGAGCTGCAATGCAATGCAATGCATAGATGCAATGAGATCACTGCACATCTCTATAGGGAGCCCACGGCCAACATGTCAACATTGCATCTGGATACCCAGTTCCTTCTTTAATTCTGTGTATCACAACATCTCTCACCAGTGATGGTGAAAAAAACCTTAAAACACTTTAAATTTCCTGATTAGGTATTGAAAGTTAGGGGAATTAGGCTATCAGCTCTCCCTAGTTAGTTGTCAGAGCACACACCATGTTTTCAGCCTAACTGTTAAATCAAGATTATAATGAATATTTCAAAGCTATCTAGGACTGTTGAGTGTCTATTGCAATGAAATCAAACTGGTAATCTGGGGAATCTGGAAGTCTTATTATTTCTATTCTGTCCATCGCTTGGGTGCCGCAGTGCCTATGTTTAGAAATATTGTATTTCTTTCTAAGAAAGAGAAATATTTTGTACATCTATGTATTTGCTTTTTTCTAGACCCCCGGAAAATCTAGTAAAAAAAAAAAAAATTGAGTACCTTTTGTAGGGACAGATAACAACTAGAGGACTTGATAAAAATATAAAATGCAAATGGATAGTAAAGTATTCTTGGGCTCAGAAGCTGTAGAAGAATTGCTACAAT
Source organism: Tinamus guttatus (assembly GCF_059628265.1). Classification (NCBI taxonomy): domain Eukaryota; kingdom Metazoa; phylum Chordata; class Aves; order Tinamiformes; family Tinamidae; genus Tinamus; species Tinamus guttatus. The sequence goes on along the minus strand of NW_028288538.1, from coordinate 4,646,962 downwards.
GGCATCTATTTGAAAAATTAGGACAGGAAGAAGAAACTCTTACAGAAGATTGCACAGAAAACCTACAAAGTTAAGAGAAGAAACTTCAAGATCGATGCTATTTATGTCAGAGCAGAAAATCAAGTACATGGAATTCCTGAGAAGCTCCATGGAAATGAGAGCAGTTTATACTACAAACTCCTTTGGAGATTCTGGGAAAATCGGTTAAAATTCCTTACTTGACTGCACATATCTATAAAATGACTACTGACGTAATTCTTAAACGTGTTGGAAGCTGTACTTGCCAAGTTCTGGGGATTCTCAAATAAGAAGAGCCAAGTGAAGTTTCACACCCTCTCAAAGGAGATCATGCAAGATTTTATACGAGTCTATGTATACGCTCCTGTATGGATTTCACAAAAGATAGAATAAACCAGCACTTTCTGCACATTTCCCTCAATTGTCCTATGTCTTTTTCTCCTCTTCTCCCATGCAACGAACTGTTAAAAGGCCAGGAAGAACTGTTGTGCAGATGATATGAAACTAAAGAACTTGTGGTAGGTGTTACACATTTTGGTACCATCTGTGCAATCTAATCCCAGCCAAAACAATCTCCTGTTCCTATGTAACTCTGAATCTCACTGGAGAAGGGGGGAGTAGTGTGACTGGCTCAAACCTTCCTGTGTAGGAGTATTATTATCAGTGTTTGCAAATTTTTTCCCTCTTTATAACCACCATAACTCTTCCTTAAACCCCTCATCTGGCTGCTGGCCTACTACAGAGAGTGAGCTATGAACAAAAAAATGGCTTGTGTCGGTTGGTTCACTTCTGGTGTGCTGGAGGGAATCTTTACCCAAGAGAAAACCATCAACTCACACAACAGGTTCTTATTTCATTTTCTTCCTTTCTTACATTGCCTTGCCATGTTCTTCCCCCTACTTTATATCAGGAACACAGAAAATGTCCTGATGACATATTTTATAGCACAACTGAAGACAAACATTTCCTGAAAATCATTCTGGATTGAAACTGATTGATGTTTTCAGACTTTGCTGCCGTTGCAATTTCTTCAAAGACCTGAAATTAGTTTGGGTTTGTTTGATTCTTTCATTGTGCAGGGGCTTCCCACATGGACATTCATTAGTCATCTTACATGGGACATACATATGATATTGTCATCGCTGTCCAACATAATAAAAGTAAGGCTAAAACACTTAGTCAATATTGATCTGCTTCTGTATCTCCTGTAGTATACTTAGTGTAATAATGTCTTTCTACAGAGCTCTAATGCAGAAAACAGCATGCTTCCAATAACTGTTTGCTTTGGAAACAATAGAGGAAGCATCTGAGCTCAAACTTGCCCATTGTTGCTACTCTGCTCTCACCATATAATCCTTGGGAACCTGAGGTCCCCAGAAGAAACACAAAAGAGAATCTGATTAGGCTAACCATTGCTCTTCGCAAGGATAGTTTGTATCAGATAAATTTTTCTGGAGAAATATTTGAAAGGATCTTACTAAGAGGCACCAGAGAAAGTGTGATAGAAGTAAGAAATAAAAAATCCATTTAGTCATGATGTCCCTCTCTTGCCCAGGGCTAGATGATGCTGTATGACTGCCCTTGCAGTGTTGGTGTTGTGGTGTTTCCATAGCACTCCTTAACTCCTCAGTTCAGTCAGGGAATAAACCTTTTTCCCAGGAATCCAATCTTTTATCATCAATATGTACTTTAATTTTAACCCGACACACCTGTTCATACTAAAGGGCAATGCAAAATAGTCTCTGTGATTTCATTAATCTTTTGATAAAAATATATATAGAAAGATGGCAAATTTTTTAAATTACATAAACTAACTTTAATAGTTTTCAAGACAAACAAAATTTGCCTTATAATGGAATAATAGATGTAGCACTGTTGTCTTTCATTGTGCTTCTCACCACCACTTTTTTTTTTTACCCTTGAAGAAGGTATCTGCAAACTGATATTTTTTCCCAAATAATCATCACAATTGAGACAGAGATGAATGAAGTAAAAGTATGGAAAGACTAACTTCCAGTGCCTGTTTACTAATTCCTCAACCTACCTTCTTTCTTATAACTTTTTTTGTATCCTCTTTTCACACACTACTTGGATCAGATAAAGGCATGCTCTCCATTTAATCTTATTAAAGCAAAATCCACTCAACTATCTTATAGTTGAGTACAACATCTTAGCTCCAGAGTATTGGTTTTGCCCAGGGATATGGAAGAGAGAGAGTGCTTATTCAAGGATAGACGGGTCTCACAGAGGCATGTGGTCAACCTGCTAACAAGCATGTACAGGGTAAGACTGAACAGTCCAACTTCAAGGAGGAGGTTGCTGCTTTTTGGGGAGGTGGTTCCATTTGTTTTTTAAGAAGGGTAACCCCCTGGATTGCAAGGAACAGAAGTATTAGTTGCCCCACTTTTGATTTTTTTTCTCTTGGATGAGTCACATTGTCTGTTTTCCCAGCTCCATCTTTCCAAAATGAGGTGACAAAGAGAGATTTAAGAGACTACCTCTCCTTTGGCTCACTCATCAATAACCTTGTGCATAATAAAAACGGCTCAGGCACCTTTAACCAAGTGGTATTTCTAAATTACCCCCAGGTAATTCAGAATGATAGATATTTTAATCTCTACAATCCCTAGTATGTATCTATTTATTTTCACTGGCTTTTTGCACCCATCTGGCAAAAATCCAGCCCTCACGGCAACAGAACTATCAGAAACAATAGGAACTACAGAGAGGAACACAGACAGTGAAAGAATGATTAAATTAACAATTTTTTATTTGGCTTCTGCTGGCATCTAGCTGGCACAGAAACAAACATATAGATACATATGCGCATCAAGTAACACAAGCCTGAAGAAGCAAGAAGAGGGAGTGAAACTGAAACACAATACATGACAAGAAATCCCAACAGACCCACTGCATTTTATTCAAGTTTTCTTGTTTTCCCAAGCTTGCTAACTGGCATGATTCCACTGCAGAGAAGCACAGAAGACAAGAAAAGCTGAATGAGAGAAGCACTGTCTTGATTCCAACATGTTCTCTGCGTGTTTAAAAGTCACTTGTGCCATTCTTTTACCAAGAAGTGCTGTGTAGGTGTCTGCACATGTGAGAGAGTTCATGAATTCCCAGCATCAGGGACTTCACTGACCATGGTTATTTGCTTGTTTACAAATATCAACAAATATTTTGCAATTTTATATTGTGTTCCTAGTGTTTGCCAAGTCTCTAAAACTTCACAAATAACTTTTCAAATGGAATAGATTTATACATCTAGGAGAAGATACCACACCAGTAAGACTTGCAGACAAACTGAAGGCTGAAGTTAACTATCAAGACATCCTGGTTATTTGGAGGAATGGTCTTAAATAAACTAAGCGGGAGTTCAAGAAGGGCTAATTCTGTTGGAAAGATGGGAGGTTCCATGAGTTATAGTTGGTGACAGATTAAACCTGAATCAGCCTCTTCAGGATATAGCAAAAGAAAGATGATGCCCTACTAGACTGACAAACACGGGACATAATCCTTTCATTGGTAAGATATCAGCTAGATTCTTTTTCATACTGAAATCCAGGAAAGATATGCACCACATAGAAGCGTCCCCTGGACAACAGCAAAAGAGACAAGAGGTCCCCAACATAGAAAAACTTACTTCTAAAAGTTGCACATTCTCAAGAAAAGAAAAAAAAAAGAAGAAATGGCAGCAGACTTAAAAATATAAAAACTAGATTTAAGACTGAAAGGAATAAATTGTTCTTCATGTATTCTCTTGCAGATGAAGAACTAGGATGCTTAAACTGCGGCTAACAAGATTTAGGGTAGATATCAAGAAACATTTTAGGCAATTAGGTATAGTTGAGTGCTAGAATAGACCACTTGGGGACCTCAGGCACTGGAGGCTGTTAAGAACAGATAAGCTTTTTCCAGATCATTGCTTATCCTGCCTTAGCACAGAAGAGGACTAGATAATCTCTAGAGGTCCCTTCCTCACTCAGTTCTGATCATTCCAAGATATAACTAGGAAATGTCAAAATTATGGGTGTCCATTCCTTATTGTCCTTCACACAGCATGAGTTCCAGCTGGGAAGAATTAAGAGGCAAAAAAATTATCTCTGCTCTCAGTTCTGGCACCAAAGCAGCAATCGGAAAAAAAAAAAAAAAAAAAAAAGGAATTTCAGCTCAGTCCCTCCTATCCGAGAAGGGAAAATGCTCACACTCTTCTTGGTCGTAGTACGTATGACAATCTGTTATACATACAAGAGAAGCCCATAGATATTCAGTGCATTTACTATCTTAAAATTTAGGTACCCAGCTTCAGCAAGTTTCTACTGACCATGTGTGAACAGCTTTTCTTTCAGAAGCTTAGCAACTGGGTGAAAATTGGGGCAAATTTTCCACCGGGCAACAAACTGCACAACACAAGTACAAAGGGAGCCACCCTGCCAAGTTTCATTTCCACCCTCTAGAGATGGAAGCACTAAATCTTCTCCATTGAACTGGTCTATAATGCATGAGCAGAACAACATGTTTTCCTGTAATGTTCTCAGACATGCCTAGACCGTTTCATTCTAATGAATTTCAAGAGGAAAAAGAAATGCCCATTTCCATCCCTGAAAATTTCAATCTGAATATTTTGAAGTTTAGGAAGGTTAGATATAACTGAAAATAAATCTGCTGAAGGTTAGTGGCAGACAGTAATTAGGAGGAATAATATGGTATAAGACCGGGAAAAAAAAAAAAAAGCTTCCAAGGTCATCTAACTGAGTTCTCTGCTATGCGGCTACGTTGTATAATCCCATTTATAAATGCACTGAGCTCCAAGTCAAAGCTATTCTCATTATTTGCCTTCACTGCACCTATTAGAAGGCTGTTTAAGAGTGTCAGCCTTCCACTGATTAGAAATCTTCTTGTAATTTCTAACTTAGATTTATTCACAGTCAGTTTATCCCATTTGTTCTTGTGCCAGTACAGTTTACTAATTTAGAAAACTCCTTTCTCTACTTGCTTACTTCTCTGGTGTATTTATAAAGAGCATCGTATCTTGTATTCTGCAGTACTAATTGTCTTGCCTATGATATAGACATAACTTGCGTAATGTTTGGTGTCTGCTTTGTATCCTAAGGAGCCAAATTTATGTGTACATCAGGTGCACCCATTATGGACCAAATACAAATTGGCAGACCTATAGAAGAAACCTTTCCTGTAGGTCACTTCACAGCTAATCACCACAGAGGTTTTATTACCTGCAGGCTGTGGCACAGGTCACTGTCAGGGAAATGATTTGGGGAAATTGTGATACCTGGTCTTACAGCATGGTCTTACAAGCTTCCTCTTTCTTCAGCAGCGCCAAAACTTTCTGATTTACAAAAGTGGTTTTGGTTTCATCTGTCAAAGAAACAAAAGGTGAGTCCATCAGTAAACAGCTTCTAGAAGCAAGAAAAGGACAGCAGAAGCTTATCACAAACCTGGGGATTTTGCTCATTTAAAGGAGGCAATTAAAAGGCATTCAATTTTATAAGACTATATAGAAATTACTTTGTACAAGAGAAATCAGGCAGGAAAGAGCAAATGGATATGAGCTCCTGTGTCAATCACTGCGCGGTCCAGCCAGAAGAGATGCTACTGCACTCGCTTACAGATAACAGGGGCTCTTTATAGAGCAGATGAGAACAATCCTTGAAAGGAAAAAAGGAAGCACTTCAAAGGGGCTGTCTTTTCTTGGAGTACCAAATCCAAACTCCAGCTAAGAGCAAACGAAGAGCCAGGGAATCTGGGGACTTTGTAATAATAGTTTAATTAGACCAGCCTTATCTGTACAATAAATGCGACGGCGCTCGGCAAAAACTCTGCTTTTTGCTACTTACTTAGTGCTCTATCACTTCCCTCAGTGCAGGACCAGCCTTTGACTAGAAAAAAGGCATTCTGCCAACAAGCTGGACAACATCCATGCACTAAAATGTACAGTATTCACCTCAAATTGGCAGCATTTTTTAATATAAAACATAGGCAAGCTAGTTATAGAATACGGGAATTGCTTTCTAAAAATTCTTAGGAAGAAAGGCTGTATTTAGACCATGCATTTATAGCATTATTATTGTACATATTTTGTACCTATCCATCTGGACAATTTTAACAATGTCTTATCTCTATTACTCTAAATAAAGTCTCTCAGTCTACTTCCCATCATTTGTATTTTCAGTATCCAACTGACTGTTATTATGTAGATATTAAAATGTTTGTTTAAATTTATTTCTCTGTAAAGTTTCCGGGGAAAAAATAGAATAGTCCAAATTCCAATTTCTCATTGCACGAGAACAAGACTGAAAGTGGCACATGTAAAACTAATAAAAAGAAATACTTTTCATTCAGGCAGTTTGGCATTTTTACTGTCAAATGATATCCCTGAGGCCCAACACTCAGCAGAAACTCAAATAGGAGTTGGCATCCTCCAGAGGTTCATGAGAAGAATGAGTACATCCTGGCCTACCCACAACTAAGCAAGCACCAGTGTTGATGTAACCCTCAGAGTAAAAGGGTCACATATCTCCATTTAAACCGGACAGTTGAAAGGTATGTGTTCAATAACACCAAGTCGGACTGAGAGATGAACTACGTTAATTGAAACAATATAGGTGCTTTCCAAAAATCCATACTGATGTACCTCACGGTCAGATTTAAGAGAGCCTTGGTGTCAACCAGCAGGCCCCTCTGGTCCTTCGAAACACCCCAATGCTCCTTGCTCTGAGAGACCCACTGAAGGGTCCCACTGACTTTACAGGCTCTGTAACTCTAGTGTGGTTTTCAGCCTCGAGCGCTCTTTGCTACCCCATGAAAATAGTAAGCGCTGCCTATTACTCTGGACCCGGCCGGTCCCTCTTCTCCTATAGAATTTACAAACTCCAATATACATTTCATCTGCAGAACCGGTAGACTTTACCTACAGTCTGCCAAAGATCCAGCAGAGCTCAAGGTCACCTGAAGTGAACATTGCAGGTTTGATTGAGGTCCTCAAGGGGTTTTCTTAACCACACAGTTACTATGTGGTTGGCTGTAGACTTGCAATTTAAATGCATAAAATCCAGATTTAATTTTTACCCAGTATAGGATTTTCTTCATTTTTAATATACCATAATGAGTCACTTCAGCCTTAGTGAAGGCAACTATACAGATATAAAAAGTGGCAGAATCAGCAGTTCTTGGAACATCTTAGCTGAACTTATTTCAAAGACAATGCTGTAGCAGACAAAATGTTTAGACATCTTTGGCAAATATAAGAAGACTTATTTTCCAAATTACCACTTGGAAAGCAGAGGTGGAGATCTGTCTTGAGTCTCCCCATCCTTTCTGGACAGGGAAGAGGAGAGCGGGGATCAGAAAATTCCCCTCGGAAGCAAAGTAAACACAGCAAATGATGAAAGAACATCAGATTCTTTTTGATTAAGTAATGGGGAAACTACCTCCTGCTTTTAGGGGAAAGCAGGAGGGAATCAGCATGTTCAAAGGGTAGAGGAATCACACACCAGGGACAAGGTCAGCGGGTGGGCCGGGCCGGGGGCACCCAGAGCACCCACCATCGCTTCAGGCCGCGCGAAAGACAAGGCCGCGCTCAGTCACCAGGTGGTGTGTTTAATTTAAAAGGAGTGTTAACCTTGTTTACATAAAATCACACCAATATGCAGAGGAGCAGTAAATCCGCTGCCGTTAAGCAGCGGGGAGGCCACACGGCGCTGGCAGCGTGCCCGCCGCCTCGGCGCGCTGCGCTGGCACCGGGCAAGCAGGGCCGGGCCGGCCCGAGCTGCGGGCCGCTCGCGCTGCTGAGGCCGCTTGCGGGCTGCCCTCCCTACCCTCCGCTTGACTCTTTACATTCTTGTCAAATATATTTAGAACAAGAGGTGTCCACTTGAAGGGAAACATTTGTTAATCGCTTAAACGCAGGAGTTTGGCGGCGCTCCAAGTTTACATTTATAAATATGTAGTATCTGTTTCCAGCTAAACAAGGAACTCCTGACCCCCCTCCACCGCAATCCAGCAAATATATATACATATATGGGAGGGGGCTGCAGGGACGGGGAGTGAGATGGAAATTATGAACAGGCCCAGTTTGGAGGAGGCCGGGGCATCAGCGGGTCCCCCCCGTCCCCAGCGCTGTCAATTTGTTTTCTGCCTTTGCCTGAAAGCGATGTAGATAACAGCACAGAAAGAGGATGATGTATCTTTAAGTAATGAACAGATTAAAGTTAAATTCCTGTTGACCGAGGCGGTTGTGTTGACATTCCTGCTGTTTACAGGCAGCTGTCTCTGCTAATGACACTTTGATAACCAGGGGGGAGGCTGCTGTCGGGCAGGGGGATGGGACCGGGTTAAAGATCACCTCTGCTTAAAACCTCGTCACCCAATTAAACATTAAAGCTTTGGGTGATGGCCGCGGTGCTACGCGAAAAGAGGGGAATTTGGGGCTTCTCTTCTAACTTGTGCTCAGATTATGTGGTTTAGAGGTCAGCCTGTCCTAGTTTCCTCAAGGATGCGGGAGATTCCAAGAGCACTTAAAATAAGCCAGAAAGCAGCAATTCCATCAAGCCCCCATGCACTTCGCTCTGAAACCCAGGACTTTGCAGGGCACTCTCAACTGCAAAAAGTTTTGTTCACAGCCTGCTCTTAAACTAATACATTTATCACTAAGAGCTCCTCAAGCTGGCAGTGGGCTTCTAACGTGAAATCCTGGAGCCTCTTCCCCAAGTCCTCACACAGGTCACATTCCCCCTTGGAATCCATAAAGTCCAAGATCTACCAGATGATAAACTTTAGACATGTAAATAGTCTACTAGATCTCCCTGTCTGGTGAAAATTAAACAGATGCTTAAGGTCTTTACCAAATCAATGCCTAAAAAAGATAGCACAGTCCATCACCCCCAGTCAGACGTCATCCTTGACCACCTCGACTCCCACCCCAGAAGTGGCTTTTTCAGATGTTAAGGGCACCTAGCATTTTGTTACTGCATCGCAATTCCCAGGACTCCAGAAGAGCAGTTAAAAATCCAAACATTTGTGTTTCCCATCTTTTTCTTAACAAAGTCTAAATTTAAGGCCTTTAAAGCAACGTGATAATGCCTCTTTAATTCCAAATCAAATTCCACATGCTCATTAACTATAGACTTTCATAGAAATCAATGGATATATTTTTGCATTTATGAAGTCACTTTAATGGACTTCAAATTCCAAATAAAAGTACTGAAAAGGCAGATTTTCCTTTTGTCACTAAAACCATTGCTGCTTATATAGTAGAAGCACATTTCATGGAACAAGAACATTTACAGTAAACACAAGTTAATTTAAATGAGTATCAATTAGGCAGAATGTACCTTGCTTAAGAAATCTCAGCTCCTTTTATTGTCTGGGCTAGCCTATTAGAAATTGAATCCTTTTAAAGTTAAGAGCATCACTTTGTTTGACATTTTTTCATAAAACATACCACTAGGAATGAGAGGAATGTAGCCATGTTCCACATAAAGTTGGAAATATGTGGTAAATGGAAAAACATACATATTTGAGGTAAACTTTTAGCACGCATAAAAAAAAAAAAGAAAAAAAAAAAGAAAAAGAGAGAGAGAAAGAAATGTCTCTTAATACCACTGAAACACATCACTGATCTCTGGAAATGAAAGGTTTACTTGAAAGAGAAAAGTGTCACCTGTGCTATCAGCTAACTTAAGTTTAATCCATTGCAAACAACAAAGTGGTGGCCACCAGCAAATTGGGTCATAATCAGATTTAATTTTATCAGACGGAGAGGGTTACATCAGCTCGATTTCCAACGGGAGACTCTCCAAGTAAAACTTGGAGCGGGTACAAGAAATCACACTGGTGGCAAGGCAGTAGCTCCCCTTCTCCCCCGAGGATCTGTGTTGTACCAATGTCTCTGTGTTTCTGATAAGACACTGAACCAAAGCTCTGACTTATGGCCACTTAAAGATACTGTAGCACTTTTCACTCACAAGAACAAGAGTGTTAGAACTGCTGCCTTGGCTGAAATCCAACTTAGTAATTACTTTTTGCATTTCTAAACAGTCCCAATGTAGTGGCAGGCAGAGGTTATTTTCTACTATTGAGCAAGAGCAAGTAACAAAGAATGTCCAGAAGCGCTGGCTGCATTTCACTGGGGGTGGAAGGGATCACAGTGGTCTCTAAAGTGCTTTGGGATCCTTCAAGATGAAAGGTTCATTAAAAATTGGAAGTCAATATTAGCATAATAATCAGACATAGCTGCTCTTGTTAAACCTACACAAGTGATCCCACGCTGCAGGTTTCCACTGCCCAGCACAAACTCATACGTGTTTCCCACTTCACAATAAGCAGAGTCTATCAAGAATATTCCCTTTGCTGTTTTCCCAATAGGAAATTTGGTTCCTTAACAATATATATAGTCCCAAATTGCTATTTTTGCATTTGGACAATCTGAGGACAAGAATTCATTTTGAGTTTATTTGTTCTGAAAAAGAGTTGATCAATTTGCTGAAATAAGTGCAATGTAAGTGCAGGTGCTTTATAGTCACAGATTCTTTCTTTAGGAAGAATATTCAAGAAATATCATTCTATGATAAGAAAAAAATTAATATCAATATATGCATTCTCAGAAAAGATCGATTTATTTAATGTGAAAAAATACAAAAATCAGAAATTATATTTTCTGCATGAACTGTTTCAATATTTCATTTCCAAATAGCATTTTTATCTTAAAAGTCACTTATACTCGAAAAGGATTAAATAACACAAACCTTCAGAGGACTACATAGTTTCAGGTTAAGGGAACATTTTAACACTGATGCAAAATGAAAATTTCACCTTGCTAAGAAATAAAACCAATCCATCTTCTGGTGATTCTAACACATAAAGGTGAGAATGATTATAGTCTTTGCTATTATTTGGTTTCCATATTCACACCAGAATTGGACAGAGAATTTCCATGACAGCTTCTGATTTTCACTAGTAGTTTCTTTTTTCTATCAAGTGAATTAATGATAACTTTTGAAAGGATTGAATATTGAAAGGCTTCTGCCTAAGTTGCAAAACTGCAGACAACAAATTTCTTATAACCTGATATCAAAGGCAAAACTGAATCACATGAGCTTTCACCTGAAGTAAAGCAGACAGAACATTAACCTTTAAATTAAAATGCATGTTTGAAAGGAAAAAAAGCAATCTTGTATATTATTAACACGGTAGGATGCTACAGCAAACTGTATAAGAAACTGCTTTGTGCTTCAGCAGGACAGAAATGCAAAACTTTTTGTTGGCTTCAGCTGCGGGATATCAGAATTACAGATGAGAAAGCCCTACTGGTCCCTCTTCCTGCCATTGCAGCATCATTCCATACTTTGTGTTTCACGGCACTATATCAAATGTAGTTTTAAGAGATCTGAAGGACAAAACTTCAAGTATTTACCTTGGCAGACATGTCCTTGGTCATGTAGATGACAACAGTTTTTCTTTTTTTTTTTTTCTTTCTTTCTTTCCTTCACTTTCATTTCTGCTTTGCCTGATTTTACCCTATTATTCCTGCTTCCTTGTACCACTTAGAGCTCAGGGTAAGCTGGATCACACTGGGTCACAGATCAAGCCAAAAAAAATATTAGAGAGGGTCTCGTCTGGTCAGTTATTAAGGACTGACAGTAATAAAGCTAAATATGAAGTAGCTTTCAAGGAAATTAATGGGGTGTTAGCTACAGTTCAGGACATGATGCTGGCACTGCTATCCTACTGGTGCAAAGGAAAATGCCATGTCACCCAGACTTCAATCCTGTGCACATTTCTGGTCATACGAGTGTTTCCCGCTCCTTCAAAGTAGGCTTGTGCCTTGGAGAAACAGGGAATTAAACAAGAAAGCCACCAAGATTGACACTATGCTGTAGATACCCAGCAGCAGTATCTGTATCATCTTCTTCACACTCATGGGACCTGTCTGGGTGGGAAGTCCCTAGGTGCCAACAGAGCCCCAACAAGCTTTAACACCTATTCGTTCCTCCAGAAGAGGAAAAACTGTTCTTACTGTTTCTAAATCTAGATGACTGAATTAGAAAATAGTTCAAAAAACAAGGACCAGGTTGAGCTTTAGCCCTTGGCACAGGTTGTCTCCACACACACAGGTTTCTCCGTCCAGGCTTGCGGAGTCCACATCCGCAGTGGAGGCAAATGTACAGCAAAGAGCACTGGCTCCAAAACACCCGCGGAATGGGAAAAAACACTGTATTTTGTAAATATTGAGCAAGTTAATATGCTTGCCGGTTCCATACTATACTGTAAGTCAAGGGTATTAAAAATCATCCCTGAACCCTTTTCTTTGTAATTAATTCAATCACTCAACAATTAGTCACATATTGATATTCACTTTTGCTGATCGTTTAGGTTTCAAAGGTTGAGGAAGACCCAAACTACAGCAACTTCATCTTAATTCAAATGTCATCCTTCTTACTGAACCTTGTACATTAGTTGGAGCTTTAGCTAGATTTATTGGGCTACGAGGTAGTCTTTTCACACGAGGAAATGGTGTCTTGATTAGTACTGAATGTGCATCATGAGAGATTCCCTGGATTACAAAGTAATGACCAGTTTCTAACCAGCACTCCTGTGTCTTTTACCTTTATAACACTATCAACCAAATCAGTTGACACAAATTACCTCATTTTGCCTTTGACGCATCATTTTATTTCCATTTACCACTGACTTAAGCACACATAATTACTAACTTAGGTCACAAACAAATGTGACGGACAAGCTTCACACTGAGCAAAATGTTTTATTACATGGTATTACTATCAACCTAAGTTAATTAATTAAAATTAACATAAGCTGTTGGCTAATTGCAACCCAGGAGAAATTCTACTGCACCCAATGGTATAACATTGGAAAATTATCACAATATTTTACAGCTTGACAAGTTCCAGTGAAGAGCTAACATTAATAGAAGGAGGTTACCAGGCTAAATAGACCAATACTGATTTCTGCTATGGAAATACAGATGTTTTCAGCATTACAGTCAGGGCAGAAGTAGCAGCATCAATACTGTTAATATTACCATTTAAGCACAGATATTTTTTAAATCCTCTAAAATCAAATGGATTTTTTTCTGCAGACTTTTGACTGTAGTTGTATGAAATACAGTATTCTTGACGGCAAACACACACACACACGTATATCTAAAACCCTTTTATAATAGGTAACCATAATGAAACAGAAGTAATTGCAAACAGAGGAAACGTCTTCACCTCCTCGGTAGGTGTTTGTGGACTTCCTCTCTCCTCAGGAGGAGTATGAGCAGCTAGTGAGGGCTTAGTTGGCCAGCCCAAATAAAGAATTGCGAACAACCACTTTCTTTAAAATCCAGAAACGTATGAATTAGAATAGGCCGACTGAAATATGCGTCCTTTTAAACTTAAAACTTTTAGTTTAGTTAGACCTGGTATCTTCAGGATCACAAAAGCTAAACAGAATTGGTTTAAAGACAGACTGAGATGGACACCTTTCTGAAAAAGTATTACTTATGTAGCAGATTACCCAAGACTATCATAATGTCAATAAGATTCAGGCTGATACCATTCTTAGTTAAGACCATTTCAGACAGGAGAGTCTCTCCCTTTAGAACTGTGCTTAGAATGAAAATGCTTGTCTGTGTGCTTTAGAGCTTGCCTGTACGTAGACATAGCCTCAGCCTTTTTTTTTTTTTTCCTCTAACTACTTCGTTCAGTCAAAAAAGACAACAACAACAACAAAAAATCAGAGAATCATAGAATATTTCTGGTCAGAAAGGATCTCTGGAGGTCATGTGGTCCAACTCTCTCACCCCAAGTTGGACTAGCTCCCAATTCATATCCAAAATGCCAAGCTCCAGTACTTAGCTGGAATTTCTGCACATCTATATTCATTATATAGCCCCAGCATTTATTAAAGTGTTTCTGGAAGTAGTATCTACTGAAAAAAAACATGTCTCATATCTTTGTGCTGTTAATACAGGCTTTTACTTAACTACCATCAAATATATTATAACTCTGTTTATTCAGCTGCCTAAAACCAGCACATTAATTTCAATTAAACAAAAAAAAAAAAATAGAGGTTTTCTCATCAGTTGAAAAAATGAAGCCTACAGCTACTTAAGTTAAAACATCCCCAACAGCCAGAAACATAACCACAGGAGACCCACAGTTATCCCAGCACACTGTTAATGCTGCAGCCCATGTTCTCTTTCTGCAAAAATATTCTGTGCAGTTATCAACTTTAAGGAAATATATTAACCATTCACCTAGATAATGTTTAATGTACAGTTTGCTCTGACATCCACTCTACCCTCACTAATCAATCCACTGCCACCTGGGATCCATCTAAATGTCTCTTCCTAGTTATTCCAGAGTCACACAGAGCTAAACAATCTATTGTCCTCTTGGCTTTCTTTTTAGGCAAACAACATCCACTTTTGATATGCCTTTCTGTATTTTGCTTAGCATTTTACAATCTTATAAAAGTCTGCTTTTCAGTCTCATACTACTTTTTTAAAATGAGTTAATGCGAGGAGAAATCAGAATGCATTACCTATATCATCTTTATTGCCTTCTGGTGTTTTGGTATTCCTGGGATGATTTCACTCCTTAATGAACCTCCAAGTCTGAGACAGCTGAGCCATCTAAGAAATATATCTTGGTTTGGTCTCCTACCCACTTGGCAGGATGCAGCCTCTGACAGCACTGAAGCATAACAATACTTTGAAAGGTAACCACAAACTGGTTCTTTTCAAAGCTATATAGTATTTGTTTCCTTATTTTTGCCCCTTCTTCTTTCTTCAGAGAAAACTAAATTTGATATGCATTTCTGCAAATCCTTTTCTTCTAAAGGATAGGGAAAAAAAATGGATTCCATGAATCTCCCACCACTAGGAGGGATTGACAAGTCCCAAACCTTTCCCTTAACCTGCATCACTCCTCCAGGGTTATAAAATAGCTCCCAGGCCAGACCTCCACTCCACCTCTGGGAACTGGGCAAGGCTGTTCGGGCCAGCTGCTCCCTTAAATCAGAACAGGTGACAAAATTAGGCCTTTTGACAGCAAAACCAGGAGCAGTTCATTAGCCTGATAAACGACAGAGCCAGAATTTGTATTCATCAAGTATGCTTCAGGAAATCTTTTATTTCAGAAGGGGGAGCCAGGTATAACTATTCCATTATACCCTCCAGAAGATGGAGTCTGGTTTCTCTCATCCTGCTGCCCTTACTTATACTACTGCTTATAACTAGAAGTGAAAAATCTATCACCAGAGTCCCATAAAGCGGTCTTAAATTGTCTATTAGCTAACCCTACAGATATCCAATGCAAGAAGGTCTCCTGGGCCAGTAGAGTGGGGAAATAAATGGCTTAAGCATCAGCTCTTGCCATCTTTAATGTTTTGGTTGATAGGTGCAGAGATCTGCTGCTGAAATGTATTGCTCAACTTTACAACACAATACACTAAAATTAAGAATATTGCACTTTCTCTCTTCACCACTGCCTGTCCTGTAAGCAATCACTGAGAGCACAACAAACACTAGATTAGTCTCCTGCCAAAAGCTAAAATAAAATATAAAGATTCAGAGATGAGAAAGAAGAAGGATGCAGTCACAAGAATGGAGAATTCAATACCATTCCTAGTAATTTTATAATTTTTACCTCTGTTAGCATTTGATAGGAGAATGTGGTAAATCCTGAAGAGAGCTAAGAAATATAAAATATTGGTTACTTTATGCCTTAAAAAAATGGAATATATCTTCTAGGGGTTGCTGTATCAGGAGATCTTTGTCCTGCTCTTCGTGTTTATGAACAAAAGTAATCATGTATGTTGTCGAGCAAGTAATATTCTTTGTCTTCCTAGCAAAGATTTTAGTCCTACAGCGATGGGTCAAAGGGTTGCACACTGACCTGCAGAAGGCAAAAAAAATCTCCCATAAACCATATGTCTTTCAGAGTTACAATTATTTGCAATTATCTAATTCAGCATAAAAGGCAAACATGATGTCACAGGATCTTTGATACTATAAAGGCTCTTTTTGTGAAAGGCCTTTGATCCTTCCTAATCCACACTCCAGGTATTGCTGGTTTAATTGGCTGAAATATAAATACAAATTAATGAACAGATTTTTGTGTTAATTTTGTTTATTGCAAATAATTTGTAGGCTTTTTCAACTCACAAGGATTCTTGTTGCATTTCTATAGTATTTTCAAAAGGTCTGAATAAGAAATTTAATTATCTAGAAAAAAAGTAGTAACCCTTGTGAACTTGATAACATTTACTCCGAAACATGTGCAACAGAGGAAACATTAGTGCCTCCATAGTTAAGGTTCATAAGGACGTGCAGTTGTGGGTGTGTATATGTGCATGTGTGTTCTGAAGGAAAATGAATTATATCTTCCTGAATAAGTCTCGGGAGTAAAATTTCTCACATTTAAAACACATGCAGGCTTTGAGTTTTAATCCTTGTTGAAAAAATGAGGTAGTTTATGCTATTGATACAATTCTTTTTCTTAGAGCTCCCGTCCTTTCAGTTCTTTTGATTTTTTTAATCATCTTTTTTCTTTCAGAAAAAGTATCATACCTGTCTTGCCAGACAGCAGTAGCGTAAAGAGAAGTTGAGGTCGATTTTGCATGACAAAGATTTAACATAAAATTTATGTAGTGGAAAAGCTAATTCAGGGCTATATGTGCAAATGGGGAAAGAAAATCCAGGAAAATAGTGAACAAGTTTATAAAAATTGTTTCCTACAAGCAGCAGTTAAGCAGCCTCCATTCCACACACCGATCTCGACTGTAAAGCTTCTCTCCTACAGAAAGTAACTTCACTTGAGTGAATAGTTCCTCATCCACGTAGGATTTCTTAGTAACCACGGTGAAATAAAACAAAAGAATATTAGTTGCACAAAGCTCTGCTGCCTTTTAATTATACTTTGTTCTTTATTATTACCCATTAATATGCATATTTCTCACAAGGGTCTAAAAATTAGCAGGAAGCGATAAGAGTGATTTTGCTGCATTAAAAAATGGAGGCAAGATTTACTTTAAAATGGCAATCTGAGCCCAAACAATGACAGCCATTGTCTTGCAATAGCATCTGAAAATTGAGAAGTTGCTGGCCTGAGGTGAATCTCAGGGCAGTGAACACAACCAACTTTCAAAACATTATTAGATAACATCAATAACTCTATCTTATTAAAATCTTCACTGATAGCACACGTAAAATCACCTTTTGTTAATGGAATACAAATATGCCTTCCTCACTGTGCTGAAATTAGACTAACTCATGCTTCAGAAAACGTTGCAGTCGAGTAGGGGGTTTGGGAAGGAAGAGGGGGCATTTGGGTATTAGCACTGGTCAATGACACTAATGTTAATAAAAAAGGAAGACAAGAAAAAAAGAAAATAGAAGGAAAAAAAGGAAAGAAAAAAGAAAACTCCAATTAGAAGTATCCTGGGGTTATTAGAGATAACAGTGCTCATATCCAATTAAGATGAAAACCATTTTACCAGTTTAATGTGCCACCTCTGGCAGTTTTGGTTTATTAGTTTTATCAGACTTCAGAACTGAAACTCATAGTGATATGTATGCTGTGTACTGGAGAGATAAATGTTAAGACTTAGAGATTAATTAGTATAAAATAAGATGCTTGAAAAGTTGTTCCTTAACCATGTGCATTTTCTTGGGAAAAATATGTTTTTTCTGAAGCAGCCCCTCAAGGGGTTACCTATTTAGATATTACAGCAGGAAACTACCTACATGGAATACGAAGATGTATTAAGTTGCTCTGCAACCCATAAACGCAGGTGTCTCAGATAAGCAGCAAACACAATGCAAAACCATCTTTCCATTTATTTGCAAAGTCAGCCCTGATTTCGGATCAAAGTGCGGCCAAATATTTTGGGTGGCCTCTGTCTTCACCTGCAGAACTCTAAATTGATACAATTTTATCAGTTCTGTCTAATATGGGGAGTGGGGGGCATCAAAGGGGCAAAACAGACTAATGGTAGAACTCAAACTGTTAAGGCTCCTCATTCAAAGGCAACTGGAAAAAATCTTAAGAATTTTGGTTCAGGGCCTAGGATTGGAAATTATGCAGAGAAAAAATACCATATACTATCTGGCTATGGTGGAAATGAAAAAGCACCACTGCTTTCATATAAATATTCACCAGAATAGCTGTAAAATCACTGGAGTAACATCTGTACTATAAAGGACTGTAAAGATTGAGAAGCTCGGGCAGTGCATTAATGCAAAACAAACCCTAACCACATGAGGACAAAATTCTCCAGCAGCATTTCCACAGCTTCCGGATTGGGTGGATCAAAGGTAGCTTTCATTAGTCCCACTTCCTCACCAGGATAAAATTAGAATGTTTGAATGAAATATGGAATCTTAGAACAGAAATCCTACCTATTTTTTTAACTAACAATTTCAAACCAGAAATACTGACCAAGGATTGGATGAGGTCTAACTCATCTAAACTGTGAAACATGGGACAATTCTTAATTCTATTCAAAATAAATGCCCTCATATTCCATGAACTGAAAACCAGTGGAAAAGGTTCCATATCAGACATACAAAAGCAAGTAGTCTTTTTGCAGGCATCTCTTTTATCAGCCACCTTGACTCATTTAGGATCCAAACCTGAGTTTAACCACCAAAGTGTTGAGAAGAGTTCATTACAGTTCTCAAAAAACAGCTCCAAAGTATATTTTGGCTTCTTGGATCAGGCCACCCTCTCTGAGAATTTTAATTGGTGTAATCCAAGTGCATGACTACAACATGAACCAAATAAAACCAATTCAAAGATGCTAGTGTTATGGAAAAATAGAATATCAAGATAAATGGTGGATCGAGAATTGTAGAGTACACATACATAAGGTATATGCCCAGGATGAACTATAAGTAAGAGTACTGTTTTTCCAGCAATTAATATTTAAAAGAGTTTTTTGCAAATTGATGCTTACAAATCGTGAACACTGGTTGCTACTTTTTGCTTGCAAAAGTTGCTTACAAATCATAAACAGTGGGATTTTTTATAAACCACTACATCAAACATATATGTAGTTGTTATCATATTTCTTTAATCATTATCTCACTGAAAACTCCACATCATATATTTATTTGTATTTTGTTTCCAGCATTTTAGAAGAATTTAACAACATAGCACAGGATGGGAGACCAAAGATAATGCAGTTCTAGTCCCACTAGCAACATTTTTTCCCATAGAGTGGAAAAATGAAATCTAGAACAAAACTCAGATAACATTCTATTCTATTCTAATAACAGCTAATACAAAATGTTTTTCAATCATTTAGGTTATGATCATTGACACTATCAATTTTGTCAATGACTTTCTAATGTTCTGACTGTTGTTGCTGGTCATATTTTTTCCACTCTTTTGATTAACTCAAGTCCAAAAACACTTTCACAATAGCATAGTTTTCTTTCTCTTTTAGCAAAAAATCATTGCTGAAAGCTCATCATTTCATTGATTTTTTATATAAAATGCTAATTTATATAAAATGTTGCTAATATCAAATTAACAATTAAAAGCCTTTATCTTGGGAGCACTTTCGTATGTCCTTAACTCAAAGTATCTAAAGAATCAATATCAAGATAGAAACTATCACACTTGTTTTCAGCATCTTTAGTACTCATTTCACTGCAGAATAGGCTGCCCCTTCTTTACAGCCACAGAAAGAAATAATAAAAAAAAAGCCCTGAAAAATATCTCTGCTTGTTTAGTCACTGTGATTAATCTAGCTGAAGGTACATGAACAAAAAGAGAAGGGTCTTGAAGTCAAAAGGCCCACAGAGTAGCTGAATCTCTGATTGACTTCAAGCAATGTATCCAATTAATGTCCCCCTTCTGCTGAAATCCCTACAATAGTTTCCCTATTTCTCAATCTATTTCTCTCTGAAAGAGTTTCATGTCCACCCACATATAAGGCCCATAATTTGTGGCTAAATGGCAGCTGCAGCTCAGTGCTGGAGGCCTTTCCTCAAATTGGTCTTTAATTGGTATAATCAGGAGCTTGAATTATTGGTTGAACCAAAGGAAAAGTATTCATTCGAACCAACAGGATCGCTCTCTTTTTCTTTTAAATTAGCAATAAGTTAATGACTTTTCAAGATGTTAAAGAGAAACTAAAACCTATGTACAAAAGATGGGATTCATTAATAAAAGGCAGTTGGTCTCATTCTCATTAAGAAGAGGAGCAGTTAGGCAGCAACTTAAAATCCTTAAATAAAAATAATTAAAAAAAAATAAGACTTAGGAGAAGCAGTATAGACTTGGGTGGGTACAATTGAAAATCAAGATAACTTGAACCGTGACCTGAAGAGATCATCAACCTAAGAGGACTTTGGGCTGGTTTCCTTTATCCCGTACAGCCTCTTTTGCAAATTTTGCTGAATTGTGACAGGTTTTTTTTGTTTGGATTTTTTTTTCTGGTTTGTTCTATAATGTCAGGAGCCATCTTTTAATCCTTAAATGTAGCTTGATAAATTAATTCCAGAAAGTGAATGCTGTTGAAGGGTAGGAATTGGAGCAGCCATTCACTTTATTCGGGAATGGACTTTCCTCCCAAAGCGAGCTGCTTTAAGGGCTCAGGTTGGGTCTTTCCCTCAGCTTATTTATTATTTTTATTCTGATTTTTAACCAGAAAACTAATTTAGATCTGGTCTCAAGCAAACCACAACTTTTACACATGTTAAAGGTGCCATCATCATCTCCGTTTGTCAGAAGGCTGGAGCATATCTGTGCTCTACTCCAAGGATTTCTGAGAGACGGAACCTTTTCCGTGGCAACTTTTGCTTGCTTGGAAATGTTACAATTAAAAACGATGCCTGTACGATCCAGTGTTCATGACCTCCTCTAGTGATTATTTGTAAGCAAAATCACTCCTACCCTTGGCCAATGATCTGGGTGATGGTAGTTAAAGCTTCGAAGAAGCATTTACTGGTCATGAAGTTATGGCTCTAGGAACCAGAATGATAGCCTTGATCACCTATGTCGAGAAGCATATGTGTAGTGAAGGAAAGGTGGAGAGGAGGAAGAGGGGATATTCCAGCATGTCCCTTGTTCCTGAGACTGAATACATGGAGTAGGACAGCTGTAAAATCCCTCCGTAGTGGAAGAAAAATGGCTAGCAAGAAGGGATGAAATCACAGCTGCTTCCAGACCCACTTGTCAAGCTACAACATGTGTATACAGCATTTTGTAGTACCGCAAGGGTGTTATTTGCCTGTACTTTGAATGGATAAGTCTTGTGCAACACATCTACAAAGCCTTGCAGCACCTTAACCTATGCCACGCAGAGTAAATTATGTTACTACACAGAATATGCAGCTTTGCACACTTCCAGTTTAGCTGGATCTAAGATGAGACTAAGGTAGTCTGATCTAGACTAGGCTAGAAACTCTCAGATAGAAGATACAGCCATAGAAGTTCCAATGTATTCAGATACACCAAAATGTTTCCCCTTTAAATATTGCATCTGCCAAAGTAAATAAGCAAAAGCTCATCTCATTATCCTGTGTGGAGAGGATGGAAAGAAGAATAGAGAGAAGAAAGGGCTCTAGCTGCACAGAGCAATGGAGTTCGACCTACAGTAGAGACAGGATTTGCTTCTCCTCCTAGTAGGATCTTCCATGCTCTTATTCCTGCAAAGAGCTGCATTAAGGGAACATCCAGTCTCTTCCTGTTAAAGTGCAGTGATGGGTATGGACACCAGGAGAGGGTCTGGTCCCTCCTCTGTCAAAAAGTGCCTGATCAAACTCAGAAAGAAAAGCAATCCGTGCCCTGAGGCAAAGAAAAGTAGCAGCCCTATGTCAGGAAGCCTTCAGCTACCCTTGCTGCAGACTTTAATAGTGAATTGGACTGCTATCCATGTGATGATTATATTGGACAAAAGAATCAAAATTACTATCTACAGATGAGTCATGCACTCTTTTAGCTTCCCCCTTTGGAAGAGAAATTTTTCAACCACTTCTTGCCAGGTCTCAATCAGAGCGCTTCTTAGTTGGAATTATAACAAATAGGAAAATAACGGTACTTACAGTATTTAATTATCATGACTGAAATATTATTGTCCTCTCTCTTGGCCCTGATATAGGCGCTAGAATTCCTTAAGGTAACATTTCCAAGGAAAAATGAAATGTATTTTACAAGAGATTCCTTAAAACCCATCAATTATGCAGGCTGCAACAACTTATTATTGCACTCGGAGGATATGATCCAAACGTCCATTGTGGTATTGGAGATCCATGGGAATTGGATCATATCCTAAATTCGCTCTATGGCCAGCTATCAAAATAATAGCTTTTATTTCTTCATTTTCTGACTGCACACTTTGTAAGATGAATCCTCCTCCTTTATTCTCTTAAAGATAATCTCTCAGTTTATAAAGGTTTTTATTATTATTATTTGGGTAGATTAGCAAATCTTCTTGAATCTGAGTATTCATATAATAAACAGTGGTGAATATATGTGTGTGTTTGTGTACAAGAAATCCTCACTTATGATAATAAAAAGCTCTCAAAAAACCACAATATTTTTACACTTTGCTATCCTCCCATTAATTAAAAACAGGATATTCAGCATTGAACAAAATGAAAACCAAATATCATGAACATTAGCCACATAAATAATAAAAAGCAGCTTGGTATGTGCTGCTTTTTTCCCATGTTTTACTAGAAGTCAGATTCCTGCCCTGAATAAAGTGGTGTAGTGCCCTTTCATTCAATAGCGTTAGACTGACTTGCTCCAGATTTTTTTCTATTCATATGTTACTACCAGGAAATTATTTACAAGCCTCTTATCAAAAGTTCTTTTGATGTCTACGAGAGTTGCAAATTATTTGGATGCAGTCCTTCCACAGGCACGACTTTGTCATAAAAGTTAGAAAGACTGGCAGAAAAAATACCCAATAAGAGAGAAGTTTAGTTAACGCAGTGGATTAGCAATCACTTTTTTTTTTCTCTCTCCTTCTCCTCCCTTTTTAAATCTGAATATTTAACACCAAGCGAGAACCCCGTCCTGTTTTTCGGCTGGAATAACAGCAGTTTCTGTTTCTAACCTGGGAAGAATGTGATGGGGATTGAAAAGCACCCCTGTCCTATTGTTAGACTCCCCCAGCACTGATCCTTGCTTTTAACATCATAATGAAGGATGCTCTTTAGTGGATTATCTTGAGAAGGGATTAACTCCTTCAAGACTTCTTAGGAGGCAAGGTGTTTTGAGCCCTAAATACACACCAATTGCCTGCTTAACTTTTCATCTTATTTTGAAAACTGCCCAGCTGGAATTCAAATTCTTTTCCATAGAGCTGAATTTTCTTAGTAGCAAAGTTTGAGTCAGGGGCAGCAGATGCTAAAAATAAATACTGTTCATTCAATCTTGTGTAGCACAATGTTTCGGATATTTTGCCGAGACAGGCATGGCAGGATAAGACTTAATCAAAACTTTGCTGCAAATTCAGCAAAGCTTTAAATTCTGTTTCTGTCACTCTTACAATAACTTTCTTTATAATATGACAGAGAGACATAATATAGACAGATGGATAGATAAAATACATTCCACAACACACTATCTCTTTTTAAATTTATATTAATGCCATCACATCTCTTAAGAATGAATAGGGCTGCACATATATGAGTCTAGTGGTATTTATGCTGTAGACAGGCATGCACATACATGCACACAGATGCACATATATAGGGACATATACACCCATATGGATATACACACCCATATACCATTCACAACCGTACTAATACACTCATACATATGCGGGTTTTGGCTGCTTTACCTTGCTTTATACAACATCATTATCAGCATTGTTTTATGACACATTTGCTGTAGCACACAGAATGCCTAGTACAAAAAAAAGCATTGAAAAGAGGACTAATTGCTCTATAATTTATAATCAAGTGACTTCTTCAACTTATGCTTCTTTATCTTAATAACCATTCATTTGTGTCTGCCTAATTTATTGGAAATGAAATCTTGTATTTGTTCCACGTTCATCTTATCCCGTAGCTAACCTTGTCTCCGCTCTTAACCTACACCACCGTTTCAGCTTCCTTTTGCCAAGTACGAAGGTAGATTCCCCCAAACTTTTTCCTCCTTTCTCACTACTTTTCACTTTCATCTAAACTAGTTTTTTGTTGGACCTGAAGTATAAAAACTCTTCCTTTGTTGAAAGGTTTTTCTTCGTTTCTGCAGCACTGGCTGAGGGGGCAGGGATTTGAAGTATACTTTTCACACAAAAACAGAAGAAACTTTTCCTTGATTTTCCCAACTTCATGTTCATATTTTACATGCTCTTTTTTCTTGCCCTTTATTTTTAGCACTTTCTGAGGCTACAATATTCATTAATGTGCAACTTCATAAGCAAGGTGGGATTTTTATTTTTTTGTTTGTTTGTTTCAATTGGATTATCCAGCCTGGTGTACTAAAAAAAAAAAAAAAAAAAAGTTTGCTAAAAGTGACAAAATAGATGATTCTGAGGGCAAGTGAGTTTTCTCCATTTTTAACACATGGAGAAGACCCAGGTGCACTCTTATTGTGAGCTAAATGAAATTCTCTCTTATTCATTTTTGTAATAATAACTGTATTCCACAGACTGTGCTTTAATTGTAAATAATCCCCCACATTCTTTCAGTGTAAACTCTTTAAGGAGTCATGAATTTTATTTATACTCTCTCACTCTTTGAGAGTCTTTTGTTTATTTGCTGTTTAGCTCTTTGTGAAATAACACTCCCAGAAGAAAATCCCCCTCTCTGCTTAAGGAATTAGCCCAGAGACAAAAGCAGGGAATTCTTTAAGCCTTGTTTTGTGCTAAGAGAAATGTTTGACATTTCTGTGGAGAGGTGTTTAGTTTGGATTCATTAGGTCTTAGGGACTCTTTTCTCTTTTTTGGCCTTTCAGTTTCTGTCACTGTTTTTTTTCTGTGTTTGGTAGACTGAAGAGAATTTACCAATGTGTAATTAGGTTTCCTACATTTGAATAGCAAAATCCAGTTGTGTTTTAAATAGGCAAGCTAAGCATTCCCCTCAACCAGCAGCCCCAAACCTGAAACCTGCTTTGTGAGCAGGCGAAAGAACGGCAAAAGGAAGAAAAAGGCTTCCCCAAGGTTACTTCATGCTTGAAATAAACACCAGCAAGGCTCCACTCATGCAATTCTATCTGCTGAAGCATGGGGAGAAACTGCAGTCTTCCCATGGGTTTTCTTTTAACACCAGGCCTTAAAATGTTAAAAACATATATGTCGTGTGCCACATCGCTCTTCCCTTCCTCCTATATTTTATGGCTGGAAAATTATCAACATAAATTGGTTCTGTATAATATTACTTTTAATGGTTTATTACAGCTTTATAAAGAAGTGCTATCAAATTAGAATCATTAGCTCAGCCTGGCAAATCAAAATAGTTGGTTAAAAACAACACAATAGATGATTCCAAGGATAAAAATACATCTCAAATGCAACTCAAGTTGCATAGATCGGAGCCTTTATTTTGACCATGAAGCGCAGGTAAGAGCTAGTCTGTTAGGAGGAAAATGGGCCTGCAATTATAATTAAAAAAGGGCAAATGGTGGGTTTGTAATAAGAGACGAACAGGAAACAGTCCATTGAAACAGCTGTTTTGATCATTTTGAACTGTTTGTGTCGGCTTGAGCACTGCACTGCTTTTCTTTTGAAAATGGCAGAAAGGAATGTGCTGGCAAATTCTTTTTTTTTTTTTTTCCCAGATTCTTATCGAAGTGGGAAAATCAGCCAAACTGATCTTTCCTCAGACAGTTTCCATTTTCCAAGTAGTCAGCAAATTTCCAGCAAATAAGGAATTTTGTTTAAAAAATCCCAGCAGATTACAGCTTGAAACCATGTTCTTAGCCAAAGCCAAACTAGTAGGTAAAAACTGACATTCTCTATTGGGGCTGCACAACACAGCGGAAAATCAGAAGGTTAAGGACCAAAACAAATAGGAAAAAAAGAAATCAACCCTAGAGTATTAACACTGCACATTTACCAAATTCATGTTTGTATACTGAAGCTTTCCCTCATTTCTCAGCCCTCTTCTTAAAATGTAGTTAATGGGACATTTTTAATAATGAGTTCCCTACTTATTTAACCATTTCATTCAACATTGCCCAGATTTATTGACTGTCACCACTTTCTTCCTTTTCTGTTTCCTCTGAGACTTCCCGTCTGGGTGAGGAATGTCACTGGTGAAAAACAATGTTATTTAGCTGGCTTTTTAAGGTTACAATAGTTAGGGATTCTAGATCATTTTTTATTTACCAACTGACTGCTGCCAAGTACAGCCAATTCATTTGGTGGAAACACTCTGTGCAACAGCTAACAAATGTGGAATATTCTTCTTTGGTGTATCTGGCAGTAAACACCTGTTGTGATGCCAAACATTCAGTGTGAAACATATCTGGATGTCGACAGACTTCAGTTGAATAGCAGAGAATCGGGATGCAACATAAAAGTTTGCTTTTCTGCCTTTCAAGGATGCTGAACACCTGCTACTCTCATTGTTTTTGTGGTTATTACCGCTTTTTTGTTGGTGGTAATTTAAGTTATAGGTGTGTTTTCTGATTACTAGATATGGAAAGCTCTCTGGAGTCTTTCCACTGACTTCTGTAGTTTTGATTCTAGCCCCAGAGATTAAGGTACCTCGATGTTTTTAGCTTATAGCATTTGCACAGTCCTCTGCCTGTATGCCCTGGTGTGCAAACGGAGGGGTTATGGTCCCCCCTGTAACTCAATCAGGGAAGAGTCAGAGCCCATGAATCTCCCTCGAGGAACAAACGGTGGAGAAAGAAGCAGCTGAGAAGTAGCCACCAGTTGCTATGCCGTTGGTTTCCCCACACATTCCTCTTTTTCCACCCAAAACTTTCATCTACCCAGAAATGGAGGGCCCTAGATATTTAATTAGGAGTTCCATAGATTTTGCCCTCTACAATATCTAGAAGCTCCCAGATATGGCCAGTGCACGTGGGGTCTGATACATGTGGGAGGCACTAGATTTATTGCACCAGCTGAGCTCTTCCGTCAGCGCGTGTGCACAGGAACCTGTGAGCAAGGGCTTCTCTGGAGGCCACGGCTGCCCAGAAATTCACCCCAGGAAGAAGCCCTTAAAGCCAGAGTCAGGAAGGGACAGGACACTGTCCTCGCTGCCAGTTGCAGTGACCTGCAGAGCAGTCCCTCTGGATGTTCTCAGTGGCTAAAAACTATTAAGATCTTTCTTCCTATATATATGTATATTTTTAAGGAAATTTAATGTCCAAAATATTTTGCCTCCAGGCAGCTTGTTCCTGCCCAAAGTATTCTCTCTCTTCTATGGGTTCTTCTGCATCTTATATGATGCCATAGACACTCCTTGGCTTGGAAGAGGAGGCCGCAACTCGTGTCTGGCTCTAGCAGAAATCGGGAGCACAAGGTGATGTTACCTCTGTACAGCCCTCAGCAAAAGCACCAGCATGAAATACGAAGCATCTTGGGTCTACAGAGGACAAAAGTCCTAGCTGGATGTCTTAGTACCTCTTCTTGGAAGATTAAATTATTGTAAATTCCTTTTTAGAAAACTGTGTTCAAATTCCTAGTTGAGTTGTTAAGTTTGGTTAATATATATCAGGCAGCCTTTTAGACAGCTTAGTCCAAGTTTATGCTTGTGGCACCATTAAAACAGCAGTGTGTTAACAGCAGAGGCATAAGTAAAACTTCAGAATCTAGTGAACATATTATAGATTTCCTTTCCCCTCCTCTCCTCTCCTCTCCTCTCCTCTCCTCTCCTCTCCTCTCCTCTCTTCTCCTCTCCTCTCCTCTCCTCTCCTCTCCTCTCCTCTCCTCTCCTCTCCTCTCCTCTCCTCTCCTCTCCTCTCCTCTCCTCTCCTCTCCTCTCCTCTCCTTTTCTTTCTTCTTTCTCCTTTCTTCTTTCTTCTTTCTACTCAGGTTATTCCCTTTAAGGAAGTTAAAAATAGAAGTATCTGTAGACGTAAATGAAATCACACCTCCATTATTTTTGCTGCATTTCCTGTATTCCGATGTTTCCTGTAAGGCAGTGGCCCATTCATAGTGCCAGTACTAGAACTTTTAGAAAAGGTGCATAAAGTCCTGGATAATTGTGGAATGAATTTCCTCCTCAACTCTATTAGTCAGTAGTTGGCTTCTGTCCTGAAGCATAATTGTTTATATCCCTAATGTATGGTTTCATCCTGTGTAATGTAACTGCGGATGGTCTCATTATCCATATAAGTGTTTAATAAATCCCTTTAATCCCGCTAAACTCATGCTTCAAAGATACTGCATTTTGTGGCAGTGAGCTCCACATGTTAATTAACTACCGCATAAGAATGATCTTGAGTATAATTTTTGGAAAACTTTTCCTTAGAATGTTTAAATAAATTCATATTGACCCTGGTCGTTGCTGTTCCTTCTCTTTTTGTAATGATATCCTAGTTCATCAATCAGCTAGTAAAAAAATAGTGTTTTCCAAACAGTTAATCTTAATTGGGTATTCTAAAGTATTCACAGAAAATGAACGCCTGGTATGTCTTCAGCAGGGATACCATCAGCGACCAGAATTACTGTGATCTGTTTCAGGCACAGAAACACAAATACGACCTGTGAGCCTGTTTGAGATAGGGTGATTCTGCCGTGTCTTTGCAGATGCCCCATGAGAGCAGCATCTTGCCTTTCTGCAAGGCAGCATCTCCCAGCTCCTGCTGAGCTTCTAGTGGCAAGTTTAGCCTCTGGTTCAGGATGCAACAGCCCAGGAGATCACCCCTGTCAGGCTCACGTGTCCCTCTTATGTCATCTGCACACTTTATTTTGGGGGTGAGCTCAAACGCTCAGTCTGGCTCCGACAACCCCTGCCTCCAGTTCCCCTCACTTCAGGAACTAACGTTTGATTTCACACAGGCTGGCCCAAGCCCTACCCGCCTCCCTCTTATCTCTTGATAAAACTAAATTACTTCAAGCGCTAAAGATTAAAGGTAAATCATATAAATGACGAAGTCTCTGGCATAGGAGGTACCCAGATCTGCAGGAGAAAGACATAGTCTGATTTATAAAAGAGGATTTAGGCTACCAAAAAAATCTCCAAACCAGCAGTTTGGACATTCATTCTAAGAAATAAAATTTCTCCAGATACACAGATTGTTCCTTTATTGTTAGTGAAAGCAGCTTATTTATACCTTCCATTGCAACATGGGCCATAGCTTTTTAATGGGAAAGAATTAAATCTAATGTTATATTTTCTGACAACTTAAAATACGTTTCCTGTCTTTCTCCATCTACTAGCTTTTATGGCTCCATAAAATTTGGGGGTGTTGTATTTTGAGGGGAGAAAGGGGGACAAAATCAAAGATCAAATATCCTATTTACTAGATAAACAAGAGAGAATCTGTGGGTACTGTTAACAAAATCAAGCCCTCCTTTCTGTAATGGGGGTCAGAACTGAAGGGACTGCAAGTTTTCATTTGAGGATATTGTTTCCAATATAATCTTTATTATTTGTCGGTTTTCTGATGCTGCAAAATGGACTATTTTCTTTAGTTGGCTGTCACTTTTGAAATGGAAATCATGATGAATTATGGCACATTTTCCTTGCTATGCTTTATCAAGCTCATTAGAGATGATGCATGGTCTGAAGATAGTGCAACAAAACTAAAAAAAAGCAAATATGAGGCTTCTTCTTCTTATCTGTAATGTTTACATATGAAACAAAATTGCCCTGTTCCACTTGTTGTGCTAGATGACTTGTTGTGCTATGGACACACCGAAGTCACTCACTGCAGCTGCAATTTTTCCCCAACTACAACAGAAGCTCATGTTACAAAGTTTCACAGGCAGTAGTTATCCCCCCACAATTTTACTCATCATTGTCACTAATATCTCTTTCTAGATTCATCCTGCTAAGGAATACCTACACCAAAAAGCTTTTCATACTTTTATAAAGGCAGAAAAATGTGAGTTTGTTCTGGAGAAGAGTATTTCCACTGAAATAACCATGTAATGAAAGATGTTTCCTAAGTCTCATGGATGCTGATACATCTTATACAACAAGCCAAGACTTTCATCCAAAAACTAAACAGCTGTGGTGTAGATTTCAGGCACTTAATATTTGCATAAACACATTTTTTTCTTCTGCAACTTGAATCAACTCCTTCTATCAATAGAGGAGCAAACCTCCAAACAATTGTTTGAAGGGAAGAATTCAGTGAAGCATTTCAATACTGGAAGGAGTTCTGCTTATATATTTTAGAGTGAAGTTAATATCTGGAAAAGTTATACACTATTAGAGCTAACTGGAAACATTTGCTACAAGTGCTTCCTTATATGGGCCCTGATTCAGAAAAGCACTTAAGCACATGCTTAACAGTTATCACGTGCTAAAGTGCTTTTCTGGATAGGGATCCCTTCTTAAATTGTAGGCAACCGGACTGATCCAACACTTTTAAAAAGGCGGTGAAATGACACTCTTTGATTTCACTGGTTTCACTGGATATGTCCCTTCTGTCCCTTACCTGACCCCTCAAAGTCTCTCAATGCAATATTCCAGTGCTAAAATACGATACCGTAAAAATGGGGGGGGGGAAAGGATGAAAAAGAGCATGTAATTGCAGGTGTGCTGTCAAAGAATGAGTAACTTTTACTTGCAAGACTCTACAACAGTCTTTACCTCTAATGGCAGTTGCACTTAGGGCAGTATTTCCTACAAGTTCTTACTATTTTTTTTTTAATTCTTTTCTTCATTTATTCCCTTGAAAAGGGGAGAGAACAACAGCACCTTTCCCTAAAACTCAGTGCCCAAGCTTATTGCCTTTCATACAACCCCTCTAACGTGTTATTTTTAAAAACACGCCTTAATTACTCCCGAAAAGTAGCTGCTGGCCTTAACATGGAAAAAAGACTTAAACCGCAACTCCCTTGCAATTTGACCGAAGTGCCCTGGCTGGTACAGTGCTACATGACTATCTGTGGTAATTGTCCATACACTGACAAGCTGACATTGAATCCTGGAAAAAAAAAAAAAAAACGAGTTTAATTGCTAAAATGTACCTGAGATTGTAATGCAAGAAGTGCATCTGGCAAAATCAAGATACCATGCGCCTTAGCTCCAGTTCTGAAAGCCAGCTTCCAACTTGGTCCTTTCGCACATCAGTAGATGAACTTAAAAATACTCGGCTACCTGCAGCCTTCACTTAAAACAGCTAGAAAGAGGGAGAAAGAATCTGCTGCACTTTCCTATTAGTTTAGAATATAGTCATATTTTCCACGCTCTGCTCCAAAATGAAGTGAGACTGTTATTGTATGTAGTCACTGCTGCGGTTTTATTTAAGTTGTACATTTGCCTTTCTAGATCCCTGAAAATAAAACATTTTGAAGTTGATGAAAATTTGGGATAGAATATTGTTTGCATTGGACTCATTAAATGTGCAAAAGTGGTGCAGTCATCTCGACAATTAAATAATGGGAGGAAGTGCATGAAAAGGAAGCCAAAAGGGTTTTTTTTTGCTCCCACCTTTAATGTAGAATCACCAGGAGCCTCCTTCAAATCCATTAACTTGCCTTGGTTATGTCTAGACTGTGGGGATAACATGTTCTGCAGTTGCCCACAGCCCTGACTCAACACCTAGCCGTGCTATCCTCCCTCCCAGTCTGAGCACTCAGGCCTCCTTCCTAAGGAAACCAAGATCCTCAGGGAGAAAGAGCCTGGCTTTTGCCCCCGCACAAATTTGGGATGTCGCCAGGCCATGCACCTGGACCCTGAAAGCTGGGAAGAATCCGCAAATCCCACAGTTCAAATACACCCTGAGTTCCTCTATCTGTAAAAAGAGCAACGTAGCACTCACCTACCTGTCAGAAGCATTGAGAGCTTATTTAATTAATGTTTATAAAAGTGATTTGAAGCACCAGATGCTACAGTGTTGAGCTCCCTATATGTAGCTACATCAATAGGTAAAGAGAAGGAAAGACTAAAGACATGCAAAGCATTCTGAGTTTCTTGCTGATGCAAATTACTGCAGGTAATTAAGAAAAGAGCTACAAAAGAAGGCAGTGGAACTGAAAGCTTAAACATGAAGAAATAATGACTTTTTTATAATTTAAGTGAAAAATTAATCAACTAATAAAATGAACTTAGCATATTATAAACTGAACAACTCATTCTTTTATAATTGAAACACATGGCCTCACCTCTAAATTGCCACGAAAAACACCAAGTAGTATTACAACGGTTTTACTAGTCTACACCTATCATGTAGGATCATCATCATTTTGTCTGTTTGCTTGTGTCTCTGAAGAGTTAAAGTTGCCAAATACTGATTTGCAGAACCAAATGCCTTCTCAGCAGAGAGAGCAGAATTCCTGTGGGCTGCGGGGTGTCACCAGAGATGCTCGGAGTCAGAAATATTACTAGGTCAGAACTCAGCTTTATTCTCGTGGCCCAAGGTACAGACACACTTCAAGACAGAAAAGATCCCATATGGGAATGCATAACATAGGTAATACACTAAAAAAGAAGGAAGCGTATGTGCCAGCTTCATTCCTCAGTGTTAGCAGACTCCAGATTTTCTCAGGATGTTCCCAAATCCCTGCTTTCCCCTCCCCGTTAGCACAGTGCCAAGGTTCCTTCCCAGAGCCTGGTGAATCCTCTTGTTCCCTGTCGCTCTCCGCTCGAGCACAACCCCACACGGCCTCGTACCACGGCCTAATGGTGCTGGGAGATTTCACCTCTTAATGACTGGCTATAACCTTTGTTTTATGGACAGATTGTTAATCGCTTCATAAGGGCCTTAGCCGTTGTCAGATGAGGTCGTGCATTAATTCTTATTTTCCATTGCTGCATTTACAGAAATGGTCTTTAAAATTCTTGAGCAACTCTCTCTTAGCACAGATTCTCGGTCTCTATCACTATGTCTCATACATGGAGGAGCAAGTAATGACTGAGTGTGCTTTCGCTCATGAATTAGCACTTGAAGCATTATACAAGCACGTGTGCATGACAAATCTATATTGCACATTATAGAAATGTAACTGGGAGAGGCTTTAAGAAATCATTTGTCCAATCCTTGCTTTAAGGCAAAGACAGATCTAAACCACCCCTTAAAAAGTTTGATCAACCCATTCTTAAAAACCTTCAACACGAAGGGAGGTTGTGGGAACTACCAATGTCCCAGTGCTTAGCAGCCCTTGAGTCAGCACGCTTCCTGACAGGAACTCTCTTCTTCCAAATTAACCCATTCCTATCCTCTTGTCCAGTCCTTAGTGGACATGAATGATTGATCCCTTTCCTCTTTATAACAACAGTTTAAATATTTGAAGTCTGTTATCATGTATCTCCTCAGTCCTCTCCTTTCTAGACTAAACAAACCAAGTTCTTTCAACCTCTCCTTATAGGTCATGTTTTCTAAACCTCTCATCATTTTGGTTGCTGTTCTCTGGACTCTCTCTGATTTTTCTGCATCTTGAAGGGCAGTGCCTTCTACCCGACTCAGAATTGCAGCCAAAATGTCACAAGGGAAGAGAGAATACACACAGTACAGCTGATAGGACCTCTCCAGGTGGCTTTGCACTAAGCAAGCATCATACAGCAGGCATACATTCGGTTTGAGTTCCAGCTATAACCTCTTGATTCCTTCCTACAGATTCTTTATAGACATACTGCTACCTTAGCAGTAATGCTGATTTTTCTCGCTTTTATTGTAGGAATTTCAACTCCTCTTTATCAAACTTCAGATCATTTCTCCAATTTAACAGAGTCATTTTAAATTCTAGCTTGTTCTAAAAGGCCTTGCACCCCAGCAGTTTGGTCCCATCAGCACCAACTTGATAAGGGCATGCACAGTCCTAGAGGTTAGTGAATATTGAACAAACTCCCCTCAGGCCAAACTTAAAATTTTAAGACTCCCACTGACATCACTGCCCAGCTTGATAGCAAAGAATTGGCATGTGAGATTTTCAAGCCTAAAAACTGGCTACTGTTTTCAGTAATCAGAATCAGGAAAGGAACAAACTATTCAGAAACAGTGAAGAGCAGAAGAAAAAGATTGGGAGCAAGAATGCTGTAAGACCTTAAAAATAGTAAATTATCTTGCATTTAAATGACTGCAATATGTGTTTCTTATTGTGTCTACTGCTGCGCAAGCAAAGCTTAATGTGATGTTTAGATTGCTTTAATAGCTTTTGTTAATAAGGCAGTTTTCCCTGCATTTTTTTTATTTCATTTTAGAATGAAAGTAGTCCAACCAGTGCAGAGGGGATGAAATCATCTCATAGTTGTATTGCTTACATCTTTTATGTAACTTAGATATCTGTTCATTAGTAAATTGTATAAGATTGACATACAGAGCTGCAGATGGAATTTTAGACAGAGAATAAAACTCTTTAGCCTGACTCGGGTTGTTGATACTTCCCAAAACACAGGCTTCAGTCTGGGCTGGATTGCATGACCCACTGCAGGAAGCAGGTTTTTTAGCCCGCGGTTTACAGCATCGTGTCTCATTTTGTGGCATTTCTGTGGTTGTAGGCTTAACATTGAGGGCACTTGTTACTTTCAGGCTGCAAGAGAAACAGTTTGTGGCTGCTGGTTTGGATGCCAAGAGTGAATCCTGTATGAAATGAGATGACAAGCATTGCTTGAAGATGCTTAGAGACTCTTAAGTATGTGAAAGAATGAGCATCTTCCTCTTTCCCCTTCAATATTCTATAGACTTTGCCCTTTTCTTCTCATCAGTCCTGGGCTTAATAGAAGAGATGATTTTCTATCCCGATCACAGGTCTGAAAAGTCAATTTGTTTCAGTAACTTTGATTACTTCCAGCAACCTACCTCATAGAAATTCACAGCATCCAATGAATTTCAGTAAAACACATCTTGGACTATATTTATAGTGTGCAACATTGTGATTCTAGAATTAAAGCACTAGAGGAAATTTAGGAAACATTTCCAGAAAGGCAAAAGCATATACTTACAATTATGATGGTTTTGGTCATCTGTTAAAACATAACCTAACTGAGAGAGGAATTTAGTAAATACAAGAACTACAGCTGTTTTACTAAAATAAAGATTGTGATTTATCTTAGGAGTTAGAAAATCAGGTGTCTGGGTCTCTGTTTTTCAGAGAAGGTTCAATGAGACATCCATGGAAGTCAATGAAGGTCTCTCTGCTGAAGTTCTGTAGGAGGTATATCCCCCAGCTTTTCAATTAACTTCCCATCCTTGGTCTCCCAAAATGCAGAAGGAGCCTGAAGATGTTCCCCCATTCTGTAGCATGTTTTTGAGGCCAAGGGTGAAAAATGGCCTGTCAGAGGGCAGGTGCTGCATAGAAAAGAAGCCACAGAGAAGAGCCACTACTCAGCTGAGGAAAATCAGGTGGATAAACTATCCCAGTCCCATGTTATATTGTTAATACTGATTTTAAAGGATTGAGGATTGAGCTTGGAAAAAATAAGAAATCATAGCTTAGTCTGGAGAAGGAGAGAGATGTTCAAACGCCAGCTTGACATTGTCTTAGCATCACCCTAGGCAAGTAAAAGGCTATTTTCTCCATTTCCTCATTTTCCAAGAGGGAGAAATAGGGCTTTCTAATCTCCTGGGGCACACAAGCATGAGGACTAATTGGTTAATATCTCTATAGCGCCTTGAAAATGTAAGCCATGCTGTAACAAGTGATCGTAAGCAGCATTAAACTCTTACCAAAAAAACATGTTTTTATGAAGAAAAGTGCCTGAAAGAGTGAAATTTCAGAGACATTTTCTGGGCTCCTTCTGCTTTGAGTAACACTAAAGCAGCCTTCCTAATCCTCCGATACTGCTGCCGACATTCCAGCCTCATGCATAGCCATTGGCAAACTTGGAACGTGCATCCGGTGCATTTTTTTTGGTTGAGATGCTACATCTGGCTTAGTTGGCAAGTGTTACTGCGCCTCTAGAAAGTAAGCCAAAGTGAAAAAAAAAATGGAATCTTAAATACATGCAGGAAAGGATTACTGAAACATACTGTCCTCTTTGTTTCCTGGAAAACTGGAACTGCATTTATGGCCTCTGACCTTCGGAAAGATGGCCCCAGAAGAAAACCAGCTACCTAAGAGTTAATGTATGCAATGTTCTGTAAGTGTTTTGTTAATTTGCTTATTAAAAACATGAAAAGCTTTTGGCTCTTTGACACCCAAACAAAAGGCAAGCAATCGGGAGACTTTTGACCTGAGCTTATCAGATGACTGGTGTAATGCTGTCAAACCTTCCCCACTGCATGCAAGTAGGGTCACATTTTAGAGGTGTTTATGACATTTTAAGGTTCATAACGCCTATCTTTGTCAACAGGAGAATGATGCAGGTCAACTGGACAGGTTAATGAGGCCAAGAACAAGAGGAAAAACTTATGAAAGAGATGTATATCTAAATTAAAAATCACATTTTAAACAACCTGCGAAGCAAATGTTCTACGAAAAGATAGAAGTATCAGAAGTCACATAAACTTGACTGGATGCTCTGGTGCCCAGTGGCTTAAAGTAAATTTGGGGAGCTGGTTATTTTCAATTGGCAATACTAGAGAACTGTGAAAGCCTGAGGACAGAAATATTGTGCAATATTTCTGATAGCTCTTGCATTTCTTTAAAACTTTTTTTTTTTTTTGAGACTAGGAATGCATAACATTGCCTTAAATAGCTCCATAAAAAGACATCTCAGCTGAGATGAAAATATCCCTGAAATCACCCAAATGGCTTCATAGTACAGCATGAACTTCTGGGAAAAAGAAAAAAAGAAAGATTGATCTTAAAGTTTACAACAAAAAATGGGCATAAACTCAGATCATTTCAAATTCACTTAAGAATATTTGCACCATATCCAAGCAACAGAGAAGTGGAAAACAACTAACATAACATAGAAAACATTTGTAAAATCTGGAACACTTTCAAGATGTCATAGGCTACATCTACTTCAGCAAGGCAGTTGCAGCCACAGGAGCAGATCAATAGGTTGAAGCAGTTGCTGCTGAAGCTTCTGTGTCTCCACTATGGTGGAGGTGGAGGGACAGGGTTGCATTAAACTTGAATTTAGACTGAACCCCTGAACTGAAGCATCCCAGAACACATGTCATTCCAAGCTGTCTGGAGCACTAGTCATTGGTTTGGACTCCTTTTTTTTTTCCCAGTAGGAGTTGGAGCACATTTGGCACATGCCTGGATCAAAGCTTCCCGTTTAGTTTTCTCCAAGAAGAATCAAACTTAGATGCTGCAAAACCACTCTGCAAAGTGAAGTGAACCACTGCACGGTAAATGGGCCAGGCTGGGGGATTTGCTTCAAAACTGCACCACTGCTCTGAATCACAGCGCTCATGGAGATGGAGCCATAAAAGCCTCCCAAAAGGCAGTTTAAAATGAGCATCCCAGAGGAGACATTATGGGCAATTCCTGATTCAGTGATAAGCCTGTTTCTCAGGATGGAGGATTTTTCTCTAATAGCTTGATCTTCTGAAAGCATATAGCATATATGCTAAAACACAGGGCTATGTGTCTTAGCATCCAGACTAAGTAAAAGGATATATTTGTTAGTGTCTACACTCATTTGACTTTTCTCTTCATTCCAAATTTCATTCCACTGGGTTTTTGTTTCTGGTAAACATCAAACTAAGTGTACAGGGAATAACACCATGCTTTGTGCAAACATTTGGAGGATTTTGCATATATTAAACACACATGTAGGTACATACACAAAATATACTGGAGGGCTAGGAGGTATAAAGCAGTACACCATGCGAGCACTTTCTCTGCAGGAAGAATCTGATGGAATAAAGTTATACAGGGAGTTTTCCCTTTCTACTTTATCCATACTTCTAAATACTCATGCATGAATTCCCAAATTTATGGTATTAAAAGCAATAATAATTTGCTCAATCCAAATGTGTAAAGTTCCTTGATTGACTAAGAAACAGGACTGTAGCTGAAGTCCCTAGACAGAAGAAAAGCACTGTGGAAAAACAAGATGTCACGATAAAATCAAGACATAGATTTTTTTATCTTTTTCCCTCAGCAAAACCCAGTACTTCATGATAACTGAAAATTCAAAGAGATTGTTTTAGTCACAGGTTTGGTGGTGGTTGTTTGGCTGATGATTTTCTTTTTTATTTTTTTCCTCTTTTTTTTTTCTTTAAGATAAAGGCATTATTATGATGGTGTTATTAAAATGATTGTCTTAAAAGCTTTCTTATTTCCACCTAGCATTTTCACAGGTTCCTTCCCTCCTCCCAGCATTAGGGCTTCTTGGATTTTTTTAACATTTTTTTCAATTATACACGAGAAATACAATGTCCTTATATTCAAGTTTTCCTTGACAGAAGTCAAAGAGTTTTGGGGCTACAGTAGCTGCTCAGTTGAGGATGTGCCAAAAACAAAAACAGAATGCATTTAAAAAAAAAAAAAGTAAAACTTCTAGATAGTCTGACCTTATATGTATGAAATACTTTTTAGCTTCTTATTTGATTATAAAGATGTCTGCTTGATATTTTCTGAGATAACATTAAACACAGGGGGAGGGAAATTGGGTTTTGAGTTCAGGATTAGCACAAACTCCTCTACATGAATTTAAATTTCCTATAGACATCCATGAAAAAGCGTGCAAAAGCCCAAAGGTGACCTGAAAAAGAGGAAGACTCCCTCCTTCAGCCTCTCCTGTTGGCCCACAAGGGCAGCAAAGGAGTTTGAAGAAGGAGGTAGGTCCCTGTTAGGAGAGTGAAAACTCTGAGCTCCTGGTTCTGTCTCATCTCCTCAGCCACAATACGGATCTACACCCTGCTATGGTGCTGCCTGTCAGAAACCTCTCTACGCACACATTTTATTATCAATTATCATCAGCCCAGTGATAGCTGTGGGATCACCAGCGACTAAAATGGAAGGATATACTTGGACGTGCCAAACAAACTTGCACCATTATGCTGCACTACACTTCAAAGACATATAATAACTTTTTGCTAGGCAAGAGGCAAATACAGATACCTATCCATATTCACAGTTCTAAATATTCATACCTGTATGTGTTACTTTCTGATTCAATCACAAAAAAAAAAAAGTTGCTGTTTTCTAAATTTCTATTTTGTAAAGCAGTCTCAAAACAGTGATTTTTAGTTATTTACTTTTATGAATTTTGCATGTGCATATTGGGCATTTTCAGAGGAAAGCCTGAACGATATCAAGCAAAACTGACCATCACAAAGTGAGATTAATATGGACTGGAGAAAGGTATGAAAATTCACTGAGCTAAGGGTGAAAGAGACCATATGTCCTCTGACACCTTGACTTGATGGAATGCCTCTCCATAAACGCTTCCTTAATGCACCCCGTTGCGCCTAGGTGTGGGATGACGTATAGTCTCCCTCCGTCCTTTCATGAGCTTTCATCCCTTTCATTTACAAGCCGTGTTCTTATAATGAAGATTCTTCTGTTCATCAGACTATTAATGAAGGGGGCAATTAGGGGCAATTGTTCAAAAACTTTGCTAGAGGCACCTGCAAGTCTAGGAGCAAAATTTGGTTATTGGCAGCTAGTTCTGGGGAAAGAATGAGAATAGGTTTGCCAGGATCCTCCATAAACCGAAATATAACTCTTCTCCCTTCCGTTTTCTCAACACTAAGGTTCAAATGTTTTTCAACCACGATTATTACCGCACGATCTCCTCTGAGCACCCTACTCTCATATGAACTGATAACAGGAGTTGCCCGTTTCTTTGTTAGGACAAAATAATTTCTAGGAGTATTAGTTTTATGATTATGACTGCTCCCAGTCAGTCCCATATCCATAACAGTAGGGCCTAAATAAACAAGCAACATACAGCAGACATGGTCCCTGCCTCAAAATGTTTATGATCTAATTTACGACAAGACACAAGAAGTGAGGATAACAAATGTTCAACACAGATTCAAAATGTAAACATACGGTAGATAGGAAAATGGCCATAAATTCCTCTATCAAAGATAAAACCTTTCAAAGTCTCTCACACAGTCTTTTTAACATGAAAGACGTCAAAGGAAACGTACATAGGGAGTGGAATGAACATATTGGTGCTGCTGCTGAAAATTAAAATAAAAACAAATATGACTGAAAGCATTTTTATGCTATTTAGGAAATACACAGAGGCCTAAGAAAATAAAATTTAGAAATGACTGATCCAAAGAGTTGGGATTTTTCTAGTATGGATCCTAGTATTGGGAAATTTTGCGGTTGTAGCTGATACTAAAACAATAAATAGAAAAATGTGTACATATGTGGCTGTTCTTTATTTTTATGTTATCTAACATAGGAAAGACATCTGGAGTGTTGGTTTTATTGTTTTTTTATTGCTTTATTGTTTTGTTTAAAAAGGTAATATTGTCTCCTTTGGATCTGGCACTGACTATAAGCATAATAAAGTGTGGGCTTGTGATTAGAGCAGTGGATCTGGATGTGGCTGGGATCGGAGCAATGGCTCTGATTCCTCTGGGACCTTGGGAAGGGACAATCCTGGTCTTGCCCATGCTGTCTAGAGGCCATGCTCCAAGTCAGACCCCCAGCAATGCTAGCAAGTCTCTAAGCTCTGCCCAGCCAGAAATGTCTTTAGGAGATGGCAGCGGCCTTCATGCCGAGCTTTAGCACCCAGAGTGCTCAAAAGGTCCCCTCGCAACAGGGTCTCGTGCTCAGCCAGGGCCTCCACACACAACAAATGCTTCTACCTACAAGTCAAGTCACTCACTGTGATGAAATTCAAAGGTTATATTCTAAATTGGATGAAGTAAACAAGCTCCATGGCCATCGATGTAGTTGCTCAGGCTGGGGACTCAGGCCATCTGCTTCTGCACGATTCACCCTTGAAGGTCTTGGGAAAAATAGTTGCTCAATGATCGTCCTTCCCTCTCCCCCTTTCCCTTGTCTTCCGAACAAATGTAAGCCTCAAAATCAATAATTACAGAGTCAGATTTACCAACAGGTAACATTCAGGCACACAGGTTCAAAATGTAAACATAATATAGGAAGTTAAGCAGCTGTAAATTTATCTGCTGCAGATAATGCCTCTCAAAGTCCCTCTTGCAGACTAATAAAGCATGCAGAACGCCAAAGGGATTTCTTAGCAAACTACACAGTGTTTCTGAAATATCGAGGCTGCCTGGAGTTAGCTGTGACTACCAGCAGGCTTTCCTTGGACCTTCATCCTTCCAAATCAGATGCAGTGAGTCCCATGCAGCTTAGAGGGAGGGCTCACTTGGTTGAGACCATAGATGCCTCTTCGTTGTTCGTCCAGATGCTGAGATAAGAGATTCTGTGGCTTTTTTTACCGGGATTAATTCTACCCTTGATTTGGACAAAATTTCTCTTCTGCTATTACGGGGCATTCTTCTGCGAGGCAATGCTGCGCTCAGCTTCCATCAGCTGCTTGCTAGCAGCATTCAGAGCACTGTGCTTCATGCGCAGACATAAAATCCCACTGTGCAAAATACTCCATTTGTCCAGGCACTTCCGTGCTATTTATTATTGATAAATATCAATATTATCATCATTAACAGAGCAGAAAAATTACCATCATTATCCATTTAACTGGCTGTTCATACATAGGTTTCTGGTTTGTTGCTTTTTTTTTTTTTTTCTGGTTTTGAACTCTATTATGAAAAGACTGTAAAAGAACAACAGGGGCACAGTATTGTATGAAAAACTACATTCAGTATCTACAAACAAATTAAATCAGATATGGAAAGAAGTAGCTCCCACAAGAGAGGATTAATTAATATACACATTGGCCCAAGTTCTGTCCTTAGGTGAAGTCAATGAAAAAAGCAAGGGCATATTTTTGGCCCAATAGGTCTTTTCTTACAATGTTTTCTCAATATAAACCCAAAACCAAGGACCAGATCAACTCCAAAATCTCTCAAGTTTTCTCTTGAGCAATATGAAATGTTATGGAAAATGATTTCTAATATCACAGAAAACAGAACACATGCAATACAACTGGGAACATACTTATTTCACACAAATGAAAGAAATAATCCAGTTCATTCTAATTGGAAGATATTTTTCTGGGGCAGTGATTTTGTCAGCTGTAAAAATGATTAATGCTGTAATTCAGCAGGATACTTAAGCACATGTTCAGTCAATTCCTATTCAGCAAAGCATTTAAGTACTTGACTTTACGCACATGCTGAGGAATTTCAGCATGTGCTGATGGGATAGCACTGGAAGGGTAGAGCACCGACCGATGCAGAGAGGTGCTGAGTCGGGTTTAAGTCATTGCCTGTCAATCACGGTATATGATACATTGATTTCAGTGGGTTTGTGGCACCTATCGTCATCTGGCTCTGAGAAGTCCAAAGAACTGGCTCTGTGTGCACCGCTAAATATTGTTTGCCTAGCAAACTGAGACTAAGGTGGTATCTTTTTTAAAGCCACGGTGTTCTCAACATCAGTGACCTCAAAGACAGCCCAGTCCCTTTTCCAAGGTGACACTCTCATGCTCAGCTGCCCTGCACGGCACCAGCACAGAGGCAGAGGGCAGTTTGCTGCCCTTTTCTCCTCAACCTTCCTCCTCTTGCACCACCCAGGCAGTTGACAGCCCAAATCGCCCCATCTCCTTCCCTGCTTTCTGCCACGATGCCCAGCGGGCACAGCCCCGGCAGGCAGCACGGATCCGGCTGGGAAAGGCCGGGGAGGGAGGCAACGGCACAAGCGACAAGCACAGGCATGAGGAAGCGCATTTCTCCCTCCCAAAAAGGGACATGTGCAGACAAACGC
The DNA here is from genome assembly GCF_059628265.1 of Tinamus guttatus. Classification (NCBI taxonomy): domain Eukaryota; kingdom Metazoa; phylum Chordata; class Aves; order Tinamiformes; family Tinamidae; genus Tinamus; species Tinamus guttatus. The sequence continues at coordinate 4,604,158 of NW_028288538.1, read as the reverse complement.
CTGCGGCTGCGGTGACACAACGATGTAGAACAACAGGATTTGCACATCCCCTATGGAAAGATACTATTTGAGGAAAGCAGCAGGCAGCAGCAAGAGTAATGCAGGGGTGGTTGTCCCTGGAGGAGAAGAAAATCTCCACAGGAGAAGATGAAGAGAGAGCGGGGACAGAGGCAGAGCCTCTAAGGCTACAAGCCAGGGAGGTCGTCAAGCAAACAAAAGTCTCCAAACGTCCAGGAAAAGCTCCAGCACTGGCAAAGCTTCTGTTTGCCAAACTGATGGATGGTGGCTACCATCTTGTGCAGATGTCCACACATAGCAACATTCCCACATCTAACCAGATGGAACCAAATGTTTCCCTGGATTTATTTCCAGCTTTCTGAAGCCGATACAAGGAATTCATAGTCAGGAGTCTTCAGCGTGAGAAAGAAACCATCTTCACCCTACAGAGGAAGACCAGTCACTACAGAGACAGCAGCAATAAACTGCACATGGAGAAACCAAGTCTTTAAACAAGATAAGTAGTTTTTACAAAAGTATAAGAGAAAATACACGCGTGTTGCCACTGGTCACCATAAAAACTTTAGCAAGGGAAGCCTGGCAACACTGCTGTTTTGTTATACGGGGTTTTTTGTCTTCTGTTGTCCTGACATCTGTTGAAATTAGAGCTCGATAAATAGTTTGGACTAAAGTTATACAAGTCTAAGCATTTTGCCACATCTTTATGAACTGCTGAGGTACGACAATTCCAAATAATGCCCAGCGTTCTCTTAAACATTGTATAACCATATGTATATGATTAGAAGCCATCTAATTTCTTAGGAAATTTATGGAAAGAGATCACTGATTGTCTCCCTAGAACTTACTGTGAGCCGAACTGAAGAAATCTGTAAGCACGTGAGCAAGTAACATGTTATCAGCAATACGATAGATGCTTTCTAGACAATTTTTTTGCAATAATTGCCTTACTGAAGACAAAACTGCACTCTTTCCTTTATATGATTGCTTCACCTCAGAGTGTCTGATTAGTCTTAAAAGCAATGCTTTCGGTTAGGTGAAGAACCCGACTTCTGTCCCTTAATAAAAACTATTAAAATAGCACCTGTAGGAAACCCAGAGAAAATGCAGCATGAAATTTAACTCAGGAGACTTTGGAATGAAAAGCTGAACTACACATTCAGAATGGGTGGCCCGAATATAGATGCACACAGAAATATTTGTCTTTGACATGCTTGATGGAACACTAGGAATGAATAATTACACAGTACCTGGGAAAAAAAAATGCAAACTCTCTGGTGTTAAGGGAGCAGCCACAGATTAATAAAATGTCTCATTATAGTAAAAACTTTATGAAGCACCAAAACTCCATGCTGTGAAAGCTGTATATTCTAAATTGGGCAACAGCTCACTTTCTCTCTCCCTTTCCCCTCCATTGAAAATAAAAAATATTGTTTCACAGAGGACATAAGGGGTACAGCCATAATTTTTAGTGGTTCTGGTGAAACTTTGAAATTCATACTCAAAAATGTTTGCTGAAGTTAGATGCAAAGTGAAACCTTTCCCGTGTTACTTGGAAACTCTATATCACCAGGAAATATATCGAAAACTCTTTCAGGCTGATAGCCAAGAGGTTGAATAAATCAGAAAACACTGTAAATATGTAAGACTCATCTAATATAAGGTAGATTTTTCACTCTTTTGTCAAAAGAAATGTGTCCTTTGACACAAAGAACAATTATTTATTTATTCAGCCAACTTCCAAATAGAAAAACCTAATTTTGAACAGTTTTGCTAAACAGAGGAAGAATAAACAAAATGGGAAAAATATACAGAGAGGCGAGAATGATAAAATGGTCTCATGTGTCAAATTAGTCCCAGGTACCCTGAAACATGAGGGATGGTGACTAGAGAGGGAAGAACCAAAGTGCAAAGCCCAAGGATAGCGAGGAGGGAGCAGAGCCCAGCAGGTGAGATGAAGATGAAGTAGGTGAGATGATGAGAAGTAGGTGAGAGACGGTAGGAAGAGCTGCAGCAGGAGAGCGGAGAGGATGGTATCATTTTTGCAAAGGGAGCGAGCAAAAAGCACAACAGAACTTCTTTGTTTCAATTTGATCTTAAAACCACCATCGAGTCCGTGTCACCAGTTAGCACACCCTTACAACCCAAACTGGCTCTACAAGTTTTTTCCTCTTTTAGACTGTTACTGTGCTGTACTTTAAAACCAGTTTTTCCTGTGGTCAACAAAAAGTCAATTAAAAAGAACAATACAGCTCCAATTGCTTTTTTTGGTCTGCACTTCACAACATCGCTTGCATGTTAGAATATATTTGTACAAAATCATTTCTGGCATACTTTGCTGTTCAAGTATACATAGAGCTTACTAAAAAAACCCACATCATTAATAGACCTACTATTAACAGTCCACTTCTTCGTGAGTATTATTATTTTATTACCCTGTATATATTAAATAAAAGAAAACATGCCAGGGCAATAATAATTATATCCAAAAGCTACTTTACTTGGAGATACCTGCTTGAAGTGACATAAGGAGGATTGCTGAAAAGGGATTTTGTGGGTGGGCAATTATTGCAGGAGATTCATAATGTTGAGCATACTTTTATGATGTTGACTGTTTCTCTATTTAACCAGTTTAAGAGCATCTAAAAGTCTAACCCTATTCCACCCTGCAAGCTGATCCAGCTATAAAAACTTAGGAAGTCTGTATAGACTCATATCAGAACTGTCTGCAAATAAAAGCATTCTTCTTAATAGACTGATTATAGATAGGAACTTTCTAGAGCTCACAAAAACTTTTAACTCCATTCCTACTCAACAGTCAGTTCCATTAAAATTTAGGAAACATTTCCTCTTCCCTTACATTGGTCATGTCCGTCTGCCCATCATTCATTTATTTCTTCCCAAGTGTTGGCAATGGCTTCCACTCTCTCTGCACTTGATGACTATTCGCTGCAATTACAAGGTTTCATATAACCCTTCCTCTATTTTTAGCACTTAGCCTCTGGTTCTCGATCATTTTCTGCACAGGATAACATCCTTTCCTGGAGTTTTGATACGGGTTTGTTAGACTTCAGAACTGATGAATGTGACAAGGATTGGGGGAATCGCTTGTGAATAACACTGTAATTTTTGGCATTTGCTGTAACTGAGCAGTTATTTACAGATATCTTTTTCCATTCTGAACTAGCTTTGAGTACACCTGCGACATCACCAGATATACGGCTTGCTTGATGTGCCAGTTACAGGAGGTGGCAGTTAAACAGTGAGACACAGCAGCTTCAGCTTGTTTGTGCTTATTTCCCTGCCAATCCCAATTGCTTTAGTAGCCCTCTCACATTTAATATTCTTGCAATTAATTTCATCTTCGAAGCAAATCCCAAACATCCATCAGCAGATCCTTACAAAGCCACTGCCAGGGATCATTATCCCAGTTCTCCATATTTATATACAGATGAACAACCGAATGAAATGCTTAAGATTCTTGCCCAAAGTCTGAGCACAATTTAAGCACCAGGTCAGCCCTGTCACTACATAAGGGGTCCGTAGGGACGTGAAGAACCCTCTGTGGGTCCTACCACATGAGGGTACCTCCAGCATGAGCAGGTCCGGGGCAGCAGCAGTGGGGGCAGAGCCAGGGCCCTTTCTCTGCTGTGCACCTCTCCTGGGGAGCTGTAGGGGCCAGATGCCATCAGGCCGGTGTCAAATGTGGAGCTGTCTGATGCAGGAATCCTGTTCCCTCCAGTGGGATTAGGACACACAGCCTCAGGGCATCTCTTCCCTTTGTTTTAAGAGGATTGTTACGCTAAGGAATATTTGAGAGAAATGCCTCCATTCCCACCATCCAGAGGCTGAGCAGTCATTTTAGCTGTTCTGACAGCTCTTCTGCCTCTCACACATACAGGAGTCCATCAAAACCAGGGAGCCCCCTCTCCTCCCAGCCCACTTTCCTCTCAGTTACCACTGTCCAAAATAACCTCCTGGAGGATAAATTCTTCAAGAAAAATAGACATTTAAAAGGCCATGAAGATAAAAATTTGTAAAGAAGGAAGGCAAAATTAACAATGTGAAACTGCCCTATCTAGGTTAAACACATATTTTGGTATACATACTATTTACGCAATAGTGCCTAATGGCTTCTTCAAAAGCCATTAAGGTGTATTAAGCAAATATATAATTTGGTACGTGAGCTAACTTTGAAAGCACATTATTCTGTTTACAATACATTCTTTCAGGTCTGAAATCTACTCTTCTGAAGTGCCTGAAGAGTGACTCACAAATGGATCCTTAATCCACAGCAAGGAAATCACCTCCTAAAACCAGACCGGCTGTCTAAAAGTTTACATAGATGGTTGGAAAGAAAAAAAGAATCCAAATGAAATATTAACCAGCTGAGTGCTCTCCAGTGTACTGAGTCTATGGGATAAAACATACCACCAGTGATACTCTATCCACCTAATATAGAACATGCCATTTCAAATACCAACGCATGTGAGTTCCACATGTGAGGGCAAGTGCTCATATATAACAGCAGAAGGGTTAGAGGAACGCTGCCTTTCCCAGTGAAGTAAAATAAATGAAATGAAAAGTGATGCTTCGGGAAAGATCTATTTCATATTAGATAGTATGTGAATTGCTGTAATAAATGACAAGAGTAATTCCTTCTCAGAGATTGGCCCAAGCTAGGACTGCAGATCCAAATATTCAGACTTTAAAGAAAGCTTGGATCTAGGTCTGAATTTTTCAGTTTAGGTCATCTATAGTAACTAAATATGTTGCTCGTTTCTTACAGAATATACTGATTACCAATACTAAGTTTTCCCTGAATATTGAAACTTTTTTTGCAAGTGAAATGCAAGTGCCTTTTCTTCTGTGGTGTGCTTTTTGCAACAGGAACTCTCATTTCATGGCAAGTATGCACACCATTACAGGCATACAATTTGCCCCAATCCCCAGTTGTGCCCTATGGTTAAAATGGCAAATAAAAATAAGAATAAGCTACATGCATTTCTGATTATGGACTTCCTTTTATAGACGGCAGCACACATGGCAGGAGATTGCAGACTGAAGAACAAATAACTAAACAGTCTTATTTTATGACAGAGCAGAGAAATATCTGTTTTTGAAAGTCATGATTAGGACTAAGACATAAAATTTTAGCCTCTTGATCAGAGCACAGATTTGGGAGCCAGGAAGTTCTTTGCTCCGAGTCTACCATATCCTTTTGCTCCGCAAAACTATCCAGCAGTATTGACCTGCCCTCTTATATGAACGACTTCAGCTCCCTAATGTTTATCACTGTATGGTCTGATGTACAGAAGCACTATTTTTGCCATTCCACAGTTGGGGAAACAAAATAGTTTCAGTAATTTGCATCAAGTCGCATAGGACATTGTCAGAGGATCCCATGGGCCAGATCACCCCAGGTTTGCCTCAACACCTTGATTACAGGGCATTTCTTAGAAAGGCCATGTTACCAAAGAGCATATTAAAACAGATGAGATTAAAATCAATATAAATGATACATACTAACAAAACAGATTTCCTGGTCTGAAAAACAGGAGGGTTTTAAGACAAGGAATGGGGCAGGAGGCCTCAGCTGAAGGAATAATATTCAATGTTAAGAAAATGAAGTCGTAAAATCTTTGTCAAGCACTGCTCAACTCTTCAAACCATATGGAGCATGACTGCTGGGCTTCATATAATGCCCCAAATGTTTTTCATTTTCTATTCCACCGTTCACAGCAAAGGCACAGTGCTGAAATCCCGTCTTTCCGTTAACTACCAATTGTTTCTTTTGCCAACCTTTTTGTTTTAAAATATCATTTTTTATGAAGGATAATGTTATATAGTGGAAAACTGTAAAAATTTTATGGATAGCCTTGGTGCTGAGAAAATGCATTCTTTCAACGGTTTTATTATATATATATTTTTTTGTCTATTACACATTTACAGGGGTTTCTCCATTGTATATATGTGTGTTTTATAGTTCATTCTAGACAAAAGGCATTATGTTAACAGTCCTATCATTTAGAACTTTAATTCACTATTATGTTTTTACCTTTTAGTGGAAAGAATGATATTATTTTTCCTTCTCAGTAATGCTCACTGTTGTTAATAATAATAATAGGTGATCTTAAAAAGGCTTAGGTGTGAATAACCTCTCAACAGTTTGAATGTTTCTTTGAGCCACCAGAGTAAGTGCAGAGGTTTAACTCCCAGCACATCAGATTGGCCAGTTTAACCCCAGTATAAGCCAGGTTTACAGGATGTGTGCCTCCTATCAAATGTTAACCTATCTTCTCATCTCTGTGTTTCCCCTTATGTCATTTCAAGCAACAGTTAATCAATTCTAGCTCATGTGATGTTCATTCATAAGTAAATCAGGAAGAAATGTGCTCATATCAAAGGAATTATATACTTTTACTTCAACTTCAAGAGGCATCTATAAACTCTTTCGTTTTGACATTCCTTCCTGCTAACCAGCCCAGGCCGCTCTATTAAAGACTGACATTTCTTTGCTCTGCATCAGGCCTCAAGCCTGCAAATGTCAGCCTTGGCTCCAAAGGTCTACTGATAATCTTTGCTGGCTTCACAACAACCCCACGGCAACCTCTACCTTTCTTTGAAGCTGAACTCTAAGGGGCAGCTGGCCCGTCAGGGCCACTTCTCTTTCTTGCATGCTCTATTGAACCAACGCAACGTGGGCTCGGGCAGAATTTCACACTGGCAACGCAGAGGCCTTGCACAGACACAATGCGATTACCACAGTTAGAGGAGAGCCAGAAGATGGACAACCGGGACACCGAGGATCACGAACGCTAATCACTGAGCACGAGCTCCTGAAAGCCTTGTGCTACCCGAGTCCTTCAGCCAGAGAGTTTTGAAATTTTTACAGTATTTAATGCGGTCCAACCCAAGAAGGAAATTAAAAGCAAGTTTCTTTCTCTGGTATGGGATTTTTGATATGATATGGTCCCTAAGTTTTCAAGCAGCCTAATCACATTCACGAGTAATTAAATACTGCAATTTGTCTACTTTCTTTTCACCATAAACTGCTATTTATAGCAACACACAACAATTGTTATACTTATTTGTTTGTGGGATGTTTTTAGCTCCATTGTTCATTGTTTTTCATACATGCTAGTTAATGGGCAGTCCCTAAGCACCTTCCTTCCCCTTTAGCAGCAAAGAAATAAGTCCACGCAAAAGAGGCTTGGCAGATAAACTCATTTTATGAAGGACTTTCTGATCATAAAAGCAGACTAAGACCTGAAATCAAAATAAGCCAGAAGCCAAACAGTGCATTGGAAAAAAACATAGGAAGCGTACATTAATTCTAACTTTGTACTTCATTTGAAGCTAGTTAGCTTTAATTGTACATAGAATGGTCTGAGGAAACAAATCTCTGTCAGCATACTGCATGAAGTCCTACATGGGTATTCATAGTACAGGACAGGTCAACATATAGACATAGATAGGGCCGGGGAAAATACAATTCATATTCTAATGCCCTTAAGATCCGGGGCATTTTTAGCTATGAAAATCACTAGTTTTATGCCTTCAAATATGGCAGCTGGGAACATAATGCTTATATGACACCTGTAAGTAGCCTTTTCCTGCTCACATACATTGCAGAGGTTGGCAGACTCTAGGCAAGGTAGGTGACTTTAAAGAAACATCAGAAATTTGTTACTTCTTTTTATGCATTCAGATCAATATTGGAACCTGTATGGATGATGCAGGCTTGACTTCTTCATCCTGCCTTGACTTCTTGCTGTCTTGCTAGCCACATCCAAGTTTTGTTTCAACTTTTCTTTCCCTTTAACTCAAAAGCTATACTTAATTATTGCATTTTGAAGCTTTTCGACCTTTGGCCCATGTTTTATGTTCTTGTCTTGTCCCTTCATAGCTATGCATTCCTTGATTGCTCATAGCCCTTGACCTTGCTAACATATTCCTGTTCCCCATATGTTCCTTCAAACATATGCCTGGCCCTTAGCACTGAGAAATCCCCCCTACCTCTGCTCCAGAACATCAGCTCTATTGTGCACCATTATCCCCAGAAATACAAAGAACGGTCTGTAAAACCTTGATCTCATAACCTCTGCAAAAGGCAAAAATCTAAAAATCATCCCCTCAAGCTCCCACCCTGAAAGCCAGGAAACTGAACTCCAAACACATCATTTACCTATAGACCCAGGCAGCAACTCTTCTGCCATGGCCATTGAAGGACATGTCTGCAGCTACTGCTGACCTTAACAACTAGTTGTTAATTTTCCTTCACTAGCCAGACTTAGTTAACCACTTCAGCTATCTGTGTGCCCCACTAGTTATTCTCTCAGCCTGCCTCCACAGCTCTGCTCTTGAATATTAAGGCGCTGCAGCTTTTTGGAGTGTTTATGCTCTTTTGGAAAGGATGTAGATGTCCAGAGCCCACACACAGCCTGTACCCCAAGGGAATCCCCTCCCATCCTTCCCTCTTTCCTCAGTGCTGAGGGCTGTATTTAGCAGGAGTGCCTGTAATTAGCAGGAGCGCTGGGGCTCTTCACAGAAAGAAGACATATGTCTTATCTTCCCTGTCTTTGCAACTTTGTTGTTTGGAACAGGAGGATAGAAAGATATTATGAAATGGGTGTTAGGTCAAACTTTGCAGATTTCACTCCGACCTGCTTGTTCTACCACTGAAATCAAAGTGTTCCTACACCTACAGGCTGATGATCTTCCATCCCTCATTGAAGGGAATCAGGTCACCCACTTAAATTGCCCCTAGAGCAAGCATAGGGCCTGAAGAAGGTTAATACAGTAACTCAAAAGAATTATGTTTCCTTTGTGACTTATTTTTCCTACTTGATTTATGCAGGCGGGAGCTATCTCTTACTATGAGTATGTACACAGGGACCATCTTGTCCGATAACAAGTTTCAGGAATTTTAATTTATGCTAGAACAGACTGGTCATGCAAGACTCAAACACAGAGCAGGGAAACATCAATTGGTAAAATTTTCTATGCAACATAAAAGTGATCAGATCATCCAAAAATCTATATAATAATTAGAGTAAATGTAGCAAGCTATTGGCAGAGGAAAAAAAGCCTATATTTGCACTTCTATCAGGAAAGACTTGTACTACTCAAGTCACTCTTTTAGTTATGTGATCTGTTCACATTATCAGAATAACAGGAGTTATAAATTGTGAGTACTCATAGCAAACTGTTCTTAAATAACCTACAAACCAGGTCAGAAATTATTTAACCAATAATTTTGAATGACAAAACAAAAACAAAAACAAAAGTCTGCAAAGTATTTGAAGATCATCCATAAGCAGGAGAAAGAGATTAAATGTCAGATAAATGATTCATTATGCATTATTCATTCAAACTATGTGCATACATGTGACTGTAGAAAACCAGTTATATCCGTTCTCTACTTTTTTGCTTTAAATGAGTGTGCTTTCTATAAGCTATTGTTTAGCAGGGTTACAGAAGCATTTCATAAAAAGGGTTTCCCCATTTATCACTCAAAAAAATTAGAATTAAAAAAAAATTGTGAGGACAACGACCCTTCTGCAGTCTGAATACATATGTTCGAAGTAACTCTGCAGTACAAGCCAACAAAAAATTGGCCCCCAAAATGACTTATAAAGGGATTTTGTAAGACATGAACAGAACAGCATGGGCTCTGGCTAGGCAAAGAATTCAGAGTTGTAATAGAAAACATTTATTTGGCTACAGCTAAACATCCCAACACATGTTAGCATTTGCTGCCAATATGCTTCCTAATTAAGAACAACATAAAATCATAGGAAATCCTGTATCCCTGTCTTCATGCACTTTCCTTATATCTTTGGTGTCCTGGCTCTGTTTCTCAAGTATAGCCTGCACAAGAAAAAGGTTAATTCAAAAGTAATGTTTTGCCAGCCATTAACTGTGTTGTCATTAACAAGATTAATGTACATTCCACTATGCATCACCAAGTGCATTCCCCCTCCCACCCTTTAAACAACTGCTCCTATTAAAACCTAATGAGCACAGCACAATTTAAAGAATAACACCATTTCTGCTGGGCGAAGTGTCTTCTGTAAACCATATAAAGCTGCGGGATTATTATGGATCTAATTGAAGGGCAGCTGAAAAAAAAAATCTGCTCTCTATTTGACCATGGAGTCCTGGCCATGTTTATGTATTTTATCACAATGAAATGAATTTAAGACGAAGGACAGACTAGTATCTGTTTTTCTTCCTAGTCCTCTCTTCCTTCACTCTCTCCTCTTTCTTCATCTGAAACACTTCAGACTCTACTATGTGCAGTCCCACACCCAGGTAACCTCCAACTCATCATCCAGTGATTATTGCACAGATAAACAGTTGATTGGATCCTTCTAAACAACCATGAGATGCATTTTTTATAGGCTGCTCTTAGAGAACCCTAATTCATCAGAATGGATGGAGCCTAGACTGTCCTGCCCAGCCAAACTCACTTTGTTCATCTACAGGAAGCAGCAAGGAAATTGCTGGGCAATTATTCACAACGCTCAATTCCTTCATTTTTCTACTGAAGAAGGTACCAGTTTGGAGATCCAGAGATCAGCCTGAGCCACTTCACATTCTTCATCAAATTCTTGGGAAATTTCAGTATTATTTATTTAATTTCTAGAAAATCCATACACTCTGCCCTCTTCTCTTCCTGCTTTGTCGCTTTGCATTTCTCTCCTCTCTTCCCCACCCCCTTTTTAAATCTATTTATTGCCTGTTTTTCTTGGCTCATTCTCACTTTCCATTTTTCATTATTAGTTCTTTATGATCTTCTGTTTCCTTTTTTTTTTTCCCCGTCATGGCTGCTCTCCCAGTTGTTCTCCTCTGGGGCCCTGAGTTTCCCTTAGCTAATGAAACAAGAGCTGCCTACCTCCCTTGCTTTTGCAATCCAGCTGTTTCCTTTTAAAAATATAAACTCATCTTTATTCAGTGAAGTTCCTGTGCAGGGTCTGATCCTTTAAGAGGAGATTGCATTTTGTGACAGTAACAGGGAGGGGGAAAATAAACTTTGCTGGAGGAAAAGCTGTTTGGGCAGAAATCTAACCAGGTTGCTCCTAAAACACAGAGCCTTCTCTGGTAAAACTGGGTCATTATTTTACTTAGCACCTCTTGGCACCTTGACACTGCAAAACTCTCCTTGACAGTCTCCCCTCCCTTTTCTTCCTTTAGCCCCTAAAACCTCCCACCTTGAAAGCTTAACGTTTCCTGGCCTCTGTGAAAGTGTAGTCTAACTAACACCACAAACCTGGATTTTATATGATTAGTTAGTGAAAACTTGCCAACTTTAGGTGCAGCCTGCCAAGTCAAGTCAATTTACTGTGATGCTTTGACTGTGCAAGTAGGCCTTAATCCCCCTTTAATCTCCAGTGTACCCTTGACATCATGGAAATTACTTACAAAGCTAATGTCATCAGATGATCCATGTTAGCTATTTCAGTGAATGTTCTTCTGCACAATAGAGCAAGTTTACCTTGTAAGACACAGGCCCCAAAATATTTTCACTTAATGAGCACAGCAGATATCATCTTACAAATGGGGAATGAAAACTCCTTCTTCTGCACTAGAACTCCCCAAGCCTCATGTGACTTGGAATTTACATGCTGGCCAAGCATCAGGTCAGTGTATTTTATTTCATGTCTGATTGATTGGATAAAGAGATTTACATAGTAGCCACAACAGCTATGAGTTATTAGGAAGGCAGTTTCCCTTTTAAACTCTGCAAGGCCCCTCCTGTGCAGAAAACTTTTGGCTGACAGAAAAAATTCTGAGAAAATCATTTTTGATAGTGCATTCAGCCATCAGGAGCATAAAGGAAATAGAAGAATATGCCATGTTGTACATGTGGCAACCGAGATGAAAATTAGCTTGTCTAACAGCAAGAGACTAATAATAAGAAGGACTTCCATTTATATAGTGCCTTTTTTCTCAAAATGACCCAGAGTCTTTCATAAACAAAATTTTAAAAATGATATGCAAACTATTTAAAAGGATCATTTCACCCATTGCTGGAAAGTTGCCAGTGCAGGAGGAGGGAGGAGAGACACAGCAACCCTTGAGCAGTCTGCACTAAGACTATGAGACCAGGGTTTAAGACAGGAAGTAAAAGCAATGCTATATCCCCTTGCATCTGTAGCACCAATTCAGGATGCAATGACCTGATCGGAGAGAAGAGAGTTCACTAGAACCAGCTATCTCCTATAAAAAAAAATGCCCAAAGAGAAAAAAAAATGCCTAGAGGAATTATTTTAAAGGTCTGCAGAGGTGAAGCTTGCTCTCGTGTCAGAAGGACATAGGCAGTTTGTGATTATGAAGCGATTCATTAGTGTCTTAGAAGAAAAAGCAGCACTTACGAGCGCTCCTTCCTGTATCACTGAAGAGGCTTTTAGGAATGCCTCATCCCAGCACCATTCTACTTTCTCTTCATATAGGTGTGAAACTGCCCTTTGGAAGCCAAGGAGACTTCTGATATTCATTTGCATGGGAACAGGAACAGACACTTGCGACACAGCATGAGAAAACAGCAGAACATCTATGAGCAGCCAGACCTTAGAAAGAAAACACAGTACATACGATCAAAATGAAGTTGTAAAAGATTTTACTCTCTGCATTTCTCTCCAAAACTGCTTCTTCATTTGCAAAGAGCAAAACTGGATGCACAGCACCAGTCTGTAAACATGCTTTTGGCTCACCTGGGGAAAAAAAAAACAAGTTTTGCTTCTGCATATGTGTAAGGACATTTCAACATTCAGGGAATGGGACAAGATATAGATGCAGATCTGAACTTTACATGGTGAATAGCTGTTTCCATTGATAGCTCTAATCCACATTGGCTTGTGGTCAAGAGGGAGAAAGGAAGTGAAAATTAACCTCTGTAACAAATCCAAGAGAGAGTTTACTTAGGAAGGTAAAGTGAAGCCACCCTATTTGAGCTTTAGCTGAAGCATTTAGCTAGCAGCTTCCCAAACTCTCACAGCAATTTTTTAACTAACAGATGCAGTCAGGCTTTCAGTTTTATATCACAGCCATAACTCATGACACACAATCTTGGGCTGTTTTCCGAAGGTCCACAGAATGAGGCGAGCCTGTGATTTCTGTGGTGCATACCAGGGAGCTACAGCACTTCTCCACTGCTAGCACCTGTGCCCGACATCTGATCTTAAAGTTCGAGCACATCCTCTCCCCCCTCTTTGCTCTGTGGGACCGGCTATGCCAAGCGAGCAGAGAAGCATTCCAGCAGATTATGAAGCACAACTATCTTGGCCCTCGGAGCTCAGAAGAAACTGAACCTAATAGGAATTTCGCACGCTGTTCTCATGGATCTAAAGCAAGCTATATGGGTAGGTCTGTAAGGCAGTTTGTGTCCATGCGCTCTGCCGAGCCAGGCAGATCCCTAAATGCTATGATTAGGACAAGGATAATGGCAGGGACAACTGCTGCATGAAACACGCGATCAATGAAATGAGCACATTCTCCAAAAAGGTGGCAAAGACGTAAATGGCAGTCACTGATGCTTCCATATAATGGCTTGGATTATGCAGAAGTTACTGAAACCATGAAGAGAAGCGCGTGCCAAGCGTAAGGGAGAGAGGCAACGTGAAAACACACCATCCCAGACACTCTGATGCAAAACTAAGGTTTCCTAAACAAAAATTATTACCTCTGATTATTTGGAGGAGGAAAGTATGAACCAGCCTTGAAGCCTCTATCGCTCTAACCCTCCTGGGACAGTGACGAGAACGTAACAGTCTGTTCAGAAACCCCTCCATGCCATTGCTCTTTTTATAGATGCTAAGCATGGAAAAGCACTTTGGTGTTGCAATGTGCACGTAAGGAGCCACAACAGATCAGATGATTGAAAAGTTAGATGCAAAATTCATCTTATGGACTGTAAAAAAAAGGAAGAATTTGTAAAAGTCACCATCTTCTCCCAACTCTGTCTAAAAAGGGTACCTGTTAGTCATTGCCTCTTCCCAGGAAAACTTTGTCTAAAGAATCTCCACAAAAAATCAGCAGTTGTTTTAAAAGGAAGCAGTGAGGATTTACTATCATTTTTGGAGGTCAACGCTCTGACTTCTGGCTGTCAGATAGGTGTGCTAAATACAGTCAGGGCCAGTCCCACAAAAGATACTCAAGCACCTCACTACTGTTGAAATACCTAAATATCTTTGTGGATCTGGCCTTTAATCTTTGCGTGAGCTGCAATCCCAAAAGAGAAATCTGAGTCCTCTGCAGAAGATTTTCATTTCTGTCTGATCCAGGGTAATTCCAAGGATTACTACTCAGAATATTGGGAGAATGGGCTGTCACGCTGTTTCCAGGCAGACAGCACTTTAAAATACCCAGCTAACATTAAATGAACACTGGGCTCCAATGCCAAGTTAGAGCATAGGAATTGCAGTGAAATCCTATTAACCAAGGGCATTACATTCATTAAGTGTACCACCGAATGCAATTTGGCGTCGAGGAACAGGGGGAAGGAGATAAAAAAGGAAACCACATTTCACAAGGGAAGGGAATTCCACATCCTCTCAGAGGTAAACTTCAGGCTTCAGTGTTGCAGAGCAGAAATTCCAGAAGCTAAACGTGCGAGGAATGACACCTGATTTTTTCTTTTTTTTTTTTCCCCCTTTACTTTTTCTTTCTTTCTTTTTTTAGAACAAGACTTTGTGTTTGGTCTTGCTTGCAACTCTCCTACTTTCTGTTCCCATGTGCCCTTTAATGCTAAGGATACTGATAGCTTTATAGTAATGCAAACAGAGCATTCCACGTCAAAGCATTTAAAGATTCTATTAATCTGATGTCTTAATTGTTATTGAGATTAGGAAACAGCAGCGCCTTTGTTCCCAGAGCCTGGGTGCCCTCCCAGGAAAGCGGCACAGAATGTTTGGCTTCTGCACATGGAGGGTGTTGATAGGACACGGAAAGGGGCATGACTCAAGGCAGGTGATTCATGAGGGTCACGGGCTGGCAGCAGTGCATTTATTTGAAAGCTCATGACTTTTCAGAGATCAGGAGTAAAAATACACTCCTGGGTTGCTCTGTGGTGAAAGTGCTCCTGTTCCACCTGCGTCTCTGCTGTTGGTGGCCAAAAGAAGAAAACATGTTTATTCAGAGCTCAGGCTGGTTGAATTAGGAGTGAAGGACTTTCCCTCAGATATATCTCACCAAGTGAAGTCTTGTTCAGGCTCATCAGGCCTGTATCCTCAGAGAAAGATGGGAGCAGAGAAGGGTGAGAATGATATTTCTAGAGGGAGTTAGATAAGGATGAAAAAGAAGGAAAGAAACAGTGTTGGGAGGTAAATGGAAACCAACATTGGAAAAGGTAGGCCACCAGACTGTGGCCACTGGGCTGCTCAGGCTGGAGGCCTAGAAATGAGTGAACAAGATACTCCATAATCAGTGAGTAAGCAAAGGCCCTGCTATGGCCGTGAATACACTGAAACAATCAATAAAAATAAATAAATAAGTAAAAAAGCCCACGGTAAATGTGATACCTAACCCGCGTGGTGCTCAACTGGTTGTTCAGTTCTGGAAAATATTTCCCAGGTGAATTAGGATTACGAAAGTACCTCACTCAGGTCATGCTAAGGCCTAGGTTTGCCCAGATGAGAACTCCAGGGGCAGGAGTGTGCCCCTTCATATCACTGAAATGTGGCAAAGCAGAGAGAAAAAAACACCAAAGGGAACAAAAATCTAAAAAAAAAAAATCTAAACTTTTTTACATCACTGTGTAGGGGGGTACCTAGCAGACCAGATTTGATGAAGCAGCAAACATTGGGCCTTGGGCCTGAGGTGATAGAGGTAGGTGCTGGGACAAAAGGAAGAATGGATATGCCAGATATCACAGGAAAGATCGAACAGTACCAGTGATATCAGAGCTGCATGCTCTATGGAGGCTGCCTCATTTGCAAGTGTATCTGCGTGCTCCTTTTTCCATGCTTCATGCTTTCCCTGTGAAATCAAAGGGGAACTACTGCACGTACAGCACAGTCAAAGCTAAAAGCCATTTTGAGTGCCACCTTCTACATGTACACGAGGCGCCTGCTCATTCTGTTGCTAGAAATGCCTCTCAACCATTATCCAACCCAAAGGAGTCCCACAGCATGAGTGGACACGTTACGTGTGGCATAGCTGCCTCACCCTATAGACTTTCCAGTAGAAATAGACTTTTTTTTTCTTTGCTGGAGACGCCTACGAGCTTATTTACAGAGTCAATTAACAAAAGATAACCTCCCATTGTGCAATCATCAATAAATCAATTGTGTTAATACTATCTTGGAATGTCCTCCACTATTTACTTTAATATTGTTGACTCTCAGCACTCAAGAGAGCCAGCACCTTCAAGTTTCACTTGATTACGGGCAAATGGATTTTGTAGTAGCCATTAATAAACATAAATTATTTTGGAAAATATTTAAGTTTGTCAAACTTAACCTCTCACTGAGCATTCAAAACCACCCCTTACTGATCATGTTTGACATTACTTCAAGGGAAACAATACCACATTGTAAGATTATACCACTGCATCCACATATTTTATTGGCTTACCATTGACACAGCTCCTTCAAGCTGTAAAGTGTGGTTATTGACATATACATATAAGCTAAGATTTACTTAAACTATCCAGCTCAGTCAAATGCATTGCTCTAATTTGTCAGATCCCTGTCCCATATGGTTTACAATCCATAGGTTAGGCATTACCACATTTACTCACACTGAGTAGTACTTTACTCCATGAGCAGCCCCACTGTTTTCAGCTCTATAAGCATCTATGATGCTGCTGCATCCATTAATGTTCATCAGCACAGAAGGGTCCGTTACTCACACTGAATTGTGCCTGCTTCCCCAGCGCTGTGATTTATATCTATGGGACTGCTCAGCATGAGCAAGGACAGTGGAATGTTTCCCTAAATAGACAATATATAGGCACAGGAATGGAGCAGGGACATGTTAAGGAAATCCGATGCCCACTGCTCACTCTGCAAGGACCCCCACCTACAACTTCACGAAGAACATGCTGCTTTTGGGACAGAACAAAATCCAGACCAAAGGGGCAGCTTAGATTCTGTTGCAGCCCATCTGCAACTTCAGGCAGGCAATGTAATGTGCTTTTTTGGTAGTCATTATTTTGGGGTTTTCTTTGCATCCTTGATACATTAAGAAAGACTTTTTTTCAAGGTGTGATCCCAAGACAGCCAGCCTTGGGAACTTCTGATTTTTCAAAGAGAATCAGGAAAATCATTTAAAAGAGACAAGAAAACTGAACATAGCTACTGTAATTCTGATGCAATATTACCTTTGAGGTAAGAAATCAATTATTGAGCTTATTCTCCTCTTGCTTCAGAAGTCAGTAGCCTTGGCAGTAAATTGAATATTATGCTGCTGCAGACAGCATCTTCCTTGTCAAGCATCTACCTCCATTCTTCTCTTGATGATGATTGGTGACTTTAAATCTCACATGACTTCTAGATAATAAATGAAAACTGTCATTGTTCTGGGGCTGCTGGGATTCTTTTTTTTTTTTTTTTCCCCTCTGCTTTGACCTCCTTGTGATGTATTGTCTACTTCAGGGTGTATGGAAAAGTAAGGGAAACACTAGGCGAGGACTTTTAAAGAAAAAACAGACCTCTAATTATATCTCACTAACAGACCCTGCAATGACCCTGTTTAGACAGACATTAATGGATGGGCTTAACTTCCATGACTGTAGTGCTGTCCTGGCCAAAACTGAGCCCAGTCGGAGGCTCTTTGCTGGTTCCCTGGTTGCAAAAGGGCCCATCTCCTCTCCATCTTCAGCACTGGCTGCATGTCCCTGCAGAGCCCACTGCATCAGCTCGAGCAGTTGTGCAAATGCAAACTCAGCAGGACCAGCTCACTGAACCGTCTGAAAACCAACCGCGCTGGGGGAAGAAGAGATTAACTTTCAGTCAGGTTAATCTGCCCAGTTAAAGTAACTATAACTAGTGTAAACAAACAGAAAACAGTGGCAGGAATATCTGGCTAAGGCCAGATGGACCTTTTATCGGCAGCACATGGTTACACTGACCATAAACTGACCATGAAAGCTCCACCATGGCTATGCAGATTGAAATAAGACTCAGCTTTGCAGCTCAAATTTACCATCTGACACTCACTCATTCCTTTTTTTGTTCAGAGAATACCTTTGGCTCAAACCTCACACCAGATAGTCCCTGAATTTCAGGAAGTTTCAGTGCTCATAACTCAGTCTAACTTTAAAATCCAAACTATATTTCATTATTCATATGCTTTTTGATTTTTTCATCTGGGATATAAATCAGAACGAGCTTTCAGGAAGGAAAGAAGGAAAATATTTTGTGTTTTTAGAGGCCTGTAGTGGTGCTGGAATTAGCCCAGCTAGACAGGGGGAGTCATGAGCAGAACATGACAGAGGACTAGAAACATGCTGACAGGGTGTTTCCTTTGAAGAAAGGGGCTGTGAAAGAAAAGAGCCATGGAGTCAGATGAAATGTACATTGTATAAAACACGAAATCCAACATCTTTGCTTGTGTCACATCATAACAGTCAGCAAGGATCAGATGTAAAGTTGCCATTCAGCCATCATCACTTGTAGGCCAAAAACGCAATCACACCCTGCGAGATCCTCAGTTAACCCCTTAGAGGAAGGAACCCATGGGGTGTACATGGTCACGGACAACTGTGAAAACTTACTTGCTACATGAGAAATAAATCTAGAGAAACAAATTAGAGAAGTGGATATGCCAATGCATGTCATTTTCCATCATAAATTATAATGGGTCAAATATGCGTTGCTCTTAATCTGCAATGGTTACATTTGGCTTTTTGCATTATTTATTATAGAAATAAAATAACGAAAGAAATTAAATGAAGAATAAGCCCTCCTCCCGAACAGGAAAATGTGACGCCATACTAATACGTGGTACTTTTAATAACAGACAGCCTGGATACAGAGATTATGAATTCTGATGAAAAGACACATAAAATGTATGCAAATGACCATCACTTAGCATCAGGGAACCCCAAGATAATGCCCACGGATGACAAGGAGAGTTCCTAATTTTCCTTGGTGGGTAAATGAGTCCCCAGATTTTTGGAAAGCCTAAACTAGCGTGGTCCCCACATTAAGAGACCTCGGCAGCAATCAAGTCTCCATTATACTACTATGAACAGCACTTCTGAACATGTGTCTGCACTGCTGCTCTCCATATGGCATCCAGCACAGGGTTGACTCTCCACAAAATAATAACACAATAGTGTATATCCCGCAGTATGGATTCATGCTCCTGCCTTCTGCGGCCAAGCAAAACTAAAGCAGGAACATGAAAATCATGGAAATTGTGCTTGGACTTTCAGATATATGCATATATAAAAACATGCACACACACACACATGCATACATAACAAAATCACGCCCTAACCATTCACCTTGTCAGCAAAGAGGCATTTAAAATATCTCCCACTTGCACTGTGGAGAACACATGGCTGAATAACCAGCTCTCCCACCGAATAAGACAGAGAACTGAAGGCTACGATATAAAGAAAAATTACCATGGAAGCTATCAGTTCCTCATCTCACCCTGTTATAGCCAGATCCTTAAACAGAGTTGCAGAAGATGACAGCCCACATGAGCCATCCCTGCTCCTTTTACTCACTCACCCAAGTGATCTCCAACCACTTGGGTACAAAATAAGTGATGCAAGCGGAAGCTGTGTTTAAATAATTGCGGCATAATAGAAGGAGTAAAGGCTAAGAAGGAGCTGTTCTGCTCCACTGGGTAAACATTATGATCTTTATAGAGGAAAATAAATGCCCAGCTATCTATGAAACTGATAGAGCTGTTCCAGTCTATCAAATTAAAATTTGTGTTTTTTAAAAACAATTTTAAATGGAGTCGCTCTCATCTATAGATCACATTATATAGCCTGGAAAGACTCTGAATACATATTTATCTTGAAAATTTAAACAGTTCTCTGTAAATAATATGCATCTTCGAGGGGGAAAAGCTCTGCTTATATATGTCATTGCTTTGTACATAAAAGTAGATGAACAGATAACGCCAGCTCCCAGAGAAATGTTACATCTGAGCCCTGTGTCTTGTCTCACAAGCTAAAATGTGTCAAGCTAGGTCAGTCCTTAGAAGGGAGACCTCCAAGGAAGACCTAGTTACTGCGAGGAACGATGCTGACGATTCCTGTTTATGCACTGTCCTCCGAGTCAGCACTGAATTCATCTCCTTGCTTGATGCTAAGGTGTGCTGAGTTGCTGTCTTTCAATGATATATAAAAGAAAACCTACCCTTTACAACTTTGGGACAACTCATTAAAGTTTCCACGGTGTGCTTTGCAAGACCGGGGTGCTAGCCCGATGTTCTGAAGAAGTTCCCACAGAAATAATTACTTCATTCCGCAGGTCTCCCTGCCGTTTCAATCGGATGTGGTGTGCTGCTTCAGTTTCCACCCTGGTGTGTAGTGTCACTATAGGCTATTAAACAGATGTTGTGCTTGAACCTTGGGATAGCTCCGTAGCAGTGGTGGGTGATGCTAATTCAGTTCAACACTTACCCAACTCATAAGGGTTTTGGCGGCTTAATTAAGGTGCTGGCTGAAAGGTTCTCCAGAAAGTAAAGTGTAAAGTGTATTATCATCCTGCCTTTTAAGTTATATACCTATATATTTATGAAATACAATCAAAATGATATAAATAAATAAATAAACAGGAATACACAATGAATTAATGGCTGCAAACTACCTTATCCATGTATCCAAGTTGAGATGGATTTGCACAAGACTTTCCCCTCAGTTTTCCAAGGCAATAATGCACCTTTCAAAAGGATATCTTTCTTCTTTTCACAGTACTGTAACTTCAGGTCAAATGTCAGAAGAGGTTGATATTCTTGCCTTTTCTCAGGTCTTGTCATACTGCTATTTAAACATAGGTTTTTGGATTTAATTTGACAATCTTTACGTACTTGCTGGCATGGTAATTGAGTCTACTTGTCTTTTTCAGGACACCAGAAGATCTAACTAAGTCAGAATGTCTCAGTTACAGTCCAGATTTCTATTTATTACCTACCTCACTGAGAAAGACAAGGTGAGTTATCATTCAGTACAGAAAATCTGAAAGGCATTTATATGCTTGAAGTACTGTATAACCATCCTGTACAGAGGCACAGCATTTAAGTAAATGTGTTATAGCCCAGCCAAATCCCTTTGAAAAATATTATAGAGCCCAATGGTCTATGCAATCGAGGGTAGAAAACTAGAAAGCTCACCTCCTACCCAGGACCAAAAAAAACCCTTCAGAGATTATTGATACAATGGCTTATGACAGATTGCTCCTCAGCCTTACTACTTACATTCTGTATGATAAATTCAACATGAAGTGACAGTCACAGGCAATGTTCAAGGCTGTAACAAAAAAAAAAATCCTAATTTTTACTGAAGTTAGAACTCCAATGAACGAGAAAATGTGAACATATCCATACGTATATATCAAAGCTGCAATCCCTGTAAATGCTATCCCTGTTACTTATGGCTGCGATGATGCTAATATTTGAAAATATTTCAGTAGGAAGCCAATTTCGGACCTGCAAATTGTAATCACAAAGACAATATTTCAAGACTCTTCCTAGGAAAAGATGTTAGTGGACCAAGGAAGCAGCAAGCTGCCTGTTCCAGTTATTTCAGCAGCAGATTGGATGGGGCCATTTTACACATCAATCACATCAAGAGTGGGAAGTGCCCTCAAATTATTTTTCATCTTGGGCTACTACTTGTCTACTTAAATTAGACACATTAAAAAAAAACACACACTTTGTAATCATGGGTAAAAAATTAGTGTCACCAGTTTCAGTTTTAATCCAGCTGTGTTTCCCATATAGCCTTTAGCTCTTAGTAGCATATGCAGAAGACAAATAACTTATTCATGTTCAGGTTAATATTCAATATCTGAAGAAAAAAAATCTGAAGAAAAAAGATTTACTTAGGGTAAGTTTAAATATATACATATTTTATTTATGACTATATCATTGACCTTTTTCTTCCCCGTATATATATATATATATAATATATATATATTTAAACTTTTACTGTACTGTTGGCTGAAATATCCTTGTAAATTAGTCTGAATTATATGTGGCATTTAGTTTTTGTTTTTCATATCAAAAAAAAAAGTGCAGATAATCCCAAACTATGAAGAACATTTTTTTGGTTATTAAAAAAGTGTTGACATTTACTGGCCAAGAGCCTGGCATGTAGTTGCAAAGGTCATCAATGAGTAAACAGACATTAATGGTTAGCTGGATAACTGGTACATAAACAGGTCATATTAATAATTAACACAGAGGAAAACTGGCCGTTTACAGCAAGCTTAGGAAAATATCTGGTAGCAATAACTTTGGAAAGGGCAAGGACCAATATTTGAAAGGCATCTAAAAATTAAACTTAAAGGAGCCTAATTTTAAGGCATTCATTTCTGATTCTTTCTTCTCTCTCAACTTAAAATACATTATACTTTAATACACAGAAAGTAAAGTTATTTGAATCACTGAAAAAATATTGCATATCTGTTTATTCTGCAACTGATTCTCATACTGGTGCTGTCTTGTTGACAACTCTGCAGAATATAAAATATTTAAAGAACTGAATTATCCCCCAATATATCTGTTCAAAAACAAAAAATAGTATAAGAAAAAAAGTAGTTTCTTCTGTTGTTCACTACTGGAAGAATATAAAATGTATGAATATTGGGATTTAACATTCCATCAGTGATCTCTAGATTGGTTATAAGCCTATTGGTTATAAGCAAAACATACTTAAATTGCCAATGGTAAAAGTTTTACGAACACCTTTTTTTCTATAAAAAATAAGTCTCAGCATTTCTCTCTGAAGTCCTAAAGAGCAAGTTTGTTTTTCTTTCTTCACGGTTGTGTTTTCCTTGTCAGCTCAGGAGCAGCTTTCCCGAGCCCTGTCTTTTTTCCAGATTAATACCAAAATTACTGCTTGAAGGTGTGACAGTTGAGGGCATAAAGGGTTTTGCTGCAGTTACAAATACATGAACTCAGGTCTCACTCTTAGGTCAACAATTAGTCCTAATGGACCTGACTGTAAATAAGTACCTGGTCATTGAGGCTAGGAAATAAAGGCAGGCAGATCTGAGGCTAACAGCATCTCTCCTGGCATATTTTCACAGTGCCAGCTTCAAAAGGCACCATTAGGTTGGCTTTTTATTTTCAAGTATTTTAAGAATGGGATTGAAAGGGATGGGAATTTATAAATACTGCAACAATAAGCATGCTAATGTGATGTCGGGAAAAAAAATCATGCAATAGATGGAATATTTCATGGCGAAACAGAAAGAGCTTTTGATGGAGAGCTGATGACAAAAGAATTGAGAGCTAATAATATTTCACCATGGGACCTTTTTTTGGTGAACCTCCTCCCTATTCTGAAAGCAAAAAAACAAAGAGTCTAGCTACTAGTTACTACCTGCTGTACCCATCACACCAAAAATATTTCAGCTATAGTAGGGTAAGAGGGCATAGACTTCAGATATATCTGTGACCTTGGCATTTCTAAGATGCAGACAACTACATGACAACTATGCCTGATCTTGTGCATCCTGTGCAGCCTGATCTGAGCTCCATCCCCTGATGGGATCTTCCCTCCCTCATCTCATGGCCAGGGCTCTAGTTCTGCCAAACCACCAACGCATGCAAAGTTGATACCGAAGTCCTCTATTTTTAGATTTTTTAAGTACTTATTCACACCATAGAAATCTCTCCGAAGGAGGAAAGGCTCTCCATTTGGATTGGGTGCCTGATTTGTTAACTGCTTGTTTCCATGACTCAGAAGATTCACTGTCTCAAAAGGTCAATAGTTATTGATGTCCATTGAAACAACAGTCTACTTAATGCTTTTAGAAATAAAACATCTTCTATTTGTTCAAATTCCTTATTCAATACAGCCATGGGTTTCTCAGGACATTTAATGGACACTTTAGTGCGCAACCTATTCTTCTGCTTGGACAGCTGTATTTCTTCACTCTCTCCTGCCTAAAACACTTCTTTTTTTTTCTCTCAAATTTACCTTAAAATTTTCTATCTTTATTTAATTAATCACAGTGTTCTTTAATCCTTTTAAGGCAGCTAACATACATACTGAAGCACTTTACAGTCAAAAGGGCATTCTAGCCAAAGATGCAGCCTGCAACATCTTAGAAGGTAGCGTCCACAGGGAACAGGAGAGCATGGTAAAACACTGACATGTAAATAACAGTGTCACATTTTGGGATGAAAACCAGTTCATGGTCTTGCTCATTAAGAGCCATTTCTGTGTCTCTGCAAGGCTCCATGGAAATGGTGAGGCCTGCACCTCAGGCCAGGAAGGAGCAGATACCAAAGCAACAGAGACAGGAGACATGGTTTGCACCGTTAATCCAGTTAATCCCAGTTCTTTCAGGGTTTCTTCTGCAGCAGTATAGAGTGGTGTGGCTAGGAGGAAAGGATGAGCCCAAAAGAGACAGGGGGCAAGGACAGGGGGAACAGATACCCCCTGGTCCTCCCCTCTCTGAGAGAGAATCCCTGAGCCAGGGTAACTAATTCCAGCCGTCAGGCTACGATAGCTAATATGAAGCGACACTTTCGTCCTCTGAAAAATTTACTGCTCAGCTGAAATAACGAAGCTGTGCCTGGTGGACAAGCTTTTCCCCCAGGCCTTCGTTTTGCAGTTCTTTCTCTGCTAACCCTACAGAGGAAGTTCAAAATAGACACTCTCCAGAGGATGGGACAGAGTGGAGATCAGGCCATGAGCATGTACACCAGGCAGCTCCACCACCCAAGCTCTGAACCATCATCAAGGCAGGAAACGGCAGAAAAGGCTAGAAAGATCTAAAGAAAAATGTGTTTGGGATTTCAAGAAAGAAAAAATAATAATAAATAATAAAAAAAAATGCAAAAGGCATTAAAAAGGCATTTTAAATTTAAGAATAAATGCAATGGCATAGCCACATTCTTTAAAAGCTTTGCTACACTCTGAATGGCTTTGTTATTAGTGATTCTTAATGCATGAGATAGTGGTTTGGAATAAATCTTTAAGTAATTCAAAACAAGGACTCTTCAGTAAATAGTTGAAATTAAAGGGGGAGTTAGAGTCATCTGGTTTCCATTAGGATGATAAAATAGTTCACTTGAAACCTTTTACAAGATGCTTTGTTACTGGGAGGTGTCTGGGCATCTCACTCCATCACTAGCCATTTGACACAACATAAAAGGCTTCCAAAGCCATGCTAGGCCTCTTAATCAAAAACTAATTGTAATAGATATTGGGGAGTGTTAACACTGTGACCGCTAGGTTGTATCTTCGGTATATAAGCAGGAGTGAACATTAAACACAACCCTGAGTTGATAGGGCTTATCAGAATTTCAGAGTTAAGTGCTAAGTACTGCAGCCCGGTATCGCCCTGCTATTGCTTTGTACCACTTTTGGAGTTAATTGCACTGTAGGGCTTCATCTTCCCAACGAAATTTATAGCTTTGTCAGGCACACTGGAAACCCACTGACAACGGCTGCGGTTTACAGGGGTTCAGCGAAACTGGAGGGGAAAAAAAAAATAGCAGAGCTTCACTATCTAATACATACGCTTAGAAAGAGGAGCTCTCGCCTCCGTTTGACCCCAAAATAAAAATGAGCTCTTTTCCCCTGGAAAATGTATTGTTGCTAATATAAAAATTTGTTGCTATAGCATCACAAAGTCACCAGCACAGGCAGGGTTCCCCAAAATAGTGGCATTCCTAAAGCAGTCACTAAATCGACAGCACATGCTTCCCTATAGTCCCTTTTGCCTTATTTTGACTGTTCCTGTGAATGTTTACGGTGCTCACGGAAGCAGCTTTATTGATTTCACTGATACGGGCTGGGATCAGAGGTACTGATTCTAACTTAATTCATGCATTTTTTCCTGATAACAGGTGACTTTAATATTTACACACTATTGCAACATAATAAATCCAGGCGAGGTCTTGTTCTGTTATATGGACTGTTGAAAATAAGAGTTCCTATTTTTTTAAGCAAGGAGCTCAAAAGCAGACTGTAGTACAGTGAAGGAAAACAGAAATATGGCAATTTACTCCAGCTGAGAATGTAGCCCGCAGTGTAAAATTCCTTGTTCAACACAGCAGAGTGCATTAAAAAGGCTGCTGTTGGTATTTCTCATGAGTTCGTTATAACCTGTATGCTACTAAAATCTCCAGACAGCTGTGTTCCTTTTTACTCCAATTTCAAACAATATAATTAAAAAAGGATTCGATGAAATGTAGACACTTCTACCATTTACCCTGGAATGCTGGCACCATCCAAAATCAGCTAGTCTGTAAATAGCAGATTAGTATCTATGAAGCAGAGGCTTTTATTCTATGAAGAAATATTCAGAAGACTCAACCCTGGTGAAGAATAAGCTTAATTTGTAAAGCCTGTAACTATCACAAATGCTCTAAGAAGCTTGCAAATATTAAAGCAAAACATAAAGAAACATTTTTGGACATTTAAGTGGAGGCAAATAAGGATGATGTGTTTTTCCCCCTATTAGTTTACTATATAAATGAGAAGGCATTACAGAATGAAATTTTAATTAAAGTAATTGACCAAATTGCATTTTATAGTAGTTATTCTCGTTAGCACCCCTGACTCCTCTGTCAAAAGGATTTGTTGAAGATTATTTCTAAGAGATATTTATTATGAATATTAATCTCTTCAGTAAGTACCATCAACATATTAAAATTCATTTGAAGCACTTGATGGAAGACTGCAAGTAGAAGTGATTGGTGAAAAACAAGGTATCTAATCATGTTATCTTGGTTCACACATGGTTAAACCAGAAGTAGAACAGGGAGAGCAAATGTAATAAAAGGATATAGGATATATTATGATGAAAATGTGCTTCAAGGGTACCTGATTTTCAAAGAAATTCAGGCTGCACTACCTGGAACACTGATGACTCCGCTGTTTAAAGCAGGTTTTTATATACTCTCGCACTGCCTCACTGAAAAAGTCTGATTCTTCAGCCAGTGCAGTAATTTCTGTTTGATCTTCCTGACTGTTTGCAGGAATACGTAATTAAGCAGAATTCCTAAAGAGAATTTGGCTCACAGGTGCTCTTAATCTGTGCTACTCAGATCCCCAACAAACAGCTCAGGTTCAGTTTTTGATGCCCCAAATTTCATCAGTCAAGCAACGCTCTTAGGTAAGGGGAAGGACACATTTCTTAAATCATCTTTCCAGCATGTACCTGACGGGCTGTGTCACATCGCTATCTATTATAACAGCTGGAATAATGCGACTTTCTCTACTCAGTGCTACTTGATCTTCTCATTGAGGAAGAAAAAGAAACAGAGGTGAGGTGAGAAGGAAGGGTATTGGAAATGAAATAAAAAGAAAATTTTGGAAAGTTAAATATATATATATAGGAATTGTTGAATTCTTTACAATTTCCCATGTTCTGAGATGGGATCTGGGGGCAGACAGCTGTCTGTGGAGGGAGGGAGAACCTGCACTGCTGCAGTTCCAGAGTCGCAGGTTACAGACTGGGACAGTCTCAGTGCTGCATGACCTTAGCCTGTCTGTCCTCCACCTCTTTGAACTTTTTTCCTTCCTTTCCAACAAACCCCTCTGCAACCTTAGTACCGCCTATGTTTAAAACAAACACACGACATCAAATAAGGCCTAAATATACACAAGTTGGGCACCTCGAGTTTTGATACAGCTCTAGACACCAGCTTCTCTCGTCCTTTTAATTGGGGCTCTGATCCCCCTCATTTTAGCACTCTGCTTTCCCTGGCGTATCCCTGTTCTTAATGAAACAAACAGGCTGAACTTCTTTCAAACTTTTTTTCTTGCTGTTCTGCATCTGTTCACGCTGAAGAGCACTATCCCACAGAAACCGTTTTGGATGACTGTGATCAGCTGTGCCACAGAGCTCAGAAATTTCCTCAAAGTCAGGTCTTAGAAGAGACACTTCACCTCGTTGCCTCAGTTCTCACATGCCTACAATAACTGTCATTATCCCCGTGTATAAAGTAACTGGTTAACATTCATACAGTGCTTTGGACAGAGAGATCACTATATAATTGCTAAGTTCAGTTGACACTGAGTTGATCCTCATTTGAATGGCAGGCACAGATTTTCCAAGAAATAGGAAAAGAGGCTTTATCCACATATTAGCACTAGCCAGCGTGGCTGCAGCTACACAACCCCCCTGCTCAAACAAGGGCTATCTCTGCCACTGAACTAGTGACCTGGAAGTAAAAGCCCCAAACCAACTCTATTCCTGAGCAGAGTAAAAAAGACAAACCATTTCTATAACTGAATATGGCAAAAATCCTTAAGGGAGTCCACTGATTACACTACTGAGATTTGCATGAACTAACGAGGGTAAATAATTAGACTATATTTTAATTAATATATCAGTGCCTGCTAGCATAATATAGTTAAATTTGTGCCGCTATTAGAGCTGAATGAGAAAAAACTCTGCTATTTGTGGTGAAATGGTAATCATGACCTTTTCAAGAGAAAGATAAAGCAAGAAAAGCCCTAGACCTTTGTGTGCTGTAAGAAGTCAAGAGGTGCCTCTAGTTCACCAAGGCCCATGTTCCTCTTTTCTAGCTAGCAGACCTGAATATGGCAAAAGTGTCTCTGGTGAAAAGAGAACACACACACACACATATATATATATGACACAGATCACAAAATGAGGGCTAAAAATACAGCTCAATTATTTGAAGTATATCATTTTTTTTTCCAAGTTTGACCTTGTTAATACTTTGAAGCACCTCTGTGTCATATGAAAGAGGCCTTTCTGCACAGAAAAGAAAAAATGTCTGCGTATTACAACACAGGCTGTCTCCAAACCTTGCTTCCTGGGTAACGCTACAGTCTTGGGGAACAGACAGCTCTTTCCCCCTGTAGTGTTAGCAGTGGTTTCACAGGTTCACAGATGACCCAGGTACAGGGGGGTTGTGTTGCGCAGCAGGCTGCCAGGGCTGCTCCTTCCTCTCGCCTCCAGGCCCATCACCGTGGTGTCTGAATGGCTTCCAGAACACCAAAATGGAGGTCGAAAGGAGCCCTCGTCTCCGCCTTTCCTCTCCCAAGGGACATGCAGATGCAACGCCAGAGATACCATGCACCATGGCCACAGGATGGGGCCAGGGGATGGGGATTCCCTCCCAGTAACAAAGGGCCTAACAAAAGACCCTCTTTCTTTTGCCTTTTTCTAAGAAAAGGCCCTCGAAGTCTACGTTTCCTAAGGTGGTGGCTGATGGCAGCCAGCATGAAACACGAGGGCTTGGTTTTCAGGAGGTGGGAGACTTGGTGCTTCCTGAAAATAAGACCCATTTAAGTTGTCACAACAACAGTCACCTTGAAAGATTTAGGCCATCCTGTCTGGTTAGCTGGCCATTCCCTTCGCACTGTCACATTTATCAAGAACATCTGACAACCTTCCCTCCTTCAGAAAGCTCTTTCTTTTTTAATCTCTCCCTGAAAATTAAGGCATCACATTGGTTAATATCCTTGCTCACCCAATTTTTTGCTACTTTTGGCCTCGCACAACGCAGAGAACCACCCCTTCTCTTCTCCCCCAGTATCACTCATTGGAAAAAGAGGGAAGGAGTCACCACACAATTCGCACTCAACATTAATCTTCCCCCTGGCCTCTCATTACTTTGCCAATAAGATGATCTTCCTCACACCACATTTCGACATATTTGACATCTGTCATAAAACTCAGTTCACACATATCTGTCTTCTGGTAAAATGAGTCATCCTACAGAGACCCATACTGTACTGTTAGAGTCTTGCCAGAAATAATTATTGACATATTGTCAACACATCCAGCCTACTGTATTAATAGGAGTCATAAATTACTAGCCTTTTTCTTCCCTGTCCCTACCAAAGAAATGAGGGGACATGCAGCGGGAAAACAGGTACATGGCATTCGAGTGATGAATTCAGGCATGCCCACTCATTGCTTTCTAAAAGACATGCTCAATTTTATCTTATCCAAGAGAACAAGTAGCTCTAGAATTCGTTCAAAATTGATAATGAACCTTCCTCCTTTTGGTAGCCTTTTTTCTACCTTACTGCCACACAGGTTATCATCAAAACGAAGCCCAACTACAAGCTCCCTACAATTGCAGCTAATCAGCAGTACTAGCTACTTCAGGGAAGGGTGTTAAGACAAATAGAGATTGGATTATCGCCCATATAACATCATAGACCGGCTTGAAGGAAGAATTTACCACGTTCATGCAGCCTAGGGTGTCATGGGTTTCTCCTGCTCCACACATTGGTATTGGGAAGGATGCTTGTTTTGCACTGGCAAACTTCAGAAGGCCAATACGATACAGAACATAAGAAGGTTTCAGCATACGGATTTGCTGAGGGCAGTGAAGGGGAAGGGAAGATCCACTGAAAGTCATCTGTGCCTAGCAGACTTTTGGGAGAATACTCGGACTTCTTGCCTGAATCCAGCAGAAAGGCCAATGCTCATTTTAGAGCCACCACCTCTCATCCTGTCAGTAAATAAATGCCAAAAAAACCCTCAAATCTTTCTGGCTAACCTTCATTTATCTTTTAATTACCCTACCAGCAATCTACCTAGATGAAGGGGGTCTGCACATTACAGAAAGGCTCCACAGGCTCAGCGGCAAGAACATTACCTTGGTATTTTAAGGTTTTGGCCCTTCCATATATACATGAGCACTGAGTACATCTCAAACTAATTAATAAGTTGCTCTGTGCATTACCTTTCTTTTTCCCCTTTGATTTATATACAAATTATTTTTAGACAAGAGAAAAAAAAGTTTCACTAAAAGAAAACTGAGGTCTAGCACTTCTGTTCTTCATCTCCGTGGCATTTCAAGCTTGTGGGGAAAGGGAGGAAGGAAAAAAGGTCGAGGCTGCCCTCACTCCTTTCACCTTCCTTCCCCCAAAGCCTCTCAGGCATCCTTACAAAAAACAACTCCCTTCCCTCCTCCTCCTCAGAACTCCAGAGGTTGTATTCCCCAAATCCTGGGTGTCTTTGAACTATACTCTATGTACTTTCCCTCCGTTTTTACAAGGGAAAGATGTTACAAGGCAGATTTTGGGTTGTTTCATTTTGTTTTATAGGCTATCTATGGGTGGCACACACCTGGAGTAGCTGACTTTATGGCAGCTCTTCTAACCTAATCTGTAGGCACTATACAATGGCAGAGGCAAACAAGACACATGGTTCAAGTGTCGAGTTCTTGGGCCATTCTGGGTAAAAAAAAACAGGCCATTTGAATTACCATTAATTACAGCATCCCTAAAATTGCTCTAGATTTTTTCAGGATTAAAATTAGCTAAGGTAAGAACACAGAAGACTGCTTGTGCTTTTCTGCTTGAGCACAGCATTTTGACTCACTGAAATATGCTTTCATTATTAACTTTGGTAACATTTAAATTAAGTCATATTTTGATGGAGGAAAGGAGGGAAATGAAGAGCCTTGGGAATATTTTTTCTCTTGTTTAATTGCAGTGCGTTTGGTACATTCCACAAAAGTAGAGCTGCTCTTCAGAGAAAAAGAAAGTTTTAAGCCCCCACTAGTTGAGACAGTTTGGCAGCACATAGAAGGATAGAGAATTATCATCTGTCCAGGGAAATCCACCCCCTGCTTCTCCTTCTTTCATGCAAGATGTTCCTGCTCACTTCATCCTCAAACATTTAAACATTTGGAGGACCACACACCTACAATGCGTTATTTGCAAGGCTTTCTAAGCCTAAATCCAATGTGCATGCATGTGTATGTGTGGGTGGGAATGGCTGGATAATGTTACTGTGATAGCTGATGATAATATTTCTACCAATTGTTAAGCTTCCTAAGTCTCCACTTTGTGAATGCTTTGGCGTATCATTTTCTAAAAAAAAAACGCGGCCGAAGGAAAGGTACGAGGCAATAACGCGTTCATGTGAGATTATCTGGGAGCCTCTGATTCACTCCAGAGAGAAAAAGTCTCCCTTACACAAATGCACCTTTCTAAACACTTCAGGGGTCATATGGTTCACGACAGGACTGTGTCAGAACAGCCATAAAATAGAGGTGACAGTTCAAGCTGTCTTTAACTAGCAGTGCGGCAGGTACTGCAGAAACCCAGATGTGCTGCATTCAGAGCTGCTTGAAAGTGGCTTCTTGCCTGAAAGTGTTCTGCTCTCATTTCAGACACGAGGAAGATGAGGGAGGGCTGGATGAGCATGGTGCTTTGGTGTTTTAGGAAAAGTGTGGGAGTAGAGATTATAATTTGACTCAAATTCCTAATTCCCTACAGACCTGTAAAATCAGTAGGAGTTCCTTCCCTTTCATCTTTACATACACGTACTGCTGGGGGATGTTAGAACAGAGGAAGGTGAAAAAGAATAAGTAAGTTGTGTTTCTTTTTTTTAATAAAGTGAGTTTAAAGAAGACTGAAAAAAAAAAAGCAGTCCTTCTGGAGTTATGATGAAAACAAAAGAAAATAGAAAATTAAAGAAAATTATTACTCTAGATAGCATATACTATTTACCTGGGAATATTTAGTCAGTCATAGGTTTTGGGAACCACTCCAGCCATCCTTTGATCACTTGCTCTGCCATGATAACTGCCTGCCAGTACCACATCTCAAACAAAACACATCTTCTGTGACTTGGTTAAAAATACGGTTTAAGACTGCCTCAGGGCCAAACTCTTCTGACATTATCATGCCTTAGTTTTAGATTTTTTGCTCAGATTTTCCTTTCTCCACTGTGCCAACACACAGTCTCAAAGCTTCTCAGACTCCACAAATTAACCATAGTTTCATCCCTCAAAATACCTGACACTCTTACTCTGCAGCATGTAGGAAATATCTACCTGATCACGGCTAGACAGGCAGGAGCTTGTGATCAACTCATATAAAATTATGAAACTGTACACACAACACCACTTGTGAAAGCATCCTTCTAAGGCTTCCAGTTTTCCTTTTGATTTAGTGTATTTCACATTCTCAGCCTTTAAGATATGATCCAAAATCCATCAAGTTACAGGATGGGGAGAAAAGGCATAGTTTCCAAAGCTTTATGCATTAAGTTCTTATCCCATCATTTCTTTTGAGGCAAGGGTTCATATGCTACCATTCCCAATTTACTTTAAAGGTAGTGCCTCGTTTTCCCTAGCTACAGTTATGGTGCTCAGCAATTTTGCACATCATGTTCTACATGAGTGATCTGGACAGCCCTTGGGCAAAAGACTTCCTTTAAGAGGTCTATGAAAGGTAATTGAGGAACTTAAATCTAGTGTGAGGAGGTTTAAGTTTAACATAGAAGGAAAAAAGTCATATGGATACACATTTTCAAAAAAGGTCAAAAATCACTGCTGTAGATACCTGTAGATTATCTGATAATACAAGGTTCTGAGTAGATAAAACCTTCAGTATTTTACAATAAAATAAATAACTGTTATTATTTATCTATCTCATCATCCTATTAGGTTCCATTGCTCTCATCCTGAGAACTCCCCTGGTTTGAAAGAGAGTTCTTTTTTTCCATAGATCACTGAAAAGTGAGCTTACAGGAAAAGTCAAGCTATGCGTGAGAGAGAAAAGAAAAACAGCACTAAGGAAAAACTAAGGAATAGAAATGAAAGGTGCATTTCATCCTGAAAGAAGAGACATTTCCACTTACATCTATCTTCTGTGTGAGCAGGTTCCCTGGTCAGGGTCCCAGTTCTTTCAAAGTCCATCCTGCATCCCTGGAAGCCTCCTGTGCTGGTTGGCAGCCTCGTTGTCCCAGTGCCTGTCATGGGAGGTCATGATAGATGGCCACATTGCAACCCTTTCAGGAGGTTCTTGTTCATATTATGCCTAGAGATCTTTTTTGATCAACAGTCAATTCTTTTTAACACTATGTACCACAAATATATTTATGCATTTTATATGTATACGTGTGAATAAGTGGTTGGAGAAATGGTAAGGTGAACAAAATACTTCGATAGGCTTCAGCATTTTGGAACCCAGAGCAGTGGAATCTCATGAGTAAATGCAGTCATTTGCAGCATGTGCAATATTTTTTTTTTCAAAATATTTTAGTCAAAGAAAGAACAGCCAGGATATTTTCATTGTAAGGAGCACAGAGACTTGAAATAACTAGGTTTTGATACTAGCCATATTGCACTTCACTTTTCCTCAGCACAGAATGCCAGCTTGTTTCTTCAAATTAAGACAATATGCTTATAGTGATGAACCTTATTGGCCATCTATCTTCCTTTTGTAATCTGGCTCTCATCAAGTTGAAATGAAGCCATTTCTTCTGACTGTGGCTGATTAAACACAGAGTAAACCTAGATCTCTGAGGAGGCTCTAATGATTCTCCACAGGCCCAGTGTCAGCCCGGCACCTGCAGCATTCGCCTTCCCCATTTCCATCATAAAATGAAGCATCTGTTACAGAGAAGTGTTATCTTTTTATCATCGATGGTATCTTTCTGTTTGAATTCACCTACCCCATTTGGTATAAATTACAGCCATTTCGCATGTAATGAACGGTCACACAGGATGCACTCTGGTTATTGGGGGTTAAAAGGGCACAAAATCCTTTTACTAAACCTCTATTAAATTTGGTGAAAGTTAAGACTACATGGTTTGTGTAAAACTTTCTTTCTTACAACAAACAGGAGGAAATACTTATCACAGCTTAATGCTCAAGCATTTTGATATTGCTTATCTAAATACTGGCCTTTGAGTTCTTTGGGAGCAGTTTCTGCAGCATTATTAGTGGCAGGGAACAGAAACAGAGAGAAACATATTCATGCCAGAGCCATTTCTGTCTCGGTAACTTGATTAACTATAAGCCTTAAATGTAAAAGTAGACAAGATTTGTTTGCTGGAAAGGTTAGTTGCCAACTTAGAACCTGCTGCAAATCCCACAGAAGTCAACTGGCATATTTTCAATTATATCAACAGAGTTTGCTTGGATCAGACCAAAGATCAGGGAGCTGTTTATATTTTGTGCAGTCCACATGTTCTTCTATATCTTACTGTCTTCAGTCTTCCATCTGAACTAAAACAAAAGGCAAAATTGTCTTAGAAGCCATTCATTTGCAGCTGTTGGCGATCTAGAGCACAACTTCTGAAGCATTTCATTTTTCTCCACCTACAGTGTAGATGGTTTGGACAGCTTCACAACTCGAGCAATAAAAGAAACTCCAGAATATTCTAACTCAGAAACAGAACTTTGCTCATTGTTGCCTGGGATATCAGTAACACTTTTGGTAACAAGAAGATTATTAAAAAGCAACCAAGTAATTCCCACCTATGAACATACAGCTGCAAGACAGCATAGTCGGGGCAACAACTGTCCAGCAGATTTTTTGGCCATATGAATCTGGTAGACATTGTTGTAATATTTAAAGAGTCCAAATAAGAGCAGGCCTTCCCGGTTAGATCTTGCAAATACAGATATATTTAGTGAACTAAAGAACAGTTCAGGGATACTCTCAAGTAGCTAGTTCACATATCAGGCTCTTACTATGTGGAGGAGAGCAGACATTAGCACCATCTCTTTCTTGGCTAATTACTGGGATGTTCAATCCCTGAGGTGTAAATTGAGCTGGGATCGGAGAGGCAGCTACGGTCCAAGGTGTTTCTTCCCATTCCTCTTTGTACTCTGCACTCGGAACAGGAGCTACTCCAATTGACAGCCCACCAGACCCAGGAGGCTGGAAGGCCTTTCCATGGCAGCAGTCTCTCCAGGCTTCACGTTTCTTCTGTATGATGCAAGCTATTATTATTGTCCATCTCACCAAGACTGCATGAGATTTCTTTTCCTTGTAAATATTGATAGAAGATGGCCAAAGTAGTATTATCTACATTCTGTTGCATTACAGATGTTGGATGATCAAAAACTGAAGTTATAATCAGGAAAAGTTATATTCACAGCCCATTTGGTTTATCTTTTGCCTAGTTATTTTTCATGGCACAGAACAAGCAAAATAATTCAACTGCACAGAAGTAATTTAAAAGTGCATACTTTATCAGGTTTAAACTTTGAAATTCTTGTTATCTACAGAGGACATGGGGAGATAGTGCAGAAAATGGGCCCACTGGGGGGAAAAAAAAATCATTCCTGGGAAAAAAAAAAGGGTGAACAATTTTGTACTGAGATGCATTTTCATGAACGTTTTGCTTTTCTGCATTATGTGTCCGTTTTCTATTGATCCATTTTGTAGCAAGCAAAATCATATTGTTCTATCACAAGAGCACACTTGTTATTCCAAATAATTAGGACATGAGTCATCTTAGTATCATGGTTGGCATTAGTGATATATGGGGCTGATGACTGATGAGTCCAATGAACGTTTGACTTGTGTAGACTTAATATGCAGCTGAAAAACTCAGTTAATTCAGAAGAGACACAGCATAAAAGCGATAGCATCTTGTAAAAGCAAGATCTAAGACAAGCAAAAATGCAGTAACACTAGTGATGAAAACAGCTTAGGATTTCTCAAAGCAGCTGAAAAATGGGAGAACTTTTTCATTAAAAAATTCAAAACTTGAGTGGTTTCCACTTGACAAGTAAAAAATTATTTTTTTGATTTTTCTGCTCCTTGCATCATTTTTTTGCAAATGTTGGAAATGGTTTGTTCCATGTCCACTTTCTTTCATGTTTCCTTTTTGTTACTTGAGTTGAAAAGTGAACATTATCCAAAAATTCAGCTTGGTTTGGAAAAGTTTTAACAGCAGAAGGAAATGAAACTAGCCGAACCACTTTAAAGAGTTTCAGTTTTCCTTTGTTCCCTCTATAACTTCTCCAGACTTAGGTTTGGAATAGTCTGAAAACAGGACAATGGAAGGAATAAAGATGAAGAGTGCAAAGGGAAGGGGGAAAAAAGATAGAAAAGAAACAAACTATCATATATTTTCCTGTAGAATATATGAAAATATTTTTAAAGCATGATTTCTTGTGTTAGCTAAAACATAAATACGAAAATCTGATCAGCTCTTGCTTTATTCTCTTCTCATAGGTACCATTGCTGGTTAAGTAGCTGTGTTTCCATCTAAATGTTTTGGGATGATGTCAAAGTATGAATCTTGCCTCTGTTTTGTGTCAGATACAATTTATGTTAAATGTCACCTTCTGTAAGCCCTTCTTCTACTTAATACATCTCAGCCAAAAAGGTGCCCCAAAATTAACCATCTTCAAAGCTGCCTCAGAGCACTGAAACTAATAAAACTCGTCTCAGCAGCTAGACACCCCGAGGGCAAACAGAAAGCAAGCGGGACAAGAGAGCGGTTAGTGTTTTCTTCCTCTATGGGACAGCTTGGGTGAAGAGAGAATGTTCTCCACCCCAGGTTTTGTCTGCACATTTCAACTGGGACAATGGAGTATAAAGCACTGGAGACCATCATGAGCTGAGTAAAATCTGTAAAATTTGTAAAAATTTATGGAATTTGTCTGTGAAGATGCTCCATTTTTCAGAGATCTTCAAAAACCACCTGGGTGCGACCCTGTGCCCTGTGCTCTGGGTGTCCCTGCTTGAGCAGGGGGGTTGGACTAGATGATCTCCAAAGGTCCCTTCCAACCTTAACCATTCTGTGAGCCTGTGATGCTGTGTGATCTGGTATCTCATATAGAAATCTGCTTTGAAATGGGTCAAAATAAATATCTAAAATGTGGAAGAAGACCCTGAAGCATCTAATCACAAATTTCATGTTAAAGGATAAGAAATCTCTGGAAACAGTGTCAGATTTATAATGATGCATGCAATACAATGATCCCATAAAAAAGAAATGACTTCAGAATTTCACTCTTTTTTAAAGAGTTGACCCACTTTACATCTAAAATCTAGTAGGGACTTGATCATATTTGCAATCTAGCATCTTCTTGCATAGATTTTGTCTTCACTGGTTCAAATGCTATGCAGCATTCAGTGCTATATTGCCCGTATATATTGGTTTGTCTGTAGAGACTTCATTCATGGACTGAGGTCATAGGATGATTTTTAAAGACATCAAAAGGTTTTATAGTCATCCTTGGGGAAAAAAAATAGAATGAAATATCAGAGGTGGATACCAACTTATATGATTGCGAAGAACAATATGAGAAAAATGTTGTGACCATCACAGATGAAAGAACTTTGAGATGAAGGTGGTATTTCACGGCAGTATCAGTCGGCTATATCAACACCAGTGCATCTGGACAATACACTAGTGTCATTGACTTGCACTATTTTAAAGGCCTTTAATACTGATTACTGCACAGTGAACAAAAGCTTTTCTTGTGGGAAGTCTGAAAAGGTTGATTATATGTATATTATAGCTGAAAATGAATCAGACAAGTAGTAAGTTATGAAAGTATGAATACAAGAGAATAAAGCCATTCACTTGGCTTGAATTACTTTAGTTTATCTTCTTAGGCTGAATTGTGACTGTGGTCTTTTGCAACTCAAATAAAAACATAGATCAAGATGATATAAAGATACATGAGTATTGCCAGCATTAGGCAATAAAACCAGTAGCTGGAATGGAAGAAAACCTTGATATGCAGTGAATTTTTTTAAAGATACAG
Source organism: Tinamus guttatus (assembly GCF_059628265.1). Lineage (NCBI taxonomy): Eukaryota > Metazoa > Chordata > Aves > Tinamiformes > Tinamidae > Tinamus > Tinamus guttatus. The sequence goes on along the minus strand of NW_028288538.1, from coordinate 4,565,523 downwards.
CAATGTGGGCAAAAAGCAGCCAGATGCTACAGTCAAATTCAGTACTAAGACAATCAGAAGATACAATTATGTTTGATTTAAACTTCGTTTGAAAGCTTCTGAGAGATGACAGTGGATAACAACTTTCATATTAGGCCCCACACAGGAGGATCCATGTCCCGCTCACAGCAGAATTCTCAAGAATTCCTTCAAAATTCAAATTCAAATACATGGAAAATCTGTTACAAAAATAGCAGTTTCTTTCTCAAAAGATTTTTCCTACATGCTTCAGAATCGTGTTTATTTCTGCATCTTGCAATCAAAAATAAGTCTTAGTTACTTCACACTTCTTTTAGTATGGAAGATTCCATGCAACCATCACTGAACAGGAAGATGATCAGGCAGAAGTCACATTTCTAGGAAAAGCAGACACCTCAAGAAGAACAGAGACTGACCTGCAAGCCTGGAGCAGATTTTGTAGGCCAGGCAGTCAAAAAAAGTATAACTTTATTTAAAAACTGCCTATCTACTGTAAAAGTCACAATAAATACGGAAAGCCCAGTGTTATCCTCTGGAATAACACTCACACTTTTTACAATAAAAAATCCTAAATTAATTTTAGTCACTGCGTTAGAGCATCATTTCCAAAAGATGAAAGTACATATTGTAGCAGGGCAGAAGGATAACAGAGGGCAGAAAAGAATTACAACACATACTAGTATTACTGAAAAAGAGCGCGAGTTGTGATATCCATGAAATGTTAAATTTTCCGCTATTCACAAGGCTCTGCATTCTTAATATCTGTAAAGAACGGTCATCTCGGATGCTAAAATGTAACGCAAGTGCTTGAGCCACAGGGCTGAAACACTCCAAAGTTGCCATTATCGTGTCCAGCTGACTCTGCCACTTAGCACTCGTCCCGCGATGCCAGCGCTGTAACACGACCCCCAGAAATTGGACGGGGCGTTTTGCCACGGGCTCCAATCTGATCTGGCTGTCGGACAAGCAACACATTGAATCCCTGAGGACTCCGGGCCACGGGCAAGGCCTGCGGTGGAGCCAGGTTTCCACCTGGTTGGCCTCAGCTTAGGCACGCAAAAATAGACCAAATCGGTGCTATTGAGCTATTGAAATGCGCCAAATGCAGCTTCATAAATAGGACCTCGCTATACAGCAGGGCTTGCAGAAAGAGGGTCATTCGATCCCAGGACTTTCTTGAGCAGTTTGCCTTGGTTTCTTAGGAAACAATGTCCACTACACACGCAGGTCCATGGCCCTAAGAATAAGGTAAAGCAGTGCTAATCTTTGTGCTTGGCTTACTGTACAAATAGCTCATGTTAGCCACTGACTTCCTAATGTTTATGTGTGCTAAGTGCACCCAATCTCACTGAGAAATTCAGGCACGTATGTGTTTAGACACATTGTTTAGATGTAAGACAACTCTGTGTTTAAATGCTGCAGGGTATGTACAAGCCCTCCTGGTTTTTGTCTAGATGTCACATGAGCACATATATACACAAGCGCATACACACACATGTAATAAGTATCTTTCAGTCTGCAGACAGTTTGTGAGTTGATGCTTGTTAAAATTAGTGGGTTTGCCAGTCAGAATTAGTCACAGATGAAGCATGAGCTTAGAGTGGGTTGTCTTTATTAAAAGTTTTAGCTGTCACTTAATGGAAGATGTATTATCAATTTTGATGGCACTGCTTTTCTTTGGGATAGCAGGAGTATTACATCACTCTGTGTATCTCTGCACACCAACCCAAATTTTATTCTGATTTCAAATGCATGCTGAGTTATTTTACAATGTGTTTGCTGCACCCAAGGCTCTCTCACAGATGCAATACTCAACTCTAACAGCACAGAAACTGGTGAATCAGCAAAAAGAAAGAACACCACACATGCCAAATATTTTCACGAAGCAGAATACTACTTACAGAGCTTGACTTCCACCTGCTTCAGGGTTTTTATTGCAAAAGGCCATAAAGTACTGTTTCTAGGAACAACAGAAGAATCTACTTTTTTAATCAAATAATAGTTCAGCAGTGCCAGGTTCTCTAAGTATGATCTATTACCCTTATGTAAATCCGGAAAAACAACACTGACATGAATGGAATTAAATCTGGAGTCATTCAAGAATAGCCAAGACCCAAATCTCGCCAATCAATAACCTCTTGTTCCAGATTGCAAAACTTCTTGTTAGAATACAAACACGTTTTTATTAGAAGAGTTTAAATGAGTTGTTAGCGACATCTTCACCGAGCGATTTGGGTATTTCTACTTCACAGAAGAGAACCTCTTCCGCTCTTTAAAGCCATGAGTTGTTTTAGTTTAATAGTAAAAGTTTCGTACTTCGGGTTTGCTGTCAGCTATGGGATTTTGAAGAGTCATTATCAATGTAGAAATGCTATGACATAAAGAACACTCACTCAAGTGAGATGTATCCTCATGTTCTCTCCCCCAGTTTTCTAGAATTAATCCCAATTTATCTGCCACTCATCACTTAGGGCACAATTACTCTCTCCCAACTGAGGGGGTAATCCAAAATTAGAGCTGAGAAGGCAAGAATCTCTATATATTTAAATTAAAATGAATGGATTTGCGACCATTCAGACAACAGGAGATTTTGCTTTACAAATTCAGAAGGCTGCATTAAATTACAATATGTCCCAGAAACTGCTTTGTCATCAGCACAGTGGCACAGAGCAGGAGTGCTTTGGTGGCTCTTCTAGTTCTTTTTCTATAATAAGCATAGCAGCCAATCTTGTGCCATGCTGACATCAGTAAACACAGCGATCCATAGAACTCTCTTTAAAGTATTTTGGCTACATGCAGTGGAGCTTTAATAGGATCAGTCCTTTCCTGACAGGGCACAGTATGTTGACTAAGTTTAGTTACACTTTATGATTTCAAAGGCTTCTTCCCCCATTTTCCAAGAGATAGTCCCCCCTCCTTTTTTTTCTTCTTTTCTAAGAGAGCAGTGATCAAAGTGCCTTTAAACATGGTATTCATGGCCACTTTGAGTTAAAAAAATGAAACCTAAAGTGATTCCAAGTAGCAGTTCATTTGAATTTAAGGTAGGTATAAATTTCCACCACTCAAGCACTGCAGCTAAAGAGCTGTTTAATAAAATATTTACCTTTACATACCCAACTGGAAGTTAAGCATGTGAATAGCTCTATGAACCTGAAATGACACCACCTGCGTGCTGGAAGTTAGAGGGGCTCAAGAACTTTGTTAGGCCAGCCCAAGGGGACTGTACATCATGCAGAAACAAGCCAACAAGATCTACGTGGAACAGAGTATTCCTCTTTATTTTAATTACATTCAGTTTATTCAAGCGTTCGATTGCCTACAACAAAAGACTGGACAACTTGATTACTGCAAAGGAGGCAGGGAGCAAGGGGAATATTTATGCCACTTGCCCAGAGTACCTTCAGCATGTAACACTAAACGCGGTCATGTGCAGGACTCCAGAGATGCCTGCAAACCCTTTAGTGCCCACACTTAGGTTTTGTTTTTACAGTATTCTCTGAAATGCCTACTCAGGGCAAGCTGGGTATTTACCTTGGAAGGAAAAGCCAAGCCGCTTCTGCCAGGATTTAAAAGCACCTTTCCAAGGAGCGCACGTTTTCTACACTTCATGCTCAGAGTACCTTCCGAACCAGCACTCATTACGTGGTCCAGTTAGAGCTAAGAGCAATTTGCCATCCCCCTTCCTACCCACCCATCCCAGCAGATTTTTGTTCGTTTCACCATTTCTTCTAAGATATAGAGCTTCTCTAGGGACCTGACTTCAATTTATAAAAAGACAGCATATAATGACATAATATTCTGGGCACAGTCACTGCAAAGCTACACTCATCATAGATGCCTGTTACCATTCATTTGCTCTCCTTGGAAAAAAAAAGGGAAAAAATATTAATCTTTAGAGTGGAGTAGGAGGACAACACAAGTTTATGCCATTGATTCCCTCCTGTTTGGAGCCTGTGAAGTTAATGTATTCGTCTTCTCTTTAATGCCAGCCTTCCTTAGTATTATTCATACAACTTAACTCACGCTGCCTCCTCCTCATCCCTCCTGCTTTGCCTCATGCTTCTCAAAAGGAATTTCTCTGCATGGCACATCAGAAACTAAACATCTGAGTTGCTATCTTACTTCCAAACCAAGCTGTTGTCAGCATTAAACCTACACAATACATTACAATATAATCCATTTACAGGGTGTCTTATCATGCAAATAACTCAAGGTGCCTCACAATAAAATAAAAAGGACGAAAGGAATAAACCTCTGCCTTTGGAGGGCACAAAAAGGAAACCTTGAAATTTACTTTCAAACACACTAATGGCTCTTTTCTCCCACTGAGGCATGAAGAGAGATGGGGGAGAGGATTTGTCCACAGAATTCCTATTAGCATTTGATGGGAGTTAAATGTGCAAATCCACCACAAGATCACTGGGAGACCCTTTAAAAGGAGAAACTTCCTTGAGATTTTGAAGAAAGAAGATTCAGAAAGGCAGAAGTATTAGAAAAAAGCTTGGTCACCAGAAGATCATCTTGCTGGCCTAGATCTAAAGAAATGTAAGGCCTTAATGATCTGGCGTAGGTGCAGGAGTCATAAAAACTCAGAGCAACACAGAAGCAGAAACACTGTTTAAAAGTACGAATCACTTTGGCCAGTGCTTACTTCTGACTCATTTCCAAAAAGGGTCCTGGTTTAAATTAATGTTCCATTATCGGTGTAGAAATAGCAAATAAAAAGCACTTTTCCCCTTCCTATTTCATTTGTTTTCATTTTCCATAGCTCTTCTTAGACTGTTATAAACTGCTCATTGGAAGAGCTGGATCAGTAATTTCCTCCCTCTCATTTGCTCCCCTGGCTTAGAGCATGAAGAAATCACAGGCACTGAACAGATCGGCTGCCAGAGGAGCAGAACAGGGAATGATTTGTGACCAAACCACATTCTGGATCCTGATTCTTCCCTGCTCCCCGAAGGCAGCGAGCGCTGCCAGCTCCCTGCATGGCCCACAGCATTCCCCTCTTCATGCCAGACTGCTTCTACTCCAGTGACAGCCAAAAGATGGGGTAAAGCAGGTCTGCCTGCTCTGCACTTCCATGCACATGCCTGGGACTGACACCTCGTGCCTTGCACGGAGCCCAGAAGTGGAACAACCTGAGGAGAAGTGACAATTTGACCCCTTATTTTGCAAATCTTTAATAAAGAGGCCAAATACTGAGACATAAACCAGCATTTGGAATAAATATGCCTGGAGATGCTAGACTTTCTAGGGGCTGTCTAATGCAAATGTTGCTCGGGTTGTGTTAGACACAACCATTATACTACTGACTTTTTAGCCAGCTGGAGACACTTGGAATCAGATTGAGGAGTAAAAATACTGTTGCAACAAATTCCAACTATTAAAGATCTCTAATTGACTTAGAACAAAAGAGTGCAGGTTCAAAAATGATCAGAGGTGTGCTTTATTAGCCCAGTAATTAGGCAGTGTTAGTCAAACACTTCAGCTTTGCTAGGGATTCAGAATTGCACTGGTGCTCTTTGATCTAAACAGCCACACTTAAGGTGTTTTATTTTCCATTTAGTGCTGACCAGATGTACATGCAGGCTCAAATTCAAGATGTTGAGTGAATGTTCAGCTTTGGGGCACTCAGAATAAAGAGGACTGGAGAACCTCAAACTTCAGCACATGCCCATCACCAGAGAGTGAAACTGCTGGCAGCGTTGAACATTTCCTCTTGCTCCCAAAGGATTGTTTCCAGTATCCAAGATTTGCTGGATACTTGCAAGATTTACTGCCTTTTTATTTCTAGTGGCCCTTGACAAAGCATCAAGCCATATCTTCTACAAATCCACTACATGCCTTACATCCTTCTGGCACATTCTAGCATGACTGAAGAATGTTCATGCTCTCTAATTCATTTCCAAGTTCATAATAGCTACCCCTATGGAAAACGATTACTATTTTCCAGTGTCAGGTCTACTTCCAGGTGCTTACTGTGGCCAGCCTCATGTACAGACAGTTAAGACTACAATCTCAAGCAGAGAGCATAGGAATTCTGTAATTTTAAGTTTCCTTTCTTTGCGGGTCACAGTAGTTACGTTCTCTCTGTTTCTCTGAACATTGGGTCTGCTCAGATTCAACTGCTCTTTGTCTTCGGGATGCCCAGCATTATGTTCAGCTCCACTGACTTAAAACCAATCCATTACTTAAGCCGTGAATGATATTCCATATTGCCAAATGATATCAGACTGTGGCCTATGGCACTGGCTAAGAAATAAAGAACTCAAAGTTACTTTTTAAGAAACACTAATGTAAAAACAAATTGGAAAGGACTGTGTTGCTTGACTCTTCCTACTTTAAAATTAAGGCCAATTCATTTGCCATTTAAGAGGAACCAAAGCCTTGCTAAGACACTATTGCTCCTTCATCTGTCATATGTAGCATGTCACTCTTGGTTTGCAAGAATCCTTCCTCCTGAGCCACAGCTAATTTCAGATGAAATAGAGGGATATGTGTCATCTGCCTTTCCAAGATCAGAATCAGGTCTGCCTTGGTAAGCTAAGCTTTAGCTTGGAGAGAAATTTTATGGCTGAGTTATAAAAACCCTAGAAACAGGGGAGTTTATGACAGAACCACTGACAGACCCTTAACTATAGCAGTATTCATGGTTGCCACTACAAGAAAGGCATTATGTTGGAGGGCAGTAAAGTTAAACCTGCCCATAGGGCATTCTGAAATGTTAACTGCTGGTGCATACAGTTAGGGTTTTAGCACAGGTGTACTCTCCAAATAAACTTGGCTTCCAGAATCCTTCTCCTTTTCCAAAAAAAAAAAAAAAAAGGAAAGAAACTAAAAAAAAGAAAGGTTTTCATCTATGACACTGGAAACATTTCTGTAGTTGTGAACAACTACATTTGATTAAAATCTGTCAGATTTATCTTCTTAGCAGGAGGGAAGAAATATGTGTTTTCCTCAGAAAGGAAATCAATGTGTCTTTATGATAGATGCAGAGTGAAAACAGGGATAGTGTCACTTTAAGTGGTGAAGCAGGAAGGATGGGCAACCCACTAGATATTACCATTAGCTGCTGACATAATTGTTGTGAGGCAAAGCCCCCGTTCAGATCTTATATTCTGCATTTATAGGACTTTTTTTTTAAGCTTCCTGACCCAACAGTTGTTACTCAGACTCTTAAGGCCCATCTTCAGCACAGAGGCACTGTGGTTTTTCTTCTCGCCACCCTTCTTAATTATCACACCTTAGTAAAATCCCAGTAAAAAAAAATGCCCCTGGCTTTTGCTGGCATTATTAATGCTGGAGGCCAAGTAGCTTTTTTAAAACAGTAAAATAACGGTAAAATAATTTTACTCAAAATACCACAGAATTTCTATACTGCTTAAAGTGCACTGGTTGGTTTAGTGGCCAAAACAGATTTCCACCTAGCAATAATTGTCACCAAAATTAGAAAAAAAAATACATTAACTGAACGAATGAAATAGAGCTCAATTACAAGCAGTAGCCTAATACTCTTATCAAACTATTTGACCTCAACAAATGCATTATCAACTTGGATTACGACATTATCCAGTTACCAAACAAAATGGTTTAAAGAGCTGTGCATATAAATACTCAATCCTTATTCTGGAAAGCTTATAACCTAAATAGAGAAAAAAAAATGAACAACAATTACGCTCCTGAGCCATCGACCTGAAGAAGGTTAGAAGGGTTTGCTCAGGAAGGCAGATGTTTTGGCAGACAAGGAGTACAACCTCTGTACCCTGAATGCTGGACCACGGCACGAAGCAGAAAGCCAGGCTTTCCTTTTCAATGAAATAGTCTTAAATTTAACCAAGTCAAACATGCCAGTTCTGAATGCCAAGCATTGTACAGCACCCTTCTCTGCTCTACACTGATCCCGTTTAAGAAAGCTCTTTTGGAGTTCCTTGAAGGATGCAGCGAATGCATAAATGTGATCTAGTCCAGGGAGCGTAAAAAGGGTTTTCAAAAATGTTTTAAGAAGGCTTCAAAGAAAAGTCTCTTCAAGAAACTGAGCTGTTATAAGATGATCAAAAGAATAAATACTCAAGTCTTCATACTGGAAAGAGTTCTCCAGCAGCGTTCTCTAAAGGACCTGTGTTATGAACTACACTGCTCATATATGAACAAATGACAAAATTATTCAGGATTGTCCAAGCTAAAAGATCTCACCCTACCAAGTGCCAGAGCAGAGAACAGAACAAATTCAGTGTCACCAGGTGGAGGGTGGAAAGAACACCTGGGGAAAAAGAAAGAGGGGATGTGATACATGCCTTATAAAATCAGGAAGAGTAGAGAATGTAAGTTGATAATGATTATTTTTTTTTATAGATATAACACCAATATGGTATGCCTTTTAGGAAAAAAAAATGGAAAAGAAAGCATTTCTCTTCACAGCACAAATTAAAGGATGGAATTCACTGTCACCGATGTTGCATAGAACAAAAGTATAAACAAGCTTAGGAAAAAAAAAAGTCATTGAGAGCTATTAAACAATAACTCTGGATGTCTTTAAACTGCTGATTACCAAAGCAGAAGAGCACAGCAAGGGAAGAACCACCGTACCCTGCTTCTAATACCCTTCCCTGCACATCTGTCACACAGTGCACTTGGGCTACGTGTTGCTTTGGGTTGACCCAGTTTGGCAGTTTACATTATAATGAACTTTATTATGAAACTTTCATGATATATAAAATTGTGCTAATAATATTTGTAGATGACACAAGGAATTACTATGGCAGCAAATGCTGGGAGAGGATGAGTTTCTAATTCAAAGCAGCAGTCTCTGTTATTTTCTGTTTACTGTAATGTGTTTTAATATAACTAAATACGGAGAGAGTCAGGAAAGGCTATTCTTATAGAACAGGAAACTACCTCAAGGCCATAAGAATTTAGAGTTTAATAGAGAAACTATTAGAGAAACTACCTCAGCACACATGTCTGTTCCATGCCACAGCATGAAAAGGTTAAAACTCTCTGGAGTCCAGAACTAGAAAGAAAAAAAGAAAGATCCAAGTATAAACAAGGAAAGACTCTTGTCTCTGAAAAAAGCCTTGGTAAGTTCACCAGCAGAAAGCAGTGTCCAACTCTAGTTTGAAAACAGAGGGACAGATCCTGAAGACCACAGGAGACAAAAATAATCCAGGTAATAGAAAGATGGAGTGTTTGTACAAAGCATAACATGCAAGTTTTCTGCAGTTTAACAGAGAGAAAGATGAAGGACTTGATTACTGAGCAGTGGTGTTTGTATGCTGGGAGAATAGTGGATAGTGTGTGACTTTTCACTTGTTGTCAACATCATGACAAGATGCAAAGCTGGAAGATGAATTTGCAGAAATTCAGCTCTGAAGTAAGATGCAATTTCCAGCACTGTAACCAGTTATATTTTGAGAAAGGTAAGCAGTCCACTTGAAGAGATTAAGGCAAAATTTGGTCTCCCTAAAAAGAAATGCTCTCGTCTAGCTCTTAAGAGAAATTCTTCAGTCTGTATATGGAATGGTACAGCTGAAGATAAACACGGGTAAATGGTGTTTACCCACTTTGATTTGCACAGAATATAATTTATCTTCTTAATTGCCTAGTTTGGAACACCTATCAATTTATACATACTCACAGTGGAGAAAACACCTTTCCAGCCATCCATAGACCAGAGCTCTTCTCAATACTCCACACCTTTTTATCTTTGCACTAAGAAATGCCTCAGAGCATTAGAGATGTTAAGGAAATATCAAGAACAATTCTTTTGCCTTAGTGATACATACAAACCTGATTGTTTTAGTCATGTATTTTTCCTTGACTATATCAAATACTTTTCAGTGCTACAGATGAGAGACTGAATGGGTAGTCAGATTTATAAGGGGAGAATTTTAAGGGGTAATCTCACAGGTGTCAGCTGATGTTTCTGCTTTTGTGTTTTTTCCTCGTGCAAAGGTTCACACTGACCACTGAATTTAGATCCAACAAAGAAATTAACACCAGATCAGCACAGGAGTTCCTACAGCATGGGACTACCTGGGTATATTTCAGCCATCCAGTTTCCATACTCCCTTATGCTACCTTGAGATGACCTATTCTCTGCCTATAGTTAATATCTGGGCAACAAGGAAGGGCAGAGTGTTGAAAAAACTTCTCAAGGAGTTTTAAATAGGTTGCAATCTCTGGGCTTATTGTAGGTAATTTGTAGTACTTAATAGCTCTGATATACAGGAGGTCACATGAAATCATTTAGAAGTCCTCTCTGGATTCAATTTCGAAGAATTTATTAATCTCTGCCTGGCATGAGAAAGATAATGGCATTTCCTTTAGTAGAGCCTCAGTTGGTGCCAAAAGCAGAAGTCTGACTGTCATCAAATCAGCCAGTGAAAACAAGAGGAGTATTTGGTTGTTTATTTATTGAGTCATTCCAGCTTGATATTGGCTTTATGCCAATGCATATAGGTTCAGAGATAAAGAGTTATTTCTAACGATAGCAGGACAATCCATTTCTCCACAGTACAGCACAGATCTCTAGCACTAAATTAAATCCAAGATACACACGTAACCTGAACCTTGACTTTCACAAGGGAGAGAAGGTTCAGGAGGCAAGTTGGGACATATCCAGAGAAGGGTCATAAAGGTACAACGAGCCAGATCCCTGAATAAAAGTTTCACTGTCTTTCAACAGGCCAGTGCAGATTTGAACTTGGAAGGGTCCAAGGAAAAACTATTTAAACCCAGGTCTCAGAATGCAAAATGAACTAGTGGGACTGCTCGGAAGCCTGAAGTGGCATTTTTTTATAGAGTAAACAATATAAAGTAAATAAGGGAGAATGACAACCCTCTGTGTGCTCTAAAAGAAAACTAAAAGTCCCACTGGTGCGCTCTGCTTGCCTGAGAAGTACAGGAGCAAAATGTAAGCATGTTAAAATGCTGTAGCCTGGAAGGATTTTTTTTTTTCTGTAAAGCAATGAAATGGTTCAACAACCTTCTGAGAAGGTGAAAAATCTTGCCTGTCTACATTTGCAAGAGAAGCCTGAATTACCTGCCTTTCCCTTTAAGCATTTTCAGATACAAATCAAACACAGATGGCCCATTATGTTTATGACCTCACTGTCAATTGCTCTAGATAGTGCATGCATTAATTATTGGAATATTTTCATAGTATACAACTTTTTAGTGTTCACATTGTCACAGATAATTTCAACTTTCTGATTAGAGGGAGATATAAACAGGGTTATTTATGAGAATTAATCTCTTGAATAAAAGAGCATAAAAGCTTTGTACACTGTATTTTTTATAATGAATCCAACATAAAAGAGAAAAAAACAACAACAACAAAAAACCTGGCCACAGTTCTGAAAGTCAACATTACGTTAACGTTCCCTGCGATACATAAGTGATGCCAAAATCCATTACCGTTGCAGTAAATTTTGATTATAGGAGTTGTTTGTTATTTATGTCTAGAAGATAAAGATAATATTGGGAATAACCCTCTTTTCCATGTGTAAATTACCTCCATAAAACATTGTGTTTTGTAAACAGTAAAACAAAAAAGAATACTTGACTGACATTTTCAAATTGTTGCAACTATTTTGGTTCAAAAAAAAACTTTCAGAAAGTGAGCAGACAATAGCATTTCTTTAATTCTAGTATACTTTCATAAGTAACTATAGACCAAACCAAGAGAGGTCTATAGAATAGCTAAAAGAATCCTCTAACACATAGGAGCAGAGAATAAATCATTTCCAGAATAGAGTTATCAAAAATAACAGTTTCCCTAGAAACAGCCGATGGATTGAGAGTTAAAGTAAGACTTAACTTTTCAAATGTTCATGAGCAGAGAAGGGACAAAACCGAGTTCCCTGCTCCCTAGGGGTTATAAAGGATGAAAAGTAGAGAATGGCCCTTTGAGAGGGAAGTTTTAGGGGGAGCAATCAGCAAACTGTGAGTCTCCTGGCCATATTCAACACATTATGATCTTTTAACACTTTGGGAACTTTTAGTACTCTCTATCAGTAATAAATGTGCCTACAGGCGTCAGACACCTCAAAAGTCATATTTGAGTTTTGTAGCAAACTTTTGTCCTTTCTATTTTCAGGAACAAAATAAAGTTGCCTTGTTCACCCATTTGAGAGGGAAAGAGCCTGCACTTTTCCCCAAACAAGACAGATGATAGAGCAAAAAAAGATTTTTCTTGGAAGTGGAAAGGCTTAAAAAACCCTAAGGTTTGGTCTTGTTACTATTAAAAAAAAAAAAAAAAAGTATATCACCTGCAAGAAGCATATCTCTATCTAGAAAAAAATATGCAGCTTCTTTTACTTATATTTTTATTGCCTTAACATTTCTGCAGGGCCAAACTAGAAAGGGAATCCTAAATTTATGGGGTGAAGAATTAAATAAGCTAATCCCTCCTAGAATATTCCAGATGAGCCAGGAGAAAACATGCCTTTTCAATATTCCCATTTTCAGGAAAAAAAAAAAAAACTCCCAGTAAACCCCTGCCATCCAAAGCAGTGAGTTCGCAGGGAAGGAAGGGGAAGAAACATCTTATGGAAGTAGCCCAAGGGATAAATCGTTTGCAGCTAGCACATTTACACCTTTCTTGATTTATTTGAGGTCCAAAAATAGGGTAATATGCCCTATTTGCTTCACTAACAAGCTTTTACATTTGCAGTGGCTCAAGAGCAGACCCGCTCCGTGTGGCATAGGGCCTGCACAGGCCCCACCACACAGGCCATGCATGGGTCCGGGCACAACAAAAAGAAGGAAAAGCACCCAAAGGAGCCATTGCTAGTTGTTTTTTGAGGTAAAGTAGCAGCGTGACCCCCACACCATGGCACACGGGATCTCCCAGGCCCAGGGCGACATGGCACCCGCAGCCTGAGGCCCAGAGGGGCCTTTCCTGAGGAGAAGCGGCCCCAGGCCCCAACAGGAGCCTTGGGGAAGCTGCTCCCTCGCCCTGTGCACACCTAAGCCCTGTCTTCATCTGTGCTGCTTTTGGGTTCATTCCGGAGGCATCCGTGGGGGACTTTGCTAAGTCAGGAAGCATCATATCCTGACATGTTTGTGGCGGTTTGCTTTGGTCTACAGGCCTTCACCTTTCCCACAGCTTGAAGCGCTGAAGTTTACACTCCTAATTACTTCAGATGATTAATTTTTCTCCAGAACTAGTGCCTAGTTCCCTGTTTTTTTTCTCCCCTCTCTTATCCAGGAGGCCAGGTCAGGCCTGGCCCTGAGCAAGGCAAATAAGGAAGACACTGGTACCTCTTGGCTGCCGCGGGCCTGTCCTGCTGGTCCCTGTCCGCCTGCCCCAGGAGAGGGAAGGGTGTCCAGGACAGGCCGCACACAGGCCGTGTTTGGGGCTGGTGGGTGCCCTGGCAGCACAAACACATCCGAACACAACCCCTTTTTCACGAATTCACAAAGCCTGGGAGCAGCGTTATTTTTAAATGAGTCTTTAAGACCTACCCCCTACCTCACGTAGGGACTACAAGATACGCAGTCATCCTGGGTGATATTTTCCTTTCTTTCCTGCACCAAGAGTAATAATTTGGGCTAGCGTTTACCAACAGACTAGTCCTATACCAACTCCTTATGAGTTCAGATGCCACTAAATAAAGAGAGACAAGGATCTTCCAGTTCGCTACCACGAGGGATAACACTCCCTCGTGGTTGCTTAAATCCAGGGTTGAGGCAGGCCATCCAAAGCCATGATTTTAAGATCAAAAAGAGAACTATTCTAGTCAAACAGTCTGATCTCTTGTAAGATAAATCCACTAGACCTTCCTCCAATTTATGTCCATGACTAAGCATGACTCTGAACTCTTGAGCTTGGAGGCAGTGTAGACCCGAATGTGTTTGACTTTTTTTTTTTTTATGGCCACTGTAAGCAATAATATCCCAGCCTCTTCAAATTTGTCATACGATACTCCATTCACAGAAATTGGGAATGACGTGGTGCATGGAGGGTTTTCTTAAGCATTTGTAAGTGATTAAAGGTGACATATGCAAACATTTTGGTATTAGAGACGAGCTTAATCTGCATAACTCTGCAGTGTCAAAGGCTCCTTCTAGACAAAGAGTGTTTAATGAATAACTGTAAAAGGGGGCCTTGCAACTTTCTATAAATATTAGAATTTCTGTCTTCCTTTTGAAAAATATTAAAAGTCTTAAGGGGAATTACTGGTCCTGGCAACTAAGTTTAAACAGCCCTCAGAAGTTCCTGACACATTGTGTACAGCATTAGACTTTTGCATATGGTTCCCCCCACTTAAGTGCTTTGAGGTTGGGGTGACTGCAGGTCTGTAAGAAAGCAAGATTGATAAAGCAAAGCAATCAGAGTTATTTCCTATGCATGAAATTGATTAAATGCTTCACTAAATGGCTTATAAATTTGGCTCTCATATTTCTGTCACCCACTGCAAAGATTATAGAAACTCCATCTATAACCATGTTGTATACAATACCAAATTACAAAAGGTTGTAAAAACTAATGTTTTGTTTAAAGTTTTGAGCAGGACCATATGCCTTTGGTGACCTTGAGTAAGCTATTTTAATTCAAAACATTTCTAAGGGTAGAAGAGAAGGAAAAAAAATCCATCTGCATAACAAAACCAAACTAATGCAGTTTAAAGCTTGGTATGGAGTATACTGTTTCTTACACCTAGAAAAAAAAATATTAAATCCTCTTATATTAGAGTATCATACTTTTATAGCTTCTAAATGTATATGGCATGAAAACTGGAAGACCATGTTTCCCCAGGTTGAGTTTGGTTCTCTTATTTTTATGAACTTCATTATCAAAATAGTCTGGAGTTTATAGGATCCCCTTTACTTTAGAATCAAAGTGTATTGGGCACTAGTCTTTTTAACCTCACAAAACTCTTGAACCTGCAGCTTTATTTTTTTTTTGTGCTCAACAGAGTTTTAGTATTATCCCTTAAAATACAGATGAGAAACTGAGGCGCAAAGACACTAAGAAGCTCAAGATCCCAAAAGCAGGTGGGAGCACAGTTTTCTCCAAAATTTGCTTCCCTTTCTTCACATGGGGCCCCATAAGCAGCTGAAGGACTTCTAGCAAGCTGCCTGCTGACATGTAGCTATGGAAGCACAGTAAGCTGCTAGAAAACTGCTCAAGAAATACTAAATTCCTGGCTTAGTCACATATATTATACCACACTCATTTAGAAACAGTTGCTGGTTGTGAACTGAATTCACACAGAATAAACTTTACACCGAGTCTTCTGTTATTTTAATATGTTGTATTGACCATTGGCCATTCTGGTATAACCTGATCTGATCTGAAAATTTTTGCTAACCCAAACCTATCCAAATGTGGAAAAGTCAGATATTGAACGCCTCAGGCAAAGTCATAGGTAGCCACACTAAAATAGGTAGATATGCTTTATAAATCCAGTAACACTGTTCCTTTGGCAATTGTGCATAAGCTATATGGGACTCTTTTAATATATTTCTCCATTTTACAGATGGAAAAACTATGGGTCAGCAAGCAAAAAGGATTCGCCCAATGTCGCCGAGCAAGTTCTCTGGTGAATTGTAGGTGAACTCTAGCTCTTCTGCTACCCAGTGCTTTAAGAACTCATCCATACTTCAGTTATACAAATAAAGATCTGAAGCGATTAAACCTAAGTACTGAAACAAAGCTCATAGCAAGCAGGAATGAGTCAGCATGAAATGCAAACGTAAGCATGAGAAAATAATCCTTGTGTTTTAACCATAAATGCCTATTTTCTACAGGAAAATCTAGGTTCTCCTATAACATTTACAAGCCATCATGTCCCCAGCAAGGATTAACATTTGGCATCGAAGTACTGATCTGGCAAAGAGCTGCCAGTAATGTAATCTTTTTTACAACCAACGACATGCTTAGAGTCTTGATAGACTTGACCTCTGCCCATTGCTAATCCCTCACTTTCTTGCCCATTCAAATGTACATCTTTAAAGAGATGGTACCAAATGTATAGCAAACACAGCTAAACTGTAACTGAGATGAAACAAGAGCTGCCCAGAGAAAAGTGTCGGGTGGAGAGAAATATGAGTGTTTCTTAACAGCCAGTCGTGAGCTGGAATTTTGCCACTATCACGGGGGAAGAGATGCTTGCTCGGTTTTATGCATACTACTTTTGCTTCTTCCCAGATGAGAAAGCGTAATTTTTGGTAGGAGTAGTTACAATATATTTGCTTGGATTACAGAATTTTTAAGGAACGATAGCCACAGTCAAACTCTTCATGCTCAGACTGCCTGAAAAGTCCTTGATACCAAAGGTTAAAACTAAACAAAGTAGATGAAGCTCAAGCATGGAAAAAAATAGGTATAAAATGACCTTATAGTTAACTGAATCGGTTTCTCAACTCCCAGTTCAGGAGTTTGGTTGAAAGACCAAAGTGAAAGATTTACACTATGTTCACAGAGAATAACAGTCAGGCCAATAAGGTCCCAGCTGTCTTTGCTTTCGTTCATATGACATCCAGTCCTGGGACACATGCCAGATCCTCCGATATTGCTGCTCCACAGTCTAGTTATTCTAACTTCTGGCAACTGGTTATTTGACCTCTTGGTGGCTTGTCATTTTAATATCACTTTCTGTATGTGGATAATCTAGTGGGAATCCCTCCTTTATAATGCAACAGTCTATACATGGTAATTAGCCAGAACACTGAAGAATTGTGCTGTTAAGTCCCATCTTGAACTACAGCTGAGGAGCAGTTATTGTGGTTGGAGAGTACAAAAATATGGTTTAGTCTGCTGGCCATGAATTTATGTTTTCCAGGCACTGGGAGAATAGTCTAAATCTTTCTGTACCATGTGTAGGATACCAATTTTGGATCACTGTCTAAAGTCTTGTGATAGCAATCTCCCAGAAAAGGATAGCCCTGGCTCCAAAGGAGGAGGCTAAGAGGAGATCAGCTAAATGGCATCGCCTCTCCCAGCCTTTCCTGTCTTATGTATAAGGAGTTCCACCACACTATTTTGTAAGAAACTAGCCAGATGTAAAACCTATCTCTGTTCTTCACCTATTGCCAGTGATTGGAAGTGGCATAATAGCCAGCAGAGTGTCCTGTAACCCACAGAGATCCTCTAGTGAGTGACCAGAACTGCTGGATTAGGGCTGCTTTTCATTCGTTTCCAAAGCAGCTAAAAAGCATCTCAGAAGAGCCCAGCATCTCTAGATGTGTTCTAATATTCAGATACTATACTGAGTGAAAAAGCAAGCAAGCAATCCAAAGAAAAGAAAGAGCCATATATCTTTAATTTAAGGCAATATTCCTTTGTAAGTCCTTTGCCCCACCATGAGCTGTCAGAATACAGCCATAGATTCTTCCGGTAATCTGGGAATGGGATCTTAGAAAGTGGTATATTCAGTCTGACATGGACTTAAATAGGCTTCAGAATAATCCATTATGTATCAAGTGTTTAATTGACATAATTAATATTTTTAAGGGGAGCCATTTACATTGCAAGTTGTATGCACGTTATTTACAGTTTCAATAGTAACAGTTAATGCTCTGTGACAAACTATATTGTTTCCAGCTTGTTATCCATTCATAACAAGGTCAATCTATTACCATTATTTTTGTGAATGTAGCTCTTACCCTGAAGCAAAAAGTTAATTGTAAATTACAGAGGAGAGATTATTGAGTTGTTTCTTAACTGTATTCACTGTAATGTATGGTAATGGTGCTATTTTATGAAACATTTATTTTAAAAATCATTTTATAACTTATATCAAACATGCTGGACAAATGCACTTACAAACTTTTCAAGAACTTTCTTAATGGGAAGGAAAGGGCCGTTTGAGAAGATCCAGCTGAACGTTTCACAGCTATTGCCGTTAAAACCAGGTGTAGTCTCATCTGGTGTTTCCCTGTGTCTGAGACCTGTCCCTCTGCCATTACTAATCCAACACAAAACTCCAACAAGTGCTCGGTGCTCTGAGTAGCAGGAACAGACTTGATTGCAATTTAGAGTTACCCTTTAGCCCTTACATTGCAAGAGTCAGCCGTAATAGAGATGTATCTTAAGGTTTTATTCAGCCTGTGATCCACACGAAGTACACAGTGCCACATATCTGGACTCTTCTGTCGCCTCAGGTTTTTTGCACAATTTACACTGCGTTGACTGATGCTCTGGGAGACAAAGTTTGGCTTGTTTGATATTTATGCCCTACCTTGTTTGCTCTCACCTAAATTAAAGACAAGAAGAACGTGGGATTGCTGCTTCTCCGCCTCTGCTTCCCAGAGCACAGTAGAAACTGTCTTTTCCATATCATTCTAATGATGCATCTCAGAGCAATGCCCAAGAGCTTTCCACTAGATTGTGGCCAGCATTGTTTAACTTCAATCTAGACAGTATTTCTGTTGCTCCCGCAGATACAGCAGATCTGCATGCCGCACCAAACTTCATCTCAGCCAAGACTTCAACATTTGCGCTTTAAATTGCATTTAGAAGACTTATTTTGCCATGTTTAATTCTGCCTCAAGTTATAACGCATTAATTCTTCACGATCCATTCCACAGTAACAAAAAGCAAACTTATAGACGCTGAGGTTTGTCTTTACCACATGGTCTCAGCAATTTCAAGGCATGGCAAGCTATTAGCATATCTAGCTTGGGAAGGGTTAAGTAACATTATTACTGTGGTCTCCATCACCAGTAGCATGTTCAAAGTGCACAAAGCTCAAGACATGTGCATTCTTCGTCCAATAACTTGTCCAGTAATTGGTATATTGATTGCTAATGTCATCATGTTTTAGTATATATAAACCCTCTCACTCTATCATACAGCCGCCAACAATCCAAGAAGTCATTGTTTATTCATTGTAACTCCCAAACTGGCCGTGTCAGATTCTGCTTGAGGCCTTGCTGATAAAAATCAGCAGATGATTGGGCACACACATTCTTAACATGGCTGACCCATGACATCCTAGGGCCAGCAGGGAGCCTGTCATTATGTGTACAATACTCTTCTTTCTTTCCCCTTATCTATTCCCAGATGACTTTGAGATTTTTATTAACTCATTAATGACTGAAGATGTCATTAAAGAAAGTGGGGGGTAGGGGAAGGCAGGGGGAAAGGGTATTTTGTTTGTTTGTTTTAAAGTGGAAACCTGCAAGCCGTTGGCTCCAAATGGGGAAAGATGGAGAAAACCTTAAGTCACATCTGAAATCCAGAGGAAAAGATCAACAATTTTTTTTAGAATGATTTAAATTTTTTGGGGGGTGGGGGAACAATGGAAAAAAATCTCCCATCTTAAAACCTTGCTTATATTTCCTAATATGTCTTTAAAGCAATCCCCCGGCTGTTTGTTTGTTTGAAGGCGGATTCCTTTGACGATGGAAGTTGTCCTCCTGGAATTCGGGCATGCTTCCTGTAATTAGGGGCCTATTGGTTACCTATTGGTAACCAAAGACTTAATACTTTACTTAGCATTTTACTTAATATTTTAAGGATTGTAATTATTTTGTTTTAATGATTGCTCTTTGTGGACTGAGTGAGGGACAGTGAATGCTTTTCTGTCTTAACCAATTGCCCATGTGATTAAACTTCGTATGTGACTGATCTCAATCTAGAAATCTCTTATATAATTCTAGTATTACTGGCCATTAAGGTGACAGAGCTAGATATTGCCTACCTAGAACCGATCTTTAGTAATCTTTGTTTCCATGTCTATCTTTGAGATTAATAGAAGAAAAGAGCCAGATTCCATGAGAGATTCACAAGTTGTTGTATAAAATATCACAACTCTCTGCATGGGATCTCTGAAGAGTTACTAAAACCAACTCACACAAGAATTTCCTTCCTCCATCACATAAACTGCTGCTATGACTCTGCAATCAGGCATATCAGTCTGACCTTACAAACTGGTTAAAGGAGTGCCAGAACTCTTAGTAGGAGCTAAAGAACAATTTAGTTATGCCATACTTTTTTTGATGTCTCTCCATTCGCTCCATTTAGAAATCCAAATCAGCTATGCCATAGGGGAAGCAGTTGTTCTTTATTTCAACTTGCAAAACTTTGAATATTCGTTCAGTCAAACTAATACACAGCTACAGCGTATATCCTTGGAATGCTGAGAATTTTTGTCATGTCCTGAGCTCCTGCGAGTGCCGTGCCTGCAACTAGCATTTATTTTTGGTTCCTTTTGCTTCTTAAAAAGGATTTTCTTTTTCCTTTTTTGCATCTCCTAATGGTTAGTGGAGTTCATATTGCAGTGGGACCTGGGGTTCTCCAACAAAGGTCAGGGCTTTGTTGTGCAAGGTGCAAGTATATATATGACAAGACTGACAAAAAAAAGAGTGATGATGAGGACACATCACCTTGTTAATCAGCTATGGCCAACCTAATCGAGGTTTACATTTTATGTAATGCATATTTGAGAATAAGCTTTCCATCTACCTCACTTTCTTGCACCCATGCTAGTCCATCCTATAGGGAAGCAGGAACCTGTGATGAATCTTTGGATAATGGACTGTTGTTTGACAAATTACTTCTCTAGTGAAACACGTGGCTGTCTTGGCGACAATAATAGCAAAGTGCAGATTTTGCAGAAGAAATAGAGGCTTCGATGGCCAGAACATCAGGCTCTGAGTCTATAAATTGCTGGACTGGGATGTTAGATGCCTTTTAATATTTTCAAACATCCAGTAGAGTAATGAAAGAACTGCAGGACTATCCTGCTGTAAGATCTCGGGAGAGTTGTTTTTAGAGATCGTGGGAGCTCACAACTTGTTTAAGAACATGAAGCCCTATCCGAGTAATAGCTGGAAATAAGTTGCTTGATTTTTCTATCCCCAAAGACAAATTCTTGTAATAGCAAAAGTGTAAAACCCCACAAGGAGAGCCTTGATACTTTGAGACACTCAAGCCACTTCATAGTGGGCATGCTGACAGTGAGACTATTGGGGTAAATAATGAGGACAGACTTCTCGGAAATAAACTGGCATGGATTTGGCCATGAGATGTCAGATTCATAGCTTGGGAAATGAAAGTCTCTATATACCAGCGAGCAGGGCCTATCCAGGCAGTGGCAATTCAGCCTTCTGAGCCACTGGGGTTTGTTTGTAAGCAGTGGTATATTAAGTGTGGAATTGGGTAGGCCAAAGGGACGGCAGTAAAACAGAGACAACGTGCAGTGACCAAAAATGAGCTAAAAGCAGACACACTAATTACTCTGCAGTAATTTTATTTTTCTTTACAGTCAACTATTATATCTTGCTCCAGGAACATAAATGATTTTCTTACTACTTACTTTTCACATCTGGTGCATCTTTTGTCTAACTGAAGTTGTGGAGGAAAGTAGTTTTTGTCCAATTATCCGATTTAGTGTCTTTTTCAATGTAAAGATGGGGGGCAGGTTTTTATACTGTGCACATAGCTGGAATGGGCTGAGGAGGAGCACTTTTAGACAGGCTTGGGTCAACAAAACCGATTCATCCATCACATCTGACAGAATAGAAAGATAGTTGCCTTGATTTTCGGTCAATCCGAGACCTTTCTGCTGAGTCAACTGACAAGATTGCAGATGCTTGTGACAAAAAGAACATTTATCCATTAGTAAGTGGACTGAAGACCACCTACATATTTGGCACTGGATCTTCAGCTTACAAAGCTCTGAATTTGTCCTGAATGCCAGAATTACTGTTTGCAATCATCATCTCTTTACGAGTTGGGGATCGACGCCAAAAACTAACCTAAATTAAGAAAAAACAACAAAAGAGAGGAATGCAGAGGTGATAATGGTGGAAGGTGTGAGAGCCAGTAGAAAGTACAGTAAAGAAACCCATGACAAGTCATGATAAATGGGTCGTTATAAAATTCATGTTTAGGCTGCACCAGTCTGGGGATAATGCCATTCGTCATGGCAACACTGGGGCACTAATGAGCCCTCATTGCATATTCATGGCTTTGGCGCCTCTCTTCTCTTCCTCCCTCCCTCCCGCCCCGAACCCAATGCCTGGTAAATATCTCCACCTCAAGCTGAAACTCGACTTCGGCTGCTTTTTTTTTTTTTTTTTATTTGTTATGTTGCAGCAATTACACTGTAAAAGTGCTGCACAAGATTGATTGCTCTGATCTGTAGTTCAATTGTAAATTAGAATACACATCCCCCTGGGGACACACGGCCCCTATTTGTGATTAAGAAAAAAGCCCCATAATAGACTAATAGCTAAAGTTCTCTCTCTTTTACTTTCAGGCAATTAGCTTGATGAAATGGCCTCTTTTTGTGTACCCTGGAAGTGTAAACCGATATCATAATGAAGTATATGATGTTTATTCTATTATTTTCACCTTGCCATGTATGCAGGAATGCATAAATAATGGCTGCTTTGTCTAGTACATTTACTGATTCAGAAGTAAACTATGTCTTAAAGATGCAGTATATGATCCTGCAGCCTTATATGAAGCTGGACACTGCGACTAGTCCCTATAAAAACAAATGTACTGCCTAAAGACGTTGGAGACCATTTTTAGTCAGGTGATTAAATACTGTTTGCAAGGCATTTCCATTTATAAAGAACTTTAATTGAAAACTTAATTTCTGATAACCTTGTAAGAAAAGCAAGATGTCTCAATTTTACAGAAAAGAAAGCAAAATGGGAGGTGCTGAACAAATTACCAAAGCCCACACTGGACCTCCATAAGTGCTTCAGAAATCCTAGTTGTTTGGTCTTTTTTCAGACAGTCAGAAATGCCCTTTCTCCTCTTACAAAGTATTATTAACACTGTCCTGGGTGGTTTGTAGAATGGCTCTGACTTGTCTCAAAAATACAACACTCCGTGGTGACACGGTTGCCTTCATTCCCATGACATACATGGCTAAAGCTCTTTCACCTGAATCCAAGGTGAATATGGCCACGTCCGTATCCAGTATCATGTGTTGGATGTTGGTCTTCCCAAGGCTTAATTTGAGCTGTCAGTCTTAGCAAATGAGTTGTGTTGTGCAACAGCACGATAACGTGGTGAGGGTGTTCGTGCAGTTGAGCTCAAGATAAATATCGGTGAAGAAAACTGCCGTGTAGATGGTAACTCTGCATACTTGCTCTGTGACAAGAGGTGCCTCAACGTTTGCGTTGCAGTTTGGCCCGGGAGTGCCCTTTTGAAATGACATTTCCTGTCATCCCTCTTACCCTGCTCCACAATATTTAGCAATCCCCGAGCAGGTGGGCTGAATTCTGTGGATGGAAACTAAACCAGAAGAGGTGGTCTCGGGAGCTCCAGCTGCTGAAGTGCTTTCAGTTCACGGACAAATACTAGAGCTAGTCCAAGTAAACCTGTGACACGCAGTGACCTGGGACAGGGCCCTGCACTCCCTTCAGTGCACAGTGTAGATGTGCTTTTATTTACCTATTTACCAGGTGGGATCCCTACCCAAGAATTTTTAAGAAGCTCATGTATTTATGATAAGGAGGCCATGTGAAATAGCCAGAAAAACCTGCATGAGAAAATGCACCGGTTTACATATCACTCTCTTGGTTCATCTGCAGTCAAAACAGTTACGTTTAGTCTAAACTGCTTTGAGAAGGAGGTTCAACAGGGAAATACAACACAGGAAACATTTCGCCAAGGAACACTACCAGTGCAAGCCTTTAAAGGTAACACTCGGTACATGGCTACGATACCATATTCTGTTTAAACTTGTTCATCATTGTCTTCTTGCATGACAGCCCTGGCATTTAAAATATGTTAAGGGTGACACAATACTTTCACCTGGTGCAGACATATATCACTGGAAGGATGTTCTCATAAACAAAGTGCTGCAGGCTACGATCTTATCATGCTGCTCTTCCTTCTTCTCAGTTCACTTCAATGACAAACACGTATTTCTATTCTTTGCTCCAGTTTCTGGTCCAGAGGAGCCTCGTATTGGAACAACAGGTGATGTTGCAAATCAGGAATGACAAGCGTTGGTGGTGGCCTGTGGAGGAAAGCAACAGCAAGGGCAGCGAGAAGGCAGGACGCTTGATAATGCTGTGAGTGGCACACTGATTCTAAACGGCCCTGCAATGCTACAGTACAAGTAAAAGTTTAGTCACGTGCCTGCCTGAACATGCACATTTTTGAGAAAAACGTAAAGAAAAACATTTACATGTAATGAGCTGACTCTTAGTGTGGTTCGGCTGGGGTGCTGGGCAGACACTAAACCTCCAGATGGATCACAGGTAAAAGACTAAGGCTGTTCTAGAGGAAGCTGCGGGTGATAGTTCAGAAGAGAAATTCCCTCAAAAATCATCAGGCATTTAAGGATGTTCTTGCCCTAATCCGCTACATCCTAGTGTAGCTCTACAGGACTTCCCTTTCCTCCTCTCATCCCAAGCTCAGCCCTTGCTGGGGCCCAGGGGTCTTTCTCCTTGGATAGCCCAAGTTATCATCTTCAGATTGCTTAAGAGTTAATCATCATTTTCTGTTTAAACACACTGGTGTGTGGACTAAAGCTGTGTAAAATTCCCTGCTCACCCTTCCTGAGCTTCTTCCTGTGACCATGTATGAAACGGGACCTATAACTGCTGTAGAGGAGGGAATGCCTTTCACATGCAACCCTGTTTTTCTTTCAGGTTATCCAGTTATTTATCTGAGCATATATATGACCAGTAAAAAGTATTGTCTCTTGCCATATACAAATATCGTAGTGAGAATGAAAGAAACCTAAAATGTGTCTGAGTTCAAGTTTATGGAATTTCTGCAAAAATGTGTGCATTTTACAATATCTTTGTGCTAATCAAAATGCAATTTTATTTTTCTCTTATTTTATAAATGGCAGGAAAGTATTTTTCTGTCCTCTGAGTGGTTTTAGGATTCCGTTTTTTCCAACTTGTTCTTTGGCTAACTGATAAAAAAACAGACTGTGTCATTTGAGATGTTTCTGTTCAGTAATTTCAAAATAATTCACTTTTTAAGTTTCATTTTTAAATTAAAATTTGAAACCAGGGCATATTTAAATGTAAGAAAATATTGGTAATGTAGAAAATGTCTGGTTGCATATTTGGACTGATTTTTAAGCATCCTTTCTATTTTTCTTTAGATTGTAAGCTTCATCAAAACCAGTTGTTTCCCGTGAGCCTTTCTGATTTTTTGGCATTTCCAAAACAAAGTTTTCATTGAAAACCTTGAGGCCAGATCTACTATTTTTCCCTTCTATTCTGCACATAATCCACTGGTATCATTATTTCAGTATCTCAGTGTATTTTTTTTTTTTTGGAATACCTTCTGAGGTAAAATGATTGAGAACTTGGCAAAGTGAGTCAATCCAACATTCAAAATTTCGTATGCTGTTAAAATCATCCATTCTGTTGTGCATTGATATAAAAGCTTACATTTCTTGCGGCCTGCATATATATGGTCCATTGCCATTTCTATTCCTTTCAAATAGGACTGATCTAAAATACTTCCAACGTGTCAGAAGAGGCTTTGCCCAACTATTTCTTTGCCAGAGTGTAAAATCCACAGCAAGTTTTCCTGTTAGGAGGATTCCATCCTATAAGAAAAACACACCTGATATTTCAGGGGAAATTTTCTTCTTTTCCATCACATCAACCACAGAATTCAACAGCAAATATCACTGTTACTGACTAATGTTGGTAGAGGCCCATGACAAAAAATAATATTATTTTTACATACAAAGAATCCCTTCCTAACATATGATAAGCAACATCCTAAAAATAAAAATTCCTCATCCCCTAAAAAATACTACCAAAATTATTTTGAGGTTTATTTGCCCAAGGCTTATGTAGGCATTTGCCAAGGAGAAAAGTTGGAGTAAATTCTCTACGGAAAAGTGTTGAGCTTGGAGTGAGTGCAAGATCGTGTCGATGTTTCGGTTCATCTTGGAATAGGAGACCCCCCTGCCGTAAATTTCAAGTGGTGCTCAAGAGAAGGAAGGATTTGTACAACATGAAAAGCAAGCGTGCCCATGGCCAGGGGCCTAACGCTAGAGATAACACCTGGTGCTGTTGCAAGGGGAGTGCAGGTTGTCCAGCAAATCCTGAGTTTTTGAGCAAACTTTCAAACCAATCATCTCTCTTATGTAGGAGTAGCTGCACTATGTTAGACCAAAAGTCTATCAAGCCTGTGTAATTCTTCTCCAGATATATTTTCCCCATTCCCATCACTCAGTGAATTAGGCAGAGGCTGATAGTAAAAGTTGAATAAAATCGTAATATTTAATGACATCAAGGAACTATCTTCCATGTATCTCCAGTCCTTTCTGAATCTGTTTATATTTACACTGGTCTGTGACAGTAATTCCTGCAATTTAGTTATGTGCTGTGCAACATTACTTTGTTTCGTTCACTTTAAACCTTTTTTTGGTCCTTGTCCTAAAGGGGTAAATAAACATCTCTCTCTTCACAACCTTCTTCATAACAACTGTCATTTTATAAATCTCAGTCACCTCTTTACCAAGCTGAGGAGTTCTAAATTTACACAGCTTCTCCTGCCATGGAACTGGATATGCTACAGTTATTCACAGGACAACCATCATCAAACCCAGCTGTTGTTACTGAGAGACTGAAGATCTTACAAAAAAAAATAATAATAATCCTAAAGGTGCAAATATCTGAAGATCAGGCAAATCTTTAAAGCCTGCCTGAAGCAAAATCATGCAATTAGAATCATGCTCATAAGTGTTAGAGTCTTAAAACATTAATAGATGGTTTTAATGGAAGAAGTTATTAAAATTTGTCCTTGATTTGCATTATTACATACTGCATGCACTATAGAAAGCTGCATCCATGAGAGAAGTACAGTGCAAATAGTCTAATAGAGTCTCTTATTATCTGAGTTGGAACTTTAAAATAGATCATGCTTTACATTTCTGCCTGTATTTTATTTAGTTATATTTGTCTTCTAAATTGATAAGAACTCCTGTTTTTACATTAGAAAATGAGAAGGAGGATAAGGAAGTGGCTTTAAAAGGAGGGAGAAAGATCGAAATGAAGCTTTAGAAAAGTAATATGAGCATCAAGAAAAAAAAATCCTCCCCAACATATGTAATTTTTATCATATATTAGGAGTGTTACGGTTCTGATCTTACTCTCTCATAACCACTATCAAAACTCCTCTAAACTGCAGTGTTTCTGTAGATGATTTAGGAAGAAGTTGCCTCAAATGTGGAAACAATTATAGGGAAATTCATGATTCATTAGTAAACATACCTTTTTTTTGTATTTCTGTTACGAGTAGACTATAATTTCTGCCTGTCTAGATGTCATCTTTTCTATTGGGCATTTCCCCTCACTGATGTGTTTATAAAATTGCCCACATTTCATTAGCCAGTCATCTCCCATAATCTTGATGCACAAATGTTTTCCTTAATCCAGTAAGGAGCTTCTCCCTAAGAAACCTAGGGTAGGATTAGGCAGTCACAAAGAGAAGTTCATTGGAGTCAATGGAATAATTCTCATTGATTTCAACAGGGTTTTGAATAAACCTGCATGGGTTAAAAATACCTATAATCACAAAATGGAAGCCAGATTACAGTGATCCTATTCCTCAACTGAGATATTTAGGAATTTTGTATTCTTTAGAATCCCTTTGAATACTTCTAGAGTGTGACCCTGATGCACAGTTATTGAAATTAATGTTTAGAGCTGAGCAGAGTTGAATTGTTATTGGGCAGTGCAACTCTTTAAAAATGGTGTCTTTGTTTTCAGAAACTCCCTATCATTTAGAACAAATGTGCCAGTAAATTTCCCCAAAAATAAGAGTAGTGGTACCTATAGAGGTCCTATAGACACAGAAAAATGTTCTGTAGCTTCTGAACCTAAAATATTATGGTTTAAAAATCAATGATTCATTTTTCAGCAGGTTTAAGTCATCATAGTGATGATGTTGTGCCTCTTTACAAGATACTAGTAAATTGTCTTGCCAGTAATTAAGACTATTCCCTGTGGAATAAGGACCAAGGACAGGAGAATGTATAAGTTGCTATTTTCTCTTCATAAAGGTGTGGTAGATGGAAATATTAATGCATATAACATATACCCTGCCTACATGATTGCCAGGGGACTAAAGAAATACTATGCAGAATAATCTTGGGAAAGGCACTTCTTATTGGAAACTAAAACTCTTAAAAGTACTCTGTAAGTTTCTCTTAATTATAAATGACAAAAATGAAAATAAAGCTTTAATAGGTATGGGTTTGAGAAAAGTTCAACTTTCTTTAAAAATCCAGAGCATGTTACACTCTCCTGAGTTTCTCAAACTCAATTATTTCACATTATTTCATCCTAAGAGAATCTCCATTTTTTCCCCTTTCTGTACATGGTTTTATTATGTCTTTATCCCACAGCCCAAGGAAACAAATGTAATTTCTATTAGTCAGTAGGTAATGAAAATAGTCTGATGAAACATCGCAATTTTTTTCACTGATTTTGTAGTGTAAGTTCCAGAGGAGAAGGACAGTTCTTAATACAATAGTACTTCCATGGAAATCCAATACAAGCTCTGCAGTCTGCCACAGAGCTGCGGTTCTTTTAACATAACAGCATAATGAGTCTTTTCCAGTATTACTTTTCTTTGAAAAGTGTTTCCTTTCCTCAGCATGGAAAGTGCATCTCTTCTGATCCTTTTGAAAATCACTTTTTTAACAGTTTTTTTTAAGAAAATACATATTTCAAGTAGTATAGTTTCAGGTCTGAGATCTCAGATGTTCATGAAAAATGCTCTGACCTATGTATTATGCTCATGATTTTCTCAATATGAAATGGATTTTTGAAATCACTTGTTTTTAAACTAAATGCTTTAAATCACTATGGGGATGGTAGGTCTAAATTCCATTTAACCAACCATATAGCTGATGACCAAGTCCCTGTATTCTCAATTCAGGTATTAAGGTTCCACTATCCCCAAAAAATTTTAGAAATAGAGTCAATTAAGAGAGAAAAACTATGGTGAATAGTGATGATTGAAATTTAGATGCATTTGTTTCAAATGGCCTATAAATCCAGAATAATCTGGACTGTGATGACATTAAATGACCAAATATTTACAGTAGATGAAGGCAGCTTAAAAAAAAAGGAAAAAGAGCAAAAGGAGAGAACACGTACATGTTCGCATGCTAGCAGGTGCATGTTCAACACATGTTTGTATACTATAAAATTATATCCAATATCCAGCAATATATTCCTTTGTGTTGTCTGGTGTCAGGAAATGCCCCCCCCAGCTTTAGCATTATACCTTACACTGTTACATCATATTTCACAAAGTCAACCATGGAACAAGAAAAAAAAATGCCTTGGAAAACCAACTATCCCAAAGTTGCAGTAAAAACATTTGTCTTGGGATGTGGGACCTTAACTCATCTAAATGTATTTAAAAGCCCCAAACCACCTAGATTTAAAAAGCAGCACAGCAGAGGAGAGTGAGCAATACTGATGTCCTTATGCTGTTTTCTGGGGACAGTGACAGAGTCTTGTAGTGAGATTCTAATTCTGCAACCTACCTGTGAAGAGTAAATGAGAAATACACACATTTTCTTGCATGGGGAATGAAAAGACCAGTGCACTAGTCCCATTTGGTGCATGTCAGAGGTTTGCAGAACTCTGGAATTTTTTTTAGCAAAGCAGATGTGCTAATGGATTTGGCGATGACTGAGCCTCTGAGAATCGGGTCTTTTGCCTGTATTATTCTCCTGCAGACAGCACGAGACCTGTGGATCATCTGGCATTTCATACTTGCAGCTAATGTGGAATTTGTGAAGATAAAAGCAAGCATTAGTAATAGAAGTAACACTACGGATACAAATCAACTATATTTAATGAGAAAGGTGCAAATCCACATTATGACTCAGATATGTATTAACTACAGCCTTTCTTTAACCTAGAGAGAAAGAATTATATCCAAGGGATCTTATGTCAGAGTTTCTCTTTTCTTTGGCAGAAGTGATGATTAGACTAAAATTGGCAATGGGTTTTATCTGTAGTTGGGGAATGTATGATTTAGTTCATGCAGTTTTAGCTGATAGGCCACTCTTGCTTCAAGAACCTGAAAGGCAATAAATACCTGTTCATAATCAATAGAGCAATGAACTTAAAATAGAGCCGAGGACCCCGTCCCTGCTCCTTTGGCCTGGGCTGAGCTGGCCTGGTAAATCTTTGGGGAGATGAGATCTCAGTGGGCATCCCGTGCTCTGTGACTGCCCTCCGTGCTGGGAATTCTGTGCTTCCAAGAGGCTCACGAGTCCAGGGATCGCAGCCGCCCTTCATGCTGACAGCAGATGCTCTGTGCTGCAGCCCGGGCTGTTTGCGCTTCCAACACCGCAGCCTCTATCAGCGTCACTAAAACAAATCTAGCTATTGCAGAGCGTGTTGGTGTCCTCTGCCTCATCTAGTAGGAAAAAAAATGTGTTTGGTAGCTAGACAGAGGCGATCACCGTTTATATGGCAGTTTCCCTTAGTCCAGGGAATTCAGCTCTGCTCTGCGGTTTTCTGAGTTTTCTTTGTCAGTGTCTAACAGGTGGCTGCTCTGATGCCTCCCAGCCTACAGTTTGATGCCTTGTGGCTTTCTTCCTGGCTGAGAAATGCCACAGATGGAAATGAGCAGTTTCGTCTCTTCCTGCCAAGTGTACAGTGAGCAAGAGGTGGCAGCCAGTGCCGCCTGCCTTGAATTGCGGAGCAGGAGTCACACGGGAGGCCTGCTGGGTGGAAGCAGAGTCTGGGAGCACGAACACGTCCCTGAGGAGTGAGGGGATGTGGAAGAACATGCTCCCGTCCTCCAAACTGGCCCCTTAGTGGCTACGTGACTAAGTAGGGAAACCAGTTTAACACCTCATCACTTAACTGCGTGATCTCGAGGCAAAGCTGAGGCATACCCATGAGCTCGGAGATAAGATTACATTATCAGCACTGTAGTCGTGTTCCAAAGATTTTCTTGTTTTGCATCCCAGAATGTGGCATCAAAAATATGGCGGGATTCTCAGTTGCACAAGTATTAACTTATAAATTCTTCTACCAAAGAAAACAGCATCTCTCCCTACCCGTCTTCCTGAGTCCTGTTGGAGCATGTTCAAGGCTCCAGTCTAGGTCAGATCTGTCATAATCTAAGGGCTCCTTTGGTGCAGAATTGTATAATCGTGTAGGAAACACTTTTTAGACCGAAGATCCAGAGCTACAGATGAAGCACCTGCACGTTTCTGTGTAAAGGCAGGATGGCATGCATGCCTCCTGCAAATTGCATTTTGCATGTAATTTAGATCAGTAGGTGTATATATTCAAAGAATAATCGGAGGTATATAGAAAAACATGTATTAAGGGTTCATAAGAGAGAAGGAAGTTATAGATAAAGGGGCTAGAAAGGAAAGAGAATAGACATAGAGACAGCTAAAAGAATGACGGGCTTGACAGGCAGGAGTCAGGTAAGACAGATTCAAGGAGGAAATCCAAGTTGGAAAAAATGTGTCTCTGGCATCGAACCTCATATTCCTATCCTAGCAAGATTTAATCACTCCTTTCCCATCACTATCTGAACTGCACTACCGATCCCATCAGCAGTTTTCTTTCTCTGTGCAACATCAATAGGAAAATTCACTCAGAAGAGCACTGTTTTTGCGTGCTGGATTTACTGTAATTGAGAGCGCTGCATACTGGTTTATTTTAATCTTCTCAGAAGGAATACCTAAACTGCGGTGAGGTCAACGGCTTAGTAATACATAGAAAGACAGTTATGCAGGAAAGTAAAAAAAAATCCTATCATTTAGCAAAACTAACATAATTCGTGCCTCTCTAGTTTGTTGGACAAATTAAGATGTGGGATTTTTTAGTCTGTTGTGTATTTTTATTGCAAAAAGCAGTGTCATTCATAGCCTTTTTTCAAAACAACTCACACACAAACCAAGCCACTAAAGCAGTGTTCCATTTGGAGCAAGCATCAAGAAGTAATCTTTATCCACTATACATTCCCAATCATATAATGTCAAGAGGAAGGAAAAAACTCATATGATAACGTGAATGTCACCACACTGCGTTTGTTAGACCTTCCGTGTCATTCAGGGCTGTGGAGGCCTCACTGAGATTGTCCTAATCCCTTCTCTTCCAAGGAGAAAAATCCTTGGGCATCCCAGTGCCATATCACTGTTTCATAGGCTGCATTTGTGCCAGTGGAGTAATGCCAGGCATGAGTTTAGACCATGACATTTCAGGCAATAACGGTGACTCGGAGTGTGGACCTTCCATAGTTATTCTGATTTCATATCCAGACTTTTCACTTTGTTTGCTAAGTGCAGTGGCAGGCTTAATGATATAATTCTGAAGGGTCTCTGGATAGATTTAGTACTGGAAAGAAATACGTGGACAGATGGAATAAGATGCCTTATTTTACCATGGCCAGTGCATTGTATTTTAATGTGATCTAATGAACTTGAACTTCAAAATGACTCCCCAGCGTGCTTGCTCCCTAGGTCAGAGGGGTTACTTTGAGTTTGCCGTCTTCCTGGGTTCTTGAGATAAATCCCTCCGGATTTGGAGGGTCAACAACAAAGTGCTGGTAACAAATACGCTGCTGCTTTAATCTGGTGCTACTCCTTCTCCGTCTCTGCCGTGTGGGTTTATACGTGTTAATGGTTACACTGCTCGCAGTTCAGCAACTTTAGGGCATCAATGGCATGCAGCTTAAAGCCAATTTCCCTTTCGTACCTGGAGACTGAACATCCTTGGTGATCTGTGTGTCATAGTGGATGCCCAGGCTTGGATTTGCTCCAAGTGTTTAAGGGCTTTCGTTACCCAAAAAGGAGAGAAAAAAATAATAGAATGCATTGATAGTGACGAGAAACCATGTGCTCTAAATCCAATTGCAAGCAAACAACCATCTCTACATGCAACTAATATGCATAGATATAAAAAGCTTCTCTATCCTAATAATGCCTGGTCTGTGGATTTCTATCTATAAATTGTAAGGGATTTCGGCAGGCTTAGAGGTGGAGAAATGGTTTAATATTGCATTGTTTAAAATTATAGGCCTTTAAATTGTTTAAAATGATAAGCAGATAGGGTTTCCATGCCAGAGTTGAGACCTTTGTTCTCTTATTTGTACTAAAATTTCAGCTTGAGCTCACATTGTCATTCTATACAGACTGCTTTCCAGACAAGCTAATTTGTCTACCTGTGTTCCATTTTAGGTCTTGATTTTAATTTGAGGATGATTCCTGCTAATACCAAAGACTGGATAGGACATCCATTAAAAGTCTACACAGCAATTGAAATGGAAAATTCCAAAAGAAACCCTATTAGAGTTTTTCTCCATCAAATCAACATTACAGACTTCTTATGCATTTCTTAATTAGACATCGATATTAACTGGACTGTTGCATGATTTAAATCTAGCTCTTAATCTCAGCTATTCTATGCTGCTGTAGTTTTTATGACATCCAACTAGCGACTGCTTTATGCATTAATCTATCTGGAAAACCACCTTCACATTTTTTTTGTCTTTTTTTAGAAGAATAAAGGCCCCAAGAAGGAAATGAAAGCTTTTGGGTTCAGCCATTAGTAATTTTCTGCTTAGTATTTGAAAAATTGCTTATTTTAATTGCTTCATAGAAGAAAAAGATATCAAAGCTAACGTTCTTTCTCTCCAAACTTTGTAATTATTTCTCTCAGACTCTTATTTGAAATGCCTTGAAAGGATTTTCATTGAAATGTAGATTTCTTCTCTTTCAAAAGTACTTTTATTCCCTGGCGTTTCTCTCTTTTTTTTTTTTTCTTTTTTTTTCTGGTTACTTCCTCTCTGGCTTTAGAGCAACAATGTGTAGACTCAGGTCTGTGGACACTACAATGTGTGCCATACAGATGTCACTTAAGTGCCATCACTTTTAAGGTGACTTTGCCATGTCCCAAGGAGGTGGCAATAATCTCTAGGTTTTAGACAGCACTTCCAGCCCAGGAGCCTCACGGGCTCTTTGCAGAGGACACAGGCAATGCCAGCTCCCCTTGGACAGGGAAAGCAGAGCAAGGAGACATGAGATGATTTGCCATTCTCTGTCCCATGGCCAGCACTGTCTCCTGCGTCATCGGCTCCTGATTTTCCCCTTTTTATGACACCTAATATCAAATAATAAAGACCTGAACCTTGGCTGCTAAAAAGGAGGCTCTGCTGAGAGTAGTCATGATAGCCCGAACAGCATCCCTGATTACAGTGATGCCTGAATATCCCTGTTAGGATCTACTGAGCCCCTGTATTATTAAATTCATAAGCCAAAGTCTTCAAAAACAGTTGTCAGTTCTACATTTCCAGATAGGATTTTCAAAAGCATCTGAATTACATAGATGTATTGGCTTCAGTGGGGCTGGTACGGAGAGTTTATTCAAAAGTGCCCTTAGTAGTCACATATGATCAATGCCCTAATCAATCTCTATGTCTAAGCTCTATATTCCATTTCTGGAGTTTGCATCAATAACTGAACCTAAATAGAAACAGAACTGATAATCCAAATGAAGTCCTTCAAATACAAGTGAATATGAGCAAAAGTATTCCTAAGATAGTGCTAGACAAAACTGCAGATATTTTGCTGAGGAAATTTTGCAGTTTCTCAGCATTTTCTGTGCATTTTTTCTGTGTGGAGAAGCAATCACACAGACACAGAATACATAAAATTCATTCCCTCCCTCTTCCAGCCATGCAAAACTTGAGTGATTCAGAGTGATCTGTGTACCAAAACTAGATGTCTTTTAAAAGTGAAAATCAGCAGAAGCTATGTGCTTTATTCAAAACTACTGGCTTCATTTTTATCTGTTGAGCTATATTAAGTCATTAGCCCCAGGAAATTTTAAATATGGAATACATTTGGTTTCAATCAGTGCAGATTTCTCTCTATCTCCCCTACACTCACATTAGAGATGTATTATCCTTAGGTTTCCTCCACAGACAATGAAGAACTCATAGCTTTGATACAGATTTGGTGTGTCACCGTCCTACTCATTCTGAAAACTGCTATGTATGTATGTATATTCTTATTGATATCAGCACTAAAATCAAGGGAACATAGTGGAAAAGTGTTATAAATGTTATCTGAAATTAAGTTTGGGGCTTGTGATGAAGTCTGCAGACTGGTTACATTTTCTATAGCTCTGTTCCCAACAGTACAAGCTCTGAAAAAACCTGGGAAGGAATTTACTAACCAGACCCTGTACTTAGTTTAAATAGTTGTATTTAAACATTAGTAGCACAAAGCCTTGGAATCATGTTGGGCTCGTCAGTAATCCTTGATGCCAATATAGCAATAGTAGCAAAAAGTTCTTTATTTTACTAGGCATTTTCGGGAAGCATTCTCTACTCATAGATTGTGATCCAGCCACAATGATCTATACATTCATTACACCTAAAGTGTGCCTGTGTAACTCACAGCATCTAAAGATGAGGCAAAAGGCACATTTATTTACAGTGCAGCAATTCTTCTGCTCAGCAGAAAAGGGTGCAGAGAAAATACTGGCCTAAGTACCCTTTGGTTTATTCTGAATCCCGGGCGATTTCTCATGAGAGTTCAAAAACATCTTTAAGAGCCTTAGAAGAGTGGAGGTCTGGCTACCTCAGAGTCCTTAAAACATAGCTGTTCTCCCCAAAAAAAAAGTGGACCAGCAGGCCTAGCAGAGCTATAGTAAAGATCATCATTTAAGGGAAATATTCACAATGGGGAAAAGAGAGAGAGAGAGAAAGAAGATTGAAATGAAGCTAAAGCATCCTTAGTATCAGATTTCATGAAAGATTTTTTTTTCCAGGAACACAAAAGGAAATATCAGAACAAGAAAATGAGTTAGAGGAAGATAGAGAGGGAGATGTTCTATTAAGCAAAGTTACTTCTTTACTCCTCGAATTTACAGTCTTGATAAAAATCTTGGTATGAAATTACTCAGGATTTTTAACATGCAGATGCTACAGTTTTCAATACTAGGCCCTAGATCTGGCTAGACAGATTACCTTCTTATCCCCATAAAGAAACTTAATTATCCTTTTAGTATTATCGTTAGTAGATTCTTTCAGTCATTTTCTGTACTGCTTCTGGGGTCACTCAGTAAATACAACTATTTTAACTACATTTTTGCAATGGCAGAAGATCTCCAAATATGCAAGTCTTTGCTGAGCTTTTTGAGTAAGCAGAAACTTGCCATTTTCTCAACACGATTCTGGAAGCGCCTAATATCTCACTTGGAAAACTTAGAATGATATTTAAATGACTGATCTCTGAAATAGAATAATTCCCTCATGAAATCCAGGATGGAAATGGCTTCATGATCTAAAACACACAGTCTTGTATCACAACAGTTGCAGCAGGAGTGAATGCATCTAAGCAGTTACAGCCAAAATGACTAAATAAATTGGTTCAAAGCAGCAGTAGTTACACAGAGGGTCATATATGCTGCTAGTATTGAGTAGTCTCTAGACTTTTGGACACTTCTCTGATTTCATCTGTAAAGACAACTATAATGCACGTTATCTGTTATCACTACCTTCTATATTTCAACAAAACTACCATAAAGTGAAACTCTAGCCAACATGGAAAGATTGTGTAAAATAATCCAAGACTTACAAGTACCAAAGAGAATATGGTAACATGTGTCTGTTCTGTCTGAGGGTCATTTTTTGATCTTATTATTTTTGTAAAAGTTTTGATTAAATAAGAAAGTTTCAAGTAATAAAGTAGATAAATGCTACAGTACACTAAAATATAAGTAGCATTTTTTAAAAATCAGCCAATTCATCAAAATGAATTCAGCTAGTGTGTTTTGCTGACTCTCTTTTGAGTGAAATGCTAAATCTCAAAAGGCTGACCTGGAAAAATACTTTGAAATATAAATGATGTTGCCATGTATGTACGTATGTTTTATTGAATTGAACGGGCAGTCTTCAAACACAGTTTCATGACTAGGCTGGAATTAAACACAGATTTTTATACTCTATAAAACACAAATTGAACAAAAATCCACTTACACTGGAATAGTATTCATGTTTCATTCACATCTCTGCATGGAAGTTGCTTCTTCCCGGTGCAACTTCTAATAGTAAAAGCAGAGTAGAATGGGATGATGTGGTAGTCCCAGCGCCTTCATGGTCTGTCTGTCACACCACAAGCAGAGGTTAAGATTTCCCTACAGGAGAAAAGACCAAGTTCTCAGTCACACCCAAGCTACAGTTTTTCCTGATGAGTGTATCACTCTCAGTATCTCCACCAGACTGACAGAATAGATAATCTCTTCTCTATAAATACAATAAACAGTGCTCCAAAGGGCATAGCATTTATTCAATTAGTCATTTCAGTGATTCAGAATAAATATAAAAAGGAAAGATGTCTAAATCAACAAGCAGCACATCCCAGGATAAAGAGTTCTAGGTTGGGTTCCCAGCTCTGCTGCTGAGAACCAGTTATTTTACCTCTCAGCCTAGATCCATCTGTTTGCCTCTGTAAAGCAGGTAGCTCTTTTTGTAGGGCTCTTGCTTGAAGATTGTATGATACTTAGCAATAAAACTTGGCCCCTTGGCCCTGACTCTGTGTGACAGGCAAACTAGTGATGAAAAATCATAATAAACTCTGAATAAATTATGTATTGTCTTTGTAGTGAACCAAGCCTTGAGCATTGTGATCTGGGAGAATTCCCACTTAAAAATCTCCCTAATAAAAACATAAATCGGATCCTGTCACGTGAATGGACTGCATTTACTGTACTTTTCACTTACCTTCTTGTTGTTCATTTTCTCCATTGACTTACAGCTGTTCCCTGGCTGTGAGCAGGAACTGGGCAACAAAACTTGCTATATATAAAAAAAGATGAATCAGCAGACATTATCACAACAATATGAAAGGATCATGCAAACAGCAAACACAAACTTCTGAATATCTCATGATTCATATTACAGACAAGGGAGAAATGGGAGAGAGGATTTTTGAACAGTAGCAATGAGTTTGGAACAACACTGGGTTTTGAGACCAGAAGAGAGCTGGGATGGGTTTGGGTTCAATTCTTGGTTTGTCTGAGTAACAGACGTTCTCCTTCCTGTAACTTTTATAACATTGAGGTTGCATCTATCACTTATGAAAAGGCAGCACATTGTCTCTCTTGTTACCAAAGATCACTCCTTCAGAGCCAAGAAAATGAGCTTAGCATCTCTGCTCTAGGATTTTGAAAGTGTTTGGATGGTTCAGCTCAGGAGAACCTCTTCCCCCTCCTGAATTCCCAAGAGCTCCAGCTGTTACATTAACAGGAAAAATGGGACCCAGATTTCAGAATACTCACTCCGCTTCCCTCAGAAAAGGGGAGCTTCGGAAGTTGCATGGAATATCCCCTTGGCTACCCTGTTCTTTCTGATATGGAAAGCAATGTATCCCATCAAACCAGAGCACTTGCTGCCTGCTTCATCCAGGAACCACTGGGGAAGGCAGATGGTGCCTAGACTTTTAGGCTGTTAGAAAATAAAGCAGTTCACACAGTAGCTGCTTGTTGAGCTTGTCCACAAATGTGGATCATCTTCCCAGAGAGATGGAGTAGAACAGAGTAGCGCAGAGGCAGAACCATCATAAGCAACCTCATGGATGTTCTGCTGGGAGGAAGGGGGGATTAATTATTGGAAAAATATCCCCAGCATTAAGTGAAGAGCACTGCAGCTATTGCAGCACTGTAACAGTGAGCTTCAGTTTGTCTTTAAGACATCCATCCTAAGGAAGCATTAAAAATTGTTGCTGTGTCTTCTTTTTTTTTTTTTTTCCTAACTCTTTGATTCCCATGGGCTAGCAGTTGCCTTGCCTAATGGAAAGATTCTTTAGGAGGACTGGCTAGCCCCAGGGATTGGTAATGCAATCTCATGCCTTCCGTGTCTCAGCCATGAACCCATGTCAAACAGAGTTTGGTAAATGACCAATAACCCTTACCATCCCAGGGGCTGCTTGGTGACCTGTGTGAAATGAGGAGGGTCATCTCTGTGTCTGTTTACTAGAAGGCAAGTGTCAACCTCACTATAAAAAGGGACATAGTCACTGCTCATTATCACCCAATTTAATGTTTTTAAACAAAGGGCAGAGAATAAGCTCAGGAAACTCAGCTATCTTCTCACTCACGGACGGTGGTCCCAGTACATCAGGGCTTGCAGTACATCCATGTGGACAGATGCATTGTAGCAAACCAATCTGTGCTTCTCCCACAGGCAAAAAATCTGAATTCCAGACTGGTATGAGTGGTCATAGTTCTCCCCAGATCAACACATAAATACACAGGAGCAGGTGAATTCTCAGATAAAGTGCACTGCGCTGGTTACTCGCTGTGTTTGGAAGGGTTGGAGGCCAGAAGTTCGCTCCAGTAACCATTCTTGCTGTTTTCTCCATGCATTTACTCATTTTAAGGTCAGACCTTTAGCATCAAGAACCTGTTAAAAAGAGAAAGAAGAATTGTTTTAAAGGTTGTTTCCATTCCGAGGGTTACTGTGGAAGGTCGGACAAGAAAAGGGAAGGACAGGGGCAGGTGAACACTTGGCCAAGTAAAGAAGAGTTGCCCCAAAATTTCAATAAATTTGCATAAAGCTCTGAATCCTACCTAAAAATTCTGTGACCTTATTTTTGCCCAGAGTGCTTCTAGTCATCACAATCATTTTCTAGCCTTCTTGTGCCATAGTAGTGATAACATTGTCATTGTCAGTGATGAGTTACTGTTTAATCCATGGTATCTTGATTAATTGCATTAAATTGGTATACCTATGTTAATTAAACAGGAGATGGCAGAGGCAGCTTTCATTTCTTATTCTTTTGTGTAGATCATTTCCCAGGGCTTCAGAGGTTGTGGAAAAATAATAATACAGACACATCACACATAATATTTCAGCTCAGCTGATGAAGCTATTTTACTTATACAGTGATCCACAACTCTTTTTTTGCATATCACAGTATAGGCTTAATTGCCATGCTGCTGCTGCATGACAGCTCCCCACACTTTCTTTTTTTTTTTTTTGTATTATTTGCAAGTTGTAATCATGTTTTCCTGTCATCCTCAAGCAATGTGCGTGCAGGCAAATGCCAAGCCTGGAAAGGAAATTTGATGCGTGTCCATGAATTGGAGTTTTCAAACTTTGGCTGAAGATTAGTCCGTGTAAACATAGCTCTGCCCCCTTCATCTTGGATAATTGGTCACAAATGCTACTTGACACTTCTCAAATCAGACACTTTACATACTTCTAAGCATAGCTGAACTTTTTTGGCAGGAATTAATTTGCTTTGCAACTCAGCCACTCATTCCTGGCCTGATCCCTCCTCCAGTGATTTCAGTACGTCTGCCAGAGCGAGAGAAGCAAAGAGGCAGGACCGGTGATTTTTGCTAGCATCGACTCGCCTGGCTTTGTTGACTCCATCAGAAACACAATTACCCCAGCTAATGTTCTGCCCTTTGCCAGCCTTGATTAACAGTGGGATTTTTATCTTCAGAGCACTCTCTCTATTCCAGTTACTGTCTAGGTTGCATCGCGCCAGGGGACACGTAAAGTAACGAAGAAGGCAATATAGTGTCATCAGGAAATGCAGCTTCTAATACATCAGGACCTTCCATGGCAGCATCAGCTTGTGTGGGAGATAGCTACAAATGCTCTCCACCCCACAGAGAAAATTGTCTCAATGCTCTCCTGCCCCTCCAGCAAGCCGTGCTTGCTCCAACAGCCCATCTTGGGAGCAGAGAAGGGGAATCCTGTTCTGAAGTACTGATAAAACTGGAAGTAGTCACAGAATTTCATGCAATTAAACAGCCTACTCTTTGCTCTAACACTACTGTGAGTTTACTGACCATGCCTGGGTACTAGAAGAGCTAGGCAGACCATATTCTCACTTACAAGGGTTGACAGGGCTTAGGAAGCATTACTGCATGTAATCCCAGTAGTGTTTTGGGACAGGAACACATTCCGTAAAGATTTTCACAAGAAAAATATACTTTATCTGGTGATTTATTTATGTCCAGTCTCTGGACTCAATGGCAGTTTATCATCATATCCATGTACGCCCATGAATAATCAGTGGAAAGTATCTCCATGTATTCACTGGGCTGTTGATAAGCTGCAGCTTATTAAAAACGTTTGTCACTTTGTTCTTTTGAGCTATCAAGAAGGATGTGTCCAAGTGTGCCCCACTCACGCTGGTTCATTCATTCAGAAAGTAGAGAGAAAATGATGAAACTGAGTCAGTCCTAGCAGAGGATGGGGGGGTTTATGGGCTGCATATATTACTGTCTTACTCATCACTAGTGCTTAAATCTGTGCACTAGATTGAGCCTACACAATATGCTCCTACCTGCAGAAGCGGTGGTTGGAACTTCACGCTCCAGGTATGTTCCACGGGAGCACCAAGCACTTGCTTGGTCACACACTCACATTGGCTCGTGTCGTGGTGCTCCATACAGCCCGGATCGCTGCAGAGGGCGAGACGAGGCAGGGGCCAGACAGGAACACTTGAACTGTGCGTCTCCGGGCTCCGGGATTCCGAGCTGGGACTGGGAGCTGCACCAGGCCTGGCAGCAGACACAGCCCCAGCTGCATCAGCCGTTTCGGTGTGTGCTTGGTCCCCGCGCTGTTCTGCCCTTGTCGCAGCCTTGTCGTGGTTCATCCCTAGAAGAGAAGGGTGTTGGAGTGTTACAAAAGATATGGCAGCTTCATGGGGGAGAGAGAGAGAGATTCAGGGCATTCTCTTGCCCTGAATTGCCCAGAATGACTGCTTGCCCTTGAATTTGCCATGGCATAATGGAAAAGCAAATATTCCAAGCCAATAAACCTTAGTTGTTCATAGTGTCTTACCTTAAGTTAAACAGACCAGGACATGTCTTGCTTCCTCTTATTTGATTCTGAGAGTGGAATCACTCTGAGAGTGGTGGGTGCTGAACAAGGCACCAAACAAGGCAGAGATGTAACACAGTTCTAAAACCTAAGCTAAGAGCAAGGCTTAGTTTCCATTGCTATTATATGGCACTGTAGCTTTCGGATCCTACGCATTTTAAAAGAACATATCTAGTGAAAGAATAGAAGAGTATTTTTAAAAAAAGAGAGAGAACTGCAGGTTATGGACTTGCAGTGCTTGCAGTAAAAGAAGTAGTATTGTAATTACAGCAACAGAGGACTCGTTTATATTGTTACTAAGTGCAAATGAAAGTGGCACTACCATGTATGGGAAGAAAGTCTTGCAGAAGAAGGGACAAATAATTTAACTGGCATAAAGAACTGCTTCCTGCAATGGCTAGCAGCACACATGCATTTTCCACACATGTGCTCCCCAGGTAGGTGTGGATCTGCAATGCCCAGTGATTTAGGAGAAGCCACTATAGGTCGCTAATGTCGGGTACAAATGGGAGTGAGCCAAAACCCAGAGGAGGATAAGACCTCACACACACGAGTTGGTGAAGCCTCAGCCCTCGGACGAAGCCTCCTCACCCAACATACTGAGAAGTGGCTGCTCTCATTGTGTCTTTGAACTTCTCCATAGTCTTCATTAGATGAAAGCAAAAAAATATCCCAGACAACTCTGTGAACTTGATACTTCACAGGAAAAACCTTCCTCATACAAAAAAAAAATGGACAAATTCAAACTGTTGCCTTGTCTAAAGTGAGACTAAAACAGAAGATGATGATTTTTTTCATTGAAAAGTGGAGTCTCTATATTGAATCAATGTATTTCAGTTAGGGTTTCCCAAACACTATTAGTACAGAGGTACCTCCCGTTGTAAATCTGCATTGTCTCCTGGAAGACTTTTCTGAAAGTAAGTGAACTGTTGCTTGAGTGGGTAAAGATTTACTTGCTTAATGCCTGGCGTCATCAACAAATTCACGCTGGCAATGACATCCTAGTTGTCTAAGCTAATATATAGCTTTGCACTCCCCTTGTTTTTCTTCCTTCAAACTTATGGCTTAGTGTCAACATCTACCACATTACAGCTGAGTGGATGAAGTGATAAATTAATGCACAGTTTGTATATAGATAATTAGAAGCCCAGCTCAATACATCATATATTTTAATATATCATCATTATGTATATATTTAAAGGCAACTAAATAATATTATTTCTTCTATAGCTCCAGCAATTCAGGGCTCTGACACCAGGAATGAAATGTGCTAGGTATTTTGGTAGAGATATTTTTTCTAAAAAATCATGGAACTACTTGGAGCTTAAAATATTTCTGTACTAAGTTGTCCCTACTTGAGAAAAGTCTTGTGACAGGAGTAAAACTCTGTGTTTGACTGTGCTGCAAGAAATAAGATGATACTTAATTATGGCAATTCAAACTCATCTGGGTTCTTTCAAGTATAGAGCGTATTGATTTATAGTGCTAATAGAGAAAAGGTGGAATTAAAAAGCTGGTTTATTTAGAAACTTACTTATTCCTAAAACATGTCAGCCCAGATCATTTTAAATATGATTTTTTATCCCAGGGGAATTACATAGCATTTCTGAATCTCAAGAACTGCTTGTGTGTGATAGTAACTAAACAAAGTACTAGATTTTTTTTTATTCTTATGAGGATTTCATTTTTTTTCTGTAGAGGGTGTTATTTGTTTGGTTTTTGTTCTTTTGTGGGGAAGGTGGATTATTGGACAATGATATTTGGAAAAGAGAGATTAAGAGCACCAGAGGTTGAATTCATGACCGAATCTGGTCAGTATATACTTATATGCCACAGTCTGTAAGATTTGTGGCAAATCAAAACAGGTTTCTGCCAGAATCAAAAACTTGTTCTGAAAAGAAAAAACCAGCAAGGGAAATCCATGCCAGCGTTTCAACCTGACAAATGAACTTAGGAAGTTGAAGATAATCAGGATTGTTTAATATTCCACAGTTTTATAATTCAATACTCTGTGGACAAAAAGATCAGAGGGCTGCTGAGTCCAAACTTTTGAATCTTTGGGTCAATATACTTCTCATGTCTTCAGCATTTAGTTTAATTTAGGAGGAAACAGTTCTGAGCTAAGATAAGATCTCAAACAAAATTGACATGGACTCACAACATGGTCTAACATAACAATTTAATCTAACCTGTGCTTCTCCTGAAAGAAAGCTTATTAACTATGGTATGAGTTCACCTGCTGCTTTTAACATTTGCTTATTCTCTTTTCCTGTGCAAATTTGGATTATGAGAGCTTTGCTCATGGTAGACAAATGTAAGTTCCTTTAGCAATAATGATGCGTTCAGTCCGGGTTCAATGGCAGTCTTAATGAAGAGTCTTTGGAGGTCAAGCATTTGTTTGAGTTGAAGAGAAATAATTAAATTTAAATTTCTCAAGTTAACATGCGATTATAGCAGATATGATGAATTTTTCCTATATATTCTCCCTTGGGCATAAAAATTATAGAAATATTCTCTAACCTCTAGAATAACAGTTATAGGGCATCTTAAACTTGTCATTTCAAAATCCGACATTTCACAATGGATTATTTGGTGAGAGGAAAAGCATGTTTCTTGTTCATAATATTGTCTCAGACTTTGTTGGTTGTCTAATGCTGAGGAACAAGGAGAGGGAAATTGTCCATGTTGTTAC
This sequence comes from Tinamus guttatus, assembly GCF_059628265.1. NCBI lineage: Eukaryota > Metazoa > Chordata > Aves > Tinamiformes > Tinamidae > Tinamus > Tinamus guttatus. The sequence continues at coordinate 4,521,016 of NW_028288538.1, read as the reverse complement.
AATCCATGAGCAATCATAGTATGAGACTGAAATACTCAAATGGAGAAATCCAGCCTGGATCTGGATTTTGGCCCAATCCTTACCATTGCCTTATGATAAGGACCTACCAAATTCCTATGGGAAATCCTATGTCCCCTATTGCTCTCCCCATCCCTAGGGAAACAACCAGAGCACACGTTACTGTAATTCCCAGCGAGGAAAGAGCTCAAAGCTAAGGGGCAAAGTGCCCACAGACAAAGGTGAAAAATAGCAGACTTCAGTGAAACTACCCTGGAAAAATATCAGCTGTGTTGCTAGGCTTTGGAACACCAGCTTAGACCTTTTCATACAGTGGAAGCTTTCTTTTTCCTTTGTTTCTTTTTTTTTTCCTCCCCTTTCAGTAACGTCCAGTTGCTTAATTCCATTAGAAATCCGCCAGGGTAGGCACCTAAATACCTTTAATAATCTTGTCCTTCATGCCTGTCAACATCCTGAGGCACCTAACCACCTTTCGCGGTCTGGCGTGAAAGCTTGTGAGCGATGCAATCGAGGAGGGAAACAAAAGAGAAGTATCCCTATTTGCTGCCCAAGAATCCACAAAGAATGCTGCTTCAGCTCTGCTCTGATTTCTAATTAGATTATGAGTGATGTAGGACTCTAAAGCCAAGCTGGAGTTTGTGCTAGCACTTTGCATGTATGAATGACAAAGGGACACCACTTTCATATTGATTTAAGGGAGCGAGTGGAAGAATGTTTAAACATCAAGTGCCTTGATGCCCCAGTATGCCAGAGCACCTGGAAATATCAAATTAATTCCAGGTGTTCTGCCATTAAGACAGACTCGCCGTTTTTACAGCCACATGCACAAAACGTGGCTCCCAGTTCCACAAATAAAATCTGAATGGTTTCTGCCCCTACTGCCTTGATAACTCTGACATATTGCAAGTTCTGGAAAGAATTTTAATCTACATAGTTTTTAAATGGGGAGGCAAGTGGTGCGTGTGGGGGGGTGGATTTTAAATATGCTGCATACAATTTGTGATGGTCATCTCTAAAATGCAGCTCCATTATCCTTTTCCATTTGGAATGAATGAGGCTAATTAATTTCAGGCCATACTTGATGAGGTCAGCACCATACGAAGGGTGCGTGCTAGACATTGCTAATCTCTTTCAGCTGAGAGTGATGAATTAAAGATGAAGCATTCCTTTGCAGGCCTAATTTAGAATGTATATCAAAAACCTACAGCAAATAATACTATACCCTACAACAAAGGAAAACTTGTTCTCTCAGGCTCCCATGTAGGGTTGATTTTAAAGGCATTTTCATTTCACTTTGGAATTCCAGCTGTGGATGGGTGAAACAGTTCAGAAAATTCAAGCTTTCTCTCTTTCTATTGCTTTTATGGACAAAAGTAGCAAGGCAGGGGGAGAGCACTAAGGGGAGAGAGAAACTAGTCAGTGTTTGATCCTGTATATATTGTGGTTGTGACTCCGTGTTCGACGTTTAGGAAAGCTGACGGGGTCTAGCGTTCCCCAAGTACCTGTGATGTGACCCCCCTCCTCAGCACACGCAGGAATTTTATCAGCAGATTTTCCGCGTCCGAGGGGAAGGCAATCGGGTGTCCCATTTGGTTAAGATTCATCCACGAGGGGGGTTTACTGAACACTGCAGGGGTTTGCCGGGGAAGTGGGTAGTGTGTTGTCCATCCAACAAGAAAACGGGAGCTTCCAAGCCAACATAGAGCTGCATTTCTCTATACGTCTCTGCTCTGAAAAAAAAAAAAAAAAAAAACCACCATCCTGAGCAAAAGGTCTCATCACATCCATGAGTGCAAAATCTAGCAGGGAAAGAGAACCGGGTAAACAACCACACCAGGTCTCGAGGCAGTGCAAATTGCTAGAGATCCCGTGGATTTTCCTGCAGTTTTGGCTCAGCCGATTTTGCCACCTTTCCTTTGGTCAGAAGTCCCACTGAATTCACTAGGAGTTTTGCCCGAGTGAAGGGGCTGCCGAATTCATCCCTGTGTATGGCAAGAAATGAGCCGTCACTGTCATTGCAGGAAGACAGGGACTGGGAAATACAAATCCATCCACTAAAGGAGGGGCTGGAAACAAAAGGCCACCAGCTTCCCCACCACTTTGTTGCTTAATACCTAGCAGTTTCTTGCAATTCTTGACAGGTTACTGCCAAGCACTGGGGCTCCCAACTGGTGGCCATAAGCGGCTGCTGTCTTTGTATCCCAGTAGTCCTCATTAGAACAAAGCTGCTTCGAATTAAATCCAATCTACATGCCGAATCAATCTTTCAACCCTTTGATTGCTTCTGAAAATATTTATATTTCTTAATAATGCACATTTTGTCCCACAGCCTGTGATTAAACCCAGACAAGGTCCAGAGAAGCCTGAAGTGTGTGTGGAAGGGGTTATTCTGGACAGGAAAAGAAAGATAAAGAACACAGGTTTTTCCTATTGTGGAACCATTAGCGTGTATAAATCTAGCAATTTCAGTTGTATAAGCATCAGAGTGGGCTTGTAATAAATACAGATTGGGTTATTATACTAACCAAATGGAGTTTATGGATTATGTTCACTAGTTCATATTTCTCAGCTACTACAGTCTAAAAAGCTTTTTGCTGCACTTGACCCCATTAATATTCTGTATTAATATTCTCTTTACATGTTTGCGGGAAAAAAAAAGTTAAGAATCTGCTGCTGCTCCCTCTAAAACAAACATGTTTAAAGAATCATGCCCTCCAAAGAAAAAATAAACACGGGGATGCTGTGGAGGAACTGTGTTAGAAGGGCACGGACTGCAGCTGCCTGCAATCGGCTCACTTCTACTTAAAGTTAATAACTTCCATCTGATTGAGAAGCTGGCCCTAATGCAGAACATTTTCTGTGTGAAAATTAGGATGTTACAATGAAAGTAATAGCTGCTACTATCCCTTACAGGTTAATTTTTTAGGTGGTAAATTATAAGCTTTGGCTTTGAAGCCGAAGAAGGGCTTTGAAGCTGCTCGTTGGGGTAAATAGCATATTATTCCCTTCTCAAAAAGTCACATGCATCCCAGGTAAGATATGGGAAGGAAGGATGTGTCCCTCGGCTGAGAAAGAGACCAGATGGGGGCCTGAGCACCAGGAATTTGCCGTTGATTAGGAACAGGGCTGTGGTTGAGGGTGGAGATCAGATAAAGGCTCTGTACCTGTCTCCCTCCCTGAACACGAACGGCTGCACTTGTCTATAACCAAAGGGAAAAACTGACTTCCAAAAACATGCTACAATAAATGCCCTTGGATAAAGTAGGTGCCTGGGTGAGAGAGAGGAAAAATCGTCAAAAATAAAAACACATAATCCCTATTTAATATAAAATCATTGTCACTTGCACATTGCAAACACGTTTTTTGCAATGGAAATAGAATGGCATGGAAATATACTTTTTCCAGCGGGCTAGTAAAAGCTTGTAATAGTTTTGCAAGCTCTTTCACAAAGGAGAGAAGGAAATATTCTTATCTAAAATACTATTCAGAGATTCTTTCATCATATATTTCATTATATTAAGCTGTCATTTCCTAAATATGTTTGAGGGAGTATTATTATCATATGTAAGCCCTCAGTCTTGACAGCTATGTGGCATTAATATAGGATTTGGATGCTCAGCCTTTATGGTAGGGAGAAGTTTATTATCATTCCCAAAAATAAAGGGAGAGAGTGATGACAATAAACCTCTCACAAATAGGGCCTGATCCAAAGTCTAATGAAATCAATGAAAAATGGGTTTGGATGAGGCCCGCGGCAGAATGTTATATTGTACAACTCGGATTTCCTGAATAAACTCTACTGTTTGAAAAGCCAGATTTCACACAGAATTCGGAGTTTGTTACCAGAAAAAAAAAAAAAAAAGCTTTTTGTGTAGAAACTATCAAATGTATCCTTTAGTGAACACACACATACCATAGAGGATATTGTCTTATTAAAGAGTTTAAGCCTAAAGGTGTATGCCCATTTTTAAAAGAAATTTTCTGATTGTAGATAACTGCTCAATTTGATTTAGTGTCCAATGATAGTGATGGGGTTGATAACTGAGCGTTCATCGGTAATTCATCTTGTGCTAGTAGAAATTTACAGCAAAGCAGTGCTTTCCCAACACTGACAAGTCCTATTAATCTTCTTCAGACACATTTCAATAGGTGTCTCCATCTGTGCCCAACATCTAAACACTCTGGCATCACTAGGGACTTAGAGACACCTTCATTTCAGGTTACACCAGTGAAAATGTGATACTAGATTGTACTCTATTTTTAACCTAATTCCCTCTTTTCATTCAATTAGCCTTTCTTGCCTGCATTTTTTTCTAGTCATGTGTAACATCCTTTCCCCAGGAAGAGCTTAAAAATAAGATTTAGTTACTTAAAGAGACATAATCTGTCAGGCTAAGAGCAACTAAGAGCTCACGCATACAGCGTGCAGACTGAATTGGCAGCCACAAAAACTGTCCTGTCTAACCTGCCCACAATTTACCTGTCCTCGTGCAACTCTTGCAGGCACTGTTGGGTTAGGGAAGATTAGGACAGGTCTGAAACGAAGTGCCCTAAGTCCGGCTTTCCAAATGCTAAAAGAATCATGGAATATTTTTGGTTTTGAAATCCAGTATATACTGAAGCATCCCCGTTCGTTCAGGCTGTACACAGATCGCCTCCACGCATCCCCACTTCTCTTTACATGTACGGCTAATGCATGAACAAACATAGCACAATCAAATTACAGCAATAACATTCATGGGTGGATTAGGTTCCAACTTCCTTGCTTATCATTAAATGTAAGTAAATCACCAAGCACATGGAAGAGGTAGGTTGCAAAAACAAGTGAGTTTCCACTCAGACCTAAATGTTGTTTTTTCACTTTCAGAGCTGCGATGAGTTTGCCAACAGCAGCGCAGCTTTAAAGATGATTCATTTTAAAAGGCTTGCTTGTTTTTTTTTTTCCTCTTTGCATTATTGCTTAAAGGAAGAGCCCGTGTACGACCGTCTGGGTCCACGTGGCCCCTCTGGCCCTGAATTTTCTCCCGAAACGCTGTGAACAATGAGCCGTGTCTGTGCGCGGGCAGCAGCGCTCTAGAACTCGCCTTCAAACTTTGTTTCTCGCTTTATGAAGTTCTCCTGTGAGTCATATTATAGATCTAAATGACCTTATTGTAGGTGGCAAGTTTAAATGTGCCATATTAATAACTTGTTATCCAAGACAAATTAAGTCCTTATGTGTCAAAAGCACTCTGCTCTGGATTACCTACAAGACAAGTATTTATTGAATAAACGTTGGATCCAATTTCATTTTAATGTGACTGACTGTATGCTTCAGCCCCTTAGAATAAGATAAAAACACTCAAACCTGTAACTGCGTTGCAACATTACACCTAACTTGTCTATTTCTATTATTGTCTTTTTAATGTGGGATATTAAAAGCATTTGGGTTTTTAAGGTTTTATTATTATCATTATCATTATGATTGTCATTATTATTATTATTATTATTACGAACAAGGAGAGAGATAGAAAGTAAAAAAAAAAAAAAAAAAAGACTGGCATTCAGCCTAAAGAGAAATCATTGAAACAAATTAATCCTATGCCGTTTAAATTGACATGGTAATCCATCATCAGCAAAGGGAAACTCTGAAAGCAATCTAGAATCTGCAGTGTTCTTTCACTGGCCCTCAGGCACAAAGACAGATAGTAAAAGAGGAAGAGAAAAAAAAATCATAAAAGTTAGCAGAGCCTCAGAAAGGGGAAGGGGTAGAGGGAGCAGCTTTCACTTTTTCTTGCTTTTAAATGTCTAGTTCAGAAAGAAATGCTGATTAACCTTCAGCCGTTGCCTACTAGCATTTACTTCTGTGTGTCACATCATCTTCAGCTGCGGAGATATGAGTAATTTCAAATAGTGCAGAGCCCCATCCTATATAAACTCTACCATTGAAAACTGCACCAAACATCAACTTTGGCATTTCTGCTTACAGAGGGTCTTTTATTAGCCTAAAAGTGGTCATTCCAAATGATTCCAAATGGACAATAAATTCTATCTTCTTAGCCCTGGGAAAAAAAAAAAAAAAAAAAAAGAGCACTGGACTGTCCTAGGAGTTTAACAGTAGGATTTTCATAAAACTAGTATGGAAAAGCATTTTTGTTTTCTGTTTTTTTCTCTCTTTTTTATTTCTTTCTCTCTCTCTTTTTGTCTATCCTCTGCTTTCTCAGCAAGGCTTCCCACCACAATATATGTTTCACGAGTTTTTTTCTCAGTGCAGCTTTAAATAACTAAAGTGATGAGACTTCGTGCACCTTTAAAATTTTATTATACTTATGGTCAGAAGAAAACATAAACCTCTTGGGCCTTGAAAGGCAGTTGCAATACAGCCATTATCCCTATAATGTCAACAGAGCTACAAACCTATCTAGAAATAAACCTTTTAAGAACAGCTTTCCCTGCCTTGTGTTTTCTTTTAAGGTCAGTGGTGCATCACTTTTTGGAAATGTTTCCCCTCTCTGGCCAGGTTTAGCAATCTGAAGTAGAATATATGTTACTAAATGAATAGGTTTAATTTTAGACGCTGAAAAAATAAATACGAGAAGAGAGCTAGGGCAGGAATAATACCTTTCAGTTAGAAACAGACCTAGTATAAAGCAAAAGTCAGAACTTTAGTGCCAGGGGCAAAGGGGTGAAAGGCTGCCTAATATGAACCATATCCAACATCTGCCCTATTTTAATTTAGCAGGGATAAAGTTTCTTCTTTTTTATTATTAAGAAAACTTTATGTGGCAGAGAAACCCATGAGCTTTGTTATCAAAACTGTTTTATTGTCACACTGAAACTTAGAACTATTAAGAGTTTGAGAGGGGAAGAGATAAAAACTCTTCTCCCTCCTTTTTCACCCGTCACAAGCTCAGGTTGTAGTGCCTGGGATGTCCTTTTCACGTCTTTATAAAGCACTGCACTTGGGTCTCTGGTATAAAGGGGAGGTTAATTGTCCAGGATGGGTCCAAATGATTGATTCTCTGGGTTAAAAAAAAAATCTGAAAATATAAAACCAAATATTGCTTAGAAGCCGTGCGCAGGAGTCGCCCTCGGGGAGGAGGGCTGGTGGTGGTGCACAACAAGTGCAAAGGGCGGCTGGACTGGGGATCTGGGTGATAAATAGCACAAACTGCACGGGTGGAGCATGGGCTTGGTCGCTGTAAAAGCTTCCCACCTTGATGATGCAAAATTCTCATATAAAATAACAAAGTATACTAAAACATATGTGAGTGACTAGGAGAGTAAAAGAACAAATTGGTTTCTGACAGAAGAAGGATGAATACCTTCGGATAATCTAATGTTAGAATTTGATTGAAAGCATAACATTCCTTGAAGCATCAACATGCTTAGGATCCAAAATATGGTTATTTTATTACTGGTTAATACTTAGATCAAAGCTAAACACTGTAGCTGGAAGGAATGTTCTCTCTGGAAATAAAATTCTATGTAATTATTTCCTATTAAAAACTAAAACCAGCCTTAGATTCAAAATTTTTTGCTTTCTAACATGTGATATAATGCAAGCTTGTCAAGGGAGAGTAGACATATCATTTTCTACTGTTTGTTGTTATCCATTTGCTTTTAAGTTTTTAGTTGAGCTTTAACTCTTTAATGTGAAAATTATTCACACATATTTTCCTCAGTCAAAAGCACTGGATTATTTTGCATAAGATTGATTAATTTCTTACAGAGAGAAATTATAATTTGATATAAACTAATATTATATCATTTTAACTACAGTCTGTAAGCATAAGGAGGGGAAATGTAAAGAAAATGATATGGAGATTGATAGGCAGGCAGTGGAAACTTAAACCCTGAAAGCAGACAAGTATGAGTAAAGCAGCTCATCTTAATTTAATTCAAGACATGGAGTTTAAAATATGCACTCGAAATATTTCCAAGAAAGCTGCAACCTTTCAGAGGAGAGAGATAAGAATGTATTTTAATTATAAGGTTATAAATATGCAATTTTTAACAATCCCCCAATGTAATATGTAATAATGTTCAGATGCAGTTATACATCTCTCTGTCTGTGTGCATCCCTCTGCAGGGTTTGGGGGCTTTTTTAATTTTTTTTTTCACAATAGTTCGATCTCTGTTTATGTCGTGTCACAAATAGGCCCTGGAAAGCAGGAACTGCTAGCATAAATAATCCATCTTTCTGTATTTTTAAATTACCTTGGAATAAATAAATAATGGTGCCTTTTTACAACTGGTGGCTTAGCATCAGAAGTAGGAATCTGAGATATTTAGACACATAATTTCAAACTTTCTAATTACTTCTGATTCTGCTAATTATTTTTGATAATGTGACTCAGGAGTCAAAAATAAAAGCTTTAAAGAGTTCATTGTTAGGGCTGTTGAATGGAAAAGGAATCGGATATAACACATCAAGTATTACTCGGGTTTAATTTTTTATTTATTTTCACTGACTTCTAAGTCATATTATTTCATAGAATGATGGCTACAATTTAATTCTATATTCAGAGCTTGTTAAATAGGGAAGGAGTTGAGACATTCAACTGGGATATTGTTTCCTAGCTCAATTAGTATCCAAAGAATCTGAAAGCAGAATAAATAAATCTGAAGATCATAGCTAAACAAACTTACCCAAAAGTACCCACCTCTCTCAGCAGCTCCTGTATTTCTGCCTTCTGACTGGGACAAAAAAAAGCAGTTCAGATGCACAGGTTAAGGCTGGCGCATGGCAACGTTTGTGGGAATTACAAAGAAACCTGTATTTCACTCAACAATTTCATTGCTTAAACATATAGTTTAGAAGCATCTTTTCCTTAAACATGCGGTTCAATGGCATTTTCTTCAAAGGAGCAATTCGACGTGTTAAAAGATTTAAGAACAAAGAATGTGCAGCAAAATGCAAATTTTTACAGTATTATACTGTGTATGCAATTATGTACGTAGGCAGATAGATATAATTTGAGAGTTATTAACTTTCAACATCAGTGATGTATCCTGAATCAATACAATGTAACTACCTATTAAAATATAAACCAGGTGTGTTAGCAGACAAATGCAGGCTGAGAAGCTTCTTCTAGATTTTTTTTTTTTTTTGGATTATAGCTCTACTGTGGATGAGAAGCTAAAGAGATTTCTGACGGTCCTAAAGATGGAGATTGCTTTCTTTCTTTCTTTTTTTTTCCATAATACCTGACGTTTCTAGAATGTTTCATTTCCCCCACATTGAAGGGAAAAAAAAATAAAGGAAATGTGAAGGGAATTAATTGTCCCACAGGATTCCGTATATTTAGGCACCTCTCAGTGTATGGGGAAGAAAAGTTCCCTTTCATTTCCCTTTTCCTTTGCACCAGGGGAGGGGAAGGCAATAGGAGGGAGCAGAAATCATTCCCAACCTGGCACCCCCGTTGCAGCTCCCACTATTGCAGCTCCTTTTCTCCATCCCCCGAGCACACACACACTTTAGATTAGCGCAGTTAACCCTGGCTCTGCGCTGGAGAGGGAAGGGTTAATGAAACCGAGCTCTTTACGACCTCCAGGGTCAGACTCTTCCTATCTGCAATCTAAGGAATTAGGTAAGGAGGTTATAAGATTATAGTGAAAGGAGTTATAGGCCCTCGTAGCCTCACACCTGAACATATTGGTCTAATCCACTGGGATTCTTAAAAATCGCTTCAGCTATGGAAAACTGTTAATTAGGCTGTGTCTATCCCGAGGTTTCCTGTTGCATTAGTGATCCAGCAGAGCTGCCTGAACTCTGCGGGCTGACATGAAATGCAGTTAATGTGCCTGGATTTTCCCTCTGCACAGCTCCCAACAGCAGCAGCCCCCGACTCCGGCAGAAAGAGGAGTTTGCACGAAACGCACCCCAAAATGAACAAAAGTCTTGGAGTTTTTTTTCCCCCATCCATCCCCTCGTCCTGAGTGACCAGCAGGCTATTTGCAGCTGTTTCTAACTTCACTGTTTGTTTACAGTAGCAAAATTAGCACTTGGAGGAGAAGTGAAAAGCTCTTTTCACATCAGTTTTCCTCGCCGGTCCCCAGTTTTAGCAAGTTTCCCTCCCTCCCAGCGAGCAGCATCATTTAAACGGCGGCTCAAACTTTTCCTGCGACTCAGCTCTCTGCGCTCACATCCCATTTGTGTTGAAGAAAAACACCCGCAGAGAAGGTAGCGTTTGGACACGGCCCAAAAATCAGGGATTCGGGACATAAATAGATAAATAAATAAATAAAATCCCCAGTTTCCTTAAGGAGACTGTTTTAGCCCTGCTTCTTGTGCCTTTTGGCTTTAGCACATTTGCGTGTCTCGGGAGAAGTTTTATTTCCTCTGCCCAGCGCCCTCCGTGGAGCCTCTTGCACCTGAGTCCCCCCCAGCAGCAACCACTCAGCCCCAAAATTTTTAAGCCCAGGCTGAACTTGGCCATTTTGTCATTTTCAGAAACGCCGCTTTTTGGTGCCACTTGTGGTCTCCCCCGGACGGCAGTAATCTGTAGATTACATACTACGAGGCTTGTCATTACATGGATAAAATGAGGCGGTTAAATGCTAAAATCCATTTTACTCACCACATTTGCTTGGGGAGGGAGTTGGGGCGGTAGGGGGGAAGAGAGGGGAGAACAACTTTGGACGAGGAGGATTTGAAAGCCTCGCATCAGAGGAGCATCTGCCCTCGCTGCTGACGCTGGAGCCCTCCCTGCCTGCTGGAAACTGGAGTCCCCTCAACTTGGTGTCAAAGCCGGGCGGCCGCTGCCTCCGGCCGTTCCTTCCCCTCACCCCCATGTCTTTTGTCCCCATTTTTTCGTAGTGTCTCGGGCATTGCTCTACAAGGGAGGGTAGATTTTCCCCTGCCTCTCCTGTATCTCCTGCGTAGCATTTCTACCCCCCTGCTCTCCCCCCGCGCCTGCCTCTTTCATGTGTCCTCCTGATTCCCCTCTAGCTGATGTGATTCTTTAGAAATGTGGGTCTGATCCCGTCCCTACCTTTGCCGGCTCTGATTAGATATTATTTTTTCATTGGCTCTGCTACAATGGGTTCCACCCTTTAATCTTTCGGTAGATTTTCCCCCTCCCGGTATAACCAAATCCATGAAATTCACAGCCTCTCTCTTTGACACGACTGGCTCGTCTAATCACTCCATATCGATTTCCCTAACTCTTTTCATCCAGCTCAAGACACATCTTAAAACACTCCAAGCCAGAGTGTGCTCTTTGCTTTATACACACTAATAAAATGATTTACCCTTCTCTCTCTGCTCTCCTCGCAGGAGAAAATCGTTCAAGTCCCGGCTATTTGTGTGTGATCAGTAAATATTTAGTGTGGCGACATCTTCAGCTCCTCTCCTGATCAATACGCAACCCAACAGGAGGTGGACTATTGTCCGGGAGTGACTTGCTGAGATCTCCTTTAGATGGAAGCTTTGCCCCCCATACAGTGTGCTAGGATTTATCCTCGAAGGTAACCCGTAAAGAGAGAAATAGAGCCTTTTAAAACGCCCGTTTCTAACCTGTTTACTTTGACATTAACCCACCCATGTGAGGAAAGGTTTGTTCTCCTCTCTCTCCCATCTCGCCCTGATGATCTAAAATACAGCTAGAAAAATGAATATCCAGCAAGGCGGTTGCTCTGCTTCCCTGCGCCTCTCGGTCCCCTATTCCCCGGCCCCTCGAGTTAAGCCTCGTCCTGTCTCTACGATGCAAAATCACGTTAAAAGGGGCGATTTCCGCGCGGCTCCCTTCGCAGCATCCCTGGGCAGCGGCCATGGGGCTGAACGAAAGTGCCCAGGACCTTGGGGCTACCTCCAACTTCTGCTGCTTGCCCTCGGAGCACCCTGAGCTCTGCCTGAAACAGCCTCAGACTGAGCCAGGACTGAAGGTTTTTTCCTTTTTTAAAAACTTTTTTTTTCCTGTTTGCTTGTTTGTGTGATTGTTCCTGGTGTTCTTTTATTTTTAACGACGTGGAAATTCCGCAGGAGAAAGAAACGGAGCGGGAGAAGAGCGGAACCGGGCGCCGCGGTTGCGCCCACGAGCGCGTCCCGGCGCGCGGGAGGTGCGGGGCGTGCGCGGGCGATGCTCTCCCCGAGCCCTCGGCTCCCTCCCGGCAAAGCTCCTGCTTCCAACAAGGATTTTCCCCGTGGGGGCAGCCCCCGGAGCCAGCGGCGGCTCCGTCCCGCGGAGCTGCGCGGCTGCGGAGCGCGGTGCCGGGCTGCACGGGGGCTGCGCGGGTGCGCAGCGGCTCTGCGCAGCCTGCGGATGCGCCCGGCTCTTCTCTGCATCGCCCGGGTGCGTTTTCGCCCACGGGCTGCTGCGTTTGCCCCTCGAGATGCGCGCTGCGCGCTCAGCGAGCGCGGGGCTCTGCGCTATAGATGCGCGGCCGTTATTCAAACCTATAGGCAGCTACGTCCACCTGTTAACTTTGTTTAGAAACCACTTTCCCTAATGGCTTTTCGCTAACTTATTCCGCCCGTTACTCGAGTACAGGAGGCAATGGAGAGGAAAAATCCATACGAAAACCTGCTTCAACCTCTCTTCCGGAGGACACTTTACACACCTTGCCTCGACCGGGCTCCTATAGAGCGCTTATCTCTAGAATATATCTTTATACTAATGCATACTTAATTGGTCTGTCTTGACTGTCCATATAAAACAATTTAATTAGGGTGCTTTCTGCTTTGGAAAGAAAGGGGAAAAAATCTGCCCAGCATTTATTGTATTTAGCACCAATACAGGCAGAAAATGTTGCACAAGTTTTTGGTTGAAAGAGCACCTATGTGTCCATTGAAGGGCGTTGATCCGAAAAGACAGAGAGGACAAGTAAAATCGATTTGAAGCGACCCTCTCTGTCCCTTTCACACCATTCAGACACTCCATTCCTTCTAAGACAAAGACCCAGCGCCTTGGGAATGCTGGCAAGGGGGGAAAAAAAAGGGAGGGAAAAAAAAAAAAAGCTTCAATCCTCCTAAGCAAAAGGGAAAGAGTTCTGAAATTCCTTCATATTGCTGTTATCCACTCCCCCCCGCCAAAAAAAAAAAAAAAAAAAAAAAAAGGGATAGGATCAAGTGATCCAAGTCCAGGATTTTCTTCAATTCGGCGCCTAACATTTGTGCAGCGAGGAATGTCCCCGGGAGGGAGGGGGTAATTACGGCTATTAGTGCGGCGAGCCCCGCGCAGCCCTGGTCACTCGTAGGCTTTTAGGGTTAAAATAGCCCTCACCTCTGACCCCTGCGGAGCGAAGTTGTAGCTATCGCGGCAAGTTGGGCCAAAGTTTCCCAACCTGGGGCTGTGCAAGCCCGGGAGGAGGGGGACACGGGCACTTCTGCCCGGAGTTGTTTTTGGTTTGGCTTGGAATTATGTTTAACTCGCATTTCGCTGCTCCTCTTTCCAGCTAATACCCTTCGGAAGGCTGTGGAGGTCTGGAAATGCCCCGTTCCCTCTACCTTTCCCTTTGCTCTTCACATTTCCGTGCAATGTGGCAGTTTGTTTCCACGCAGGAAACTGGTTATGGTGGAAGTGAATTGCTAGGGCACCCTGTCACCCATCGATCTCAAGAATAAACAGGATAGGGGCTCATCTCCCCCTGGCTTTAGGTTTTGCCCACCACCACCAGGAACCATCCAGCTTTCCAGAAAAAAAAATAAAATAAAAGAAGCATTTGGGAAAGAGGACAAAATCTCCCATTTGTCTCACGAACCTTCCCGACGCCTTCCTCGTTTACAGGCTGTTTTGGAGCGGGGCTGGGGTGTGGGGGGGACACTGAGGGAGGCTGCAACCCTCCCTCCGGCGACCATAAAAAATAATAAAATCCCTTCAGCCGGGCTCTGCCTCCGTCTCCGCGTACCGAGGAGGCTTCACAGGAGTGCGAACTTGCAGAGCCCGCATTGATGGTATTAACGAGCAGTTAAAAGATTTATCCCCGTGGCCGATCAATAGCGGCGGGGGGGCCCGGCCGGGCCGCCCTCCCCGCAGGCCGGGCCGCCCTCGCCGCCCGCCCGGCTCGGGGCGGCGAAGCCCCCATCGCAGTTTTCATTAGCCCAGTAAACACGCAATTAACATGCAGCGCTGCGGTTTAACTTAATTCCTGCGGCAAGGCAAGGGCGAGCGAGGGATGGAGCGGCCGGTTGGTGCCATTTGTCAAGGGTGACACGTTGCTCGCCGTAAGAGACAGGGCTCCCCAGCACCACCCCGAGACCCCCGCACTGCCACACGCACCACAAAAAGCAGCAGGAATCCATTAGGTGGGGTCTATCCTCCTGCCAAAGGCGGGATAACGTATCCCAGTTTTCCCCAAGCCCTCACTGTGGTCCCCTTGCCCCCCATCACCGAGGGAAGGGGCCGAAGAGCTGGTGTATCCCGTGAGCAAAGCATCGAGCCTCCTCATCGCCGTGTTTTCTTTTTAATAAACCACAAATAAACGTGCTTGCCATGCCTAAAAGTTGCCATGTTGGTGAAAGGGGGAGGGTGGGGGAAAAAAAAATGTCTCCAAGGGTTGTAATTAGCAACAAATGATTATTGCAACGGATTTTTGGTAATGGAAAAATGTGGAGTTCCTCTTCCTAGCCGGGATCTCGGGGGCAGAGCGAGAGAGAGGGGGAGAGAGAGGGAGAGAAGGAGAGGGAAGAGATCGCTCATTAGCTCGGATCCCTTCCCCACCCGCTGCAGCGGGTGCCTGCGTTCCCCGCCGACCCTACACAGGACACTATATATTTTTTCCCCTTCGGTGCATGTGTTGATATTCAGCCTGTAGTTGTTCGCGGTTGGTTTTTCTTTCTTTCTTTTTTTTTTTCTTTTCCTCCCTGCTGGGAAAAGGGGGGAAGCAAGAGGGAGGGGGGTTCACATCCATCCTACCCCCACAATCATTAAATTAGCTTTTTCCTCCCTTATTGCCTTATTATTATTTTTTCCTCTCCCCAATTGGAAGGGTGGGTTGTGGTGTTTTTTTTCCCCCCCAAGTCTCCCCTTCCCAGCTCCAAACAAGGTGTAGCGAGACGCTCTTCCTTCTAAGGAATGAAATGAGAGACAAGGATCACTCAAAGAGCCATCTCCTACCTTGGGCTGGGGGATTTTTTCTTAAAGGCGAGGCGCACATTCCTCACCAGCTCTGTGCAGCCCCCCCGAAATCCTGCCCGTGTAAAGTTAGAGTGTGTTGAGTGAGGGTGGTTTTTTTTTTTTTTTTTTTTCCTCCCTCTCTCCCAGGGCTGATCGCTAATAACACATCGAAAGCACTTCCCTTTAGCTTGTGGGAAATCTATTCCCTTCACCTTGCCTCCTTTTCTCCCCCCCTCCACCCCCCCATCCCGAAGGCTGTAACTTTACTTTTTTTTTTTTTTTTTTTTTTATCAGTTTGCACAATCGCTTAGATAAACACCAAGAAGGAGACTTCTCTTTAATTACCCAACGCACATCTTTCTGGGGGGCAAAACAGCGGTTTGATTATATATATATATTTTTTGTTGTTTGTTTGTTTCACCTGCCAAACTAAAGGAGAGGTAGAAAAAGGAAGATGCAAGCGATTTGGGACCTTGAACAAGGCAAATATGGTTTTGGTATGTTTACTCTTAAGTTTTTTTTCCTTCTTCTTTGACACTTTTATTATTTTTTTCCGGGCAATGTGTTGTGATTCTCGTGTTTCTCTTTTTAAGGAAAACCAAAAAATCCACCAAAAAAAAAAAAAGCGAACGTTCGCCGTGGCGCGTCTTAAGCGATCGTTTCTAAGGTTACGTGGGTTGCTCTAAGGAGGGGAAGAGGGGAAGCGGGGAGGGGGGAACGGGGGGGGCACGGGGAGCCCCGGGTGTCTGTGACTGCGGCACCGCCAGCCCGCGAAGTCCTTTCGGTGAAATAAAGCAAAGGGGCAAAGAAAGAAGCGAGGGGACGGAGCGGGCTGCGGGGCAGAGCAGCCCCGGCCCCGCTCCGAGGAGCTGCCGCGGGCGGCGTTGGCTGCCGGGGAAGGAGGAAAAAAAAAAAAAGGAAAAAAAAAAAAGGGGGGGGGGGGTCGTTGGGGAAGGGATCGCGCGGAGACCCCCT
This sequence comes from Tinamus guttatus, assembly GCF_059628265.1. Taxonomy (NCBI): domain Eukaryota; kingdom Metazoa; phylum Chordata; class Aves; order Tinamiformes; family Tinamidae; genus Tinamus; species Tinamus guttatus. The sequence goes on along the minus strand of NW_028288538.1, from coordinate 4,504,985 downwards.
CTCGTGTGTGTCTGTCCCCCCAGCTCGTCCCTTCTTCCCTGCGCTCCCTTCCGCGGCTAAGCGAGTACAATGGAGAGAAGCTGGAATATACTCACCCTGCGGAGGTGGGGTTGGCACTCCGGCTCCGAGGCAATTGCTTATCCTTTTATTATTATCATTGCCATTAGCGGGATTAATATTGTTATTGCGAGAGGCGTCGTTCGGAGTTTCAGCGGCAAGAAATTAAAAAAAAAAAAAAAAAGTGTTTTGCTCTGGCAGCAGCATGCGAGGCGCAGGTCCTCATTTTATGTAAAAAAATCACAGAAAAGGATCCCCCCCTCTCTCTTTACTGCTATTCTTTAAAAATACCTATTCGGCACAGGGCTCGCGGAAAGCCTGGTGCAGAAACCTTGCAGTCCGGTCTAGGAGTGCCCGCGCCAATTAATTTTAAATCCTTAGGAATTAATCAGATTAAAATGTACAGAAGTTTCATTCTCGAATGCATACGTGAGCCAAAAGTCGTTTCCCTTTAAGAGATCCTTTTCTTTTAAAGTTGAATTTTAGGCAGATAAGAGACTTACACTAGGGGGCAGACAGATACTGTACTTGCTCCAATCTTAAGCAATTTTTTTCTTCCCTCTCTCCCAGCATATGCTCTGATTTAGCACTGTAAATTTTTCAGAGGACCCAACTCTGACAGCCCCTGGTGATTTTCAAAGTACCACAAGCCAGTGGTTAAAAATTGCATTGACTTGGAAGTTCAGAGGCACACAATAGGAGCCACTTTCCCTATTCATGGAACTTCAGTGTGGTGGAAGAGAAAAACACACACATACTACATTGAGGGAGAAGAGGAATTCATTGAATTCTGTTAGACGTAACTGCTTTCCACTGAGTTCAGAGCGAAACTCGGTATTTGTTCGATGCTGTATTCATATTGCGATTTAATCTAGGAAGAATTAGGGGGCTGTTAGGCAGCTTTCTGCCAGGAAAGCAGCTTCCCTTTCCTTCCTCCGATTTTTTTAATCCTAAAGATTTACACCGGCTCTACCCCAAACTCTATTTTAGCAAAATAAATCCTTCCACTCCCTCTCATTAAAATAAATTTCCATCTGCAGTAAAATGGCAGGAGGGATGCGTTTCTCTCCGGGCAGCCTGACTTTGGAAGCAGAGCGGTGCCACGGTGGCTGGGCTCGGGCAAGGACACGGGAGCGTCTCCCCCTTCGTGGCGAGTTCAGATACTGTGAAGCGAAATTTAGCTCCAGCTCCTTTGTTATTATTATTATTATCTTTACCTTCACCTGCTCTGCCTCGACCCACTCGTGTTTTGAAATAAATAGCCAAGCTAATGGTGCTAATGGGTAGTTGTCTCGCTGCGTCCCTCGCGGAGCAAATAGTTAATCTGGGGCACTCTTCATTAATGCTCGAGCAACCAGCGCATACGGTGGCTTTTAAGCGTGTACCAGTGGCTTTCAATTTTTACCAGCACAAGGTTCAAACTATTAATATCGTAGGCACTGTTCAAAGCGCTTTCTCCTCTGCTTTCGGCGTTTGTGGCCAAGGTGCTCGTGCTTTCCATACGGCGGACGGGTGCTGTTTACGTTGTCAGATTTGAGGCAAGAAAGCCTTTTTTTTTTTGGTCAACCCCCAGGAAACTCAACATCAGCAGCGACCCGAGGCTCGGCTGCGCTTTCATCCCCCTCGCGTGACCTGTTCTTTTTTTTGGGGGTCTTTTTTTTTTTTTTTTGAAAAAAGAAATTGCAAAGCCTAAGACAGAGAGGGAACCCTGTGCCCCCGTCCCTCCTGGTCCTGGTTGAAAAGGGGAGGAAAAGGTTATTTTCTGCCCTTTCGGGGAGGTGGAAGGCGCAGCCGCCGCTCGTCCCCTCGCTCGTGAGCAGCCCCGTGTCAAGCGCGGGCGCCTATTTTGCCGCTGCGACTTTCCCCGTCTCCGCGCACCTGCCCGGGGTCACGGCGGCGCTCTGGGCGCGGGGGGCCGCGGTGGCCGGCGGAGCGGCGCGGGGCTGCGCGCTGCCCTCTTCACCTGTCCGCGGCCGAGGTGGCCGCGAGCGGGGCCGCGAGCAGCAGCTCGGGGCAGCGGGGGAATAAAGTTGAAGGGCGAAGCGCTGCGCGGCGCGCGGGGGGCGGAGGGCGGCGGCGGGAGGTGCCGGGCGGCCCCGGGGCTCGCCTGAGGCGCGGGGCGCTGAGGCGCGGCCAGGCCGCGGCCGCCCGCAACGGTCGCCCCCAACGGTCGCCCAGGTGAGGCGCCCCCCCCCCCAACGCCGAGTTCGGGGCGGGAAGGGCCAAAAAATTTTTTTAAAAAAGGAGAGGAAATAACGAGGGGAAGCGGCAGGGAGCGGCGCGGAGGCGGCGGCGGGGCAGAGGGACGGGGGTGGCGCCCCCCCCGCCGCCTCAGCGCGCGGGGCGGCGCGGCCTCCAGGACCGCGCGGGCGGCGGCGGCGGCCATTGAGCAGGCCGCGCGCCCGGGCGTGCGCGGCCCAATGAGCGCCGAGGGGCGGCGCGCGCGCGCCCGGGCCACTCAGGCGCCGCCGCTCAGCCCCCTTATAAGGCGAGCGGTCGCCATGGCGACGTGCGCCAAGTTGCAGCAGTTCGTGTCAAAGTTCACTCCGCCGAGCGCGCGGGGCGAGCGGCTGCCGGCGGGGCGCGCGCGCGCCGCCCCCCCGCCCCCTTCCTCCCTCCTCCTCCTCCTCCTCCACGGCCGCGCGCGCCGCTGCCCCGCGCGTTCCGGGGGACGCTGGCGGCGTGGGGGGGGGGGGGGGGGGGGCGCTCTCACTGTGGTGATTCCCCCCCCCCTCCCCGCGCGCTGCGCTCTGATCCTGCCCGCTGCCTCCTCCTCCTCATCCCTCCTCCCGCTCCCCCTTCTTTTATCATCCCGGCCGGCTGGGCGCTGCGCTGGCGAGTTGACTCCTTCCCTCCCTCCTTCCCTCCCTCCCTCCTTCCCTCCCTCCCTCCCCCCGCGGCCCCCTCCCCCCCGCCCGCCCCGCGCGCCGTGAGCACCGGCGGCGCGGAGGCGCGAGCCCACTTGCGAGGCGGCACAAGCAGCATAAGGCAGCGCGCGGCGGCGGCGGCGGCAGCGGCGGCGGCGGCACCCGAGCGGCGGCAGCGGCGGCGGCGGCGGCGGGAGCAGCGCAGCCCGGCAGCGAGCGGCGACCCCCGGAAGGCTGCGGAGGAGCCAGAGGAGCGGGGCCACGCGCGGCGCTCGGCCCCCTCCGCCAGCGCGCTTTTAGGGCAGAAAAGGAAAAAAAAAGAATTATTATTATTAATAATATTATTAATAATAATAGTGCTCCTGCTACTACCGGCGGCGGAAAGGAAGAATTGAAGCGAGAGAAGGAGGGAGGAGAGACAGAGAGAGCGGAGGAGGAGAAAAAAAAAAAAAGAAGGAGAGAGGAGGAGGAGGAAAAAAAAAAACCCGGCAACAACAACAACAAGAAGAAAAAAAAAAGCCAAGGGAGAAGCGCACCAAAAACAAAGCGACCGCGGTTGATGTGGCCGCCGCGAGCTGGACTTCCCCGAAGTGCGGCGCGAGCGGCGCGGCGCCCGGCGGCCCTGAGCGCCTCGGCGTCCTCCCCCGCATGGCTTTCCTGAATGGCTGACGGCGAGCTGCCCTGGAGCTGGCCCCCCGACGCCCGCCTCGCCCGCCGCGACTCCGCGCCCGCCGCCCGGCGCTGAGGGGCAGCCCCGGCCGCAGCGCCGCTCCGCGCTTTTTTTTTTTTTTTTTTTTTTTCCCCCCTTTTTCTTCCCCCCTGCCCGCCCCCGCGCCCCCTCCCCCTGCAACTCCGCGCCCGCGGAGACCCGGCCGCCGCGACCCCCCCCTCCCTCCTCCTCCTCCTCTTTCCTCCTTCCTCTCCGAGACGACGAGGCAAAACTGCAAAAAAAAAAAAAAAAAAAAACAAATCACACGGCGGGAAATATATATATTAAAACAAACAAAACAAAAGCAAACACAATAACTAACGGCAAAGCTGCTCCGCACCGCCGAGCCCGGCAAACTTGGCGCATCCGAGGGGGAGCAGGAAGTTTGCGCGACGCGGTCCCCTAGATATGGCAATGGTAGTCGGCGCGTGGCGAGACCCCCAGGACGAGGTGGCCGGAACCCCCGCCGGGCCCGGCGCGGCCGGGGCGGCGCCGCCGGGCCAGGGGCCACCGGCCGGGGCGCCGCACACGCCGCAGCCGCCGGGCCCCGGCGGCGCCGCGAGCGCGGCCGCGCAACCCGCAGCCCCCGGGCAGCCGGGCCAGGGCGACAAGCAGCAGCAGCAGCAGCAGCAGCAGCACATCGAGTGCGTGGTGTGCGGCGACAAGTCGAGCGGCAAGCACTACGGCCAGTTTACCTGCGAGGGGTGCAAGAGTTTCTTCAAGCGCAGCGTCAGGAGGAATCTCAGCTACACTTGTCGTGCCAACAGGAACTGTCCCATTGACCAGCACCACCGCAATCAGTGTCAGTACTGCCGCCTCAAAAAATGCCTCAAAGTTGGCATGAGACGGGAAGGTATTGGGATTTCATTTGTTTTCCAATTCTCATTCACTTTTTTTTTTTTAATTATTGTGACTGTTGTGATTTCGAACCCCCCTTCCCCGAACCCAGCTTCCCCCCTCCCTCCTCTCCCTTTCGCCCCCTCCCCGAATAAACCGAGAAAGTTTCCGCGGCTGCGGGGAGCGCTGCGGAGGGTGGCTGGGGAGGGCAGCAGGGCAGGGGCTCCCGCATGCTCCGCTCCCCCCGCTCTTCTAATTGACTCGTGTTTGTTTTGATTCCGCTGGTGGAGCTGGAAGTGGATTTTTAGTTTCATGCCGCTTTGTAGGGACATGACGGTTCTGACGCGCGCTGACTTCTGTTATTATTACTATTATTATTATCACTATTATTATTTTTAATACTCTCCCTCCTCCTTCTCCCTGCATGTGCAGCCTGACCCCCGCGCCTGCAGCAGCTCTGTGCCTGTACGCACAGACAGACACGCACATATAGATATAGCGAGAGATATAGATAGATAGATTTCCACCAAGCCTCAGACTGCTATTTTACACAGGCGGTTCAAATTACTCTTACAATGGGGCTCAGCCTGACGAGGCTCCACAGCTCTGCTTCCCAGCCGGAGTGTACTCCTTAAAAAAATAATAATGTATATTTTATAGGTATTTATATATATGTATGCATGCATAGGCGTATGTGTATATATATATATGGGTGCATGTGTATGTGCGTGCATATAAATCGCAGCGCGCCCGCGGCCCTTCCGCCTCCCTGCCTGGAGCCGCGGGGCAGAGCGGAGCGAGGCCGCGGCAGGGACCGGAGGCGGGAGCAGGGCCGGGCCGGGCCGGGCCGGGCCCGGCTCCTCTTTGTGCGGCCGGAGCGGCGCCAGCGCCGCTGTCAGCGGCGGCCCCGAGGCCAGGCCTGGCCTGGAGCTGCCTGCGGGGCCGACTCGGCGAGGAGGGGGAGAGTATCACGGCTGGGGCCGCCTCGCCTCTCTGTTATTTGTTTTTATTTCCAAAAAAGGGGGAGAACCCCCCCCCCCGTGCGCGCTAGCAGCGAGGCGAGCGGGACGGGGCTGGGAACCGAACTGTTTCCTCCTGCCCATCGCGCTGCTCCGGCCTCAACACAGCACGCCGTGCTGTCGCTGTGGGCATTTTATTATTACTATTATTATTATTATTATTTTAGCTGTAATGGAGGGAGTAAAACAAAACCAAAAACGAACCCAGCCGGGCGCACAAAGCCGAGGCCGGCGGAGGAGGCAGCGGCCGGGAAGGCGGATGCGGCGGCACCGAGCGCGGCGGCGGCTCCGGGCCCCGCTGCGGCCCCGGGCTGGCCCGGCGGAGCCGCACGGAGCCGCCGCGGCCCAGGAGCCCCGTAGTAATTCAGATATTAATAGCTGTAGTTTCTTCTTTATTCACTGCAGCGGTCCAGAGGGGCAGAATGCCACCCACACAGCCAACTCACGGGCAGTTCGCCTTGACAAACGGGGACCCTCTCAACTGCCATTCCTACCTATCCGGATATATCTCCCTTCTTCTGAGAGCAGAGCCCTACCCCACCTCCCGCTTTGGCAGCCAGTGCATGCAACCCAACAACATCATGGGCATCGAGAACATTTGCGAACTGGCGGCTCGGATGCTCTTCAGCGCCGTGGAGTGGGCCAGGAATATCCCCTTCTTCCCAGACCTGCAGATCACAGACCAGGTGGCCCTGCTCAGGCTGACCTGGAGCGAGTTGTTTGTGCTCAACGCTGCCCAGTGCTCCATGCCCCTCCACGTCGCCCCGCTCCTGGCGGCCGCCGGTCTTCACGCGTCGCCCATGTCCGCCGACCGAGTGGTCGCCTTTATGGACCACATACGAATCTTCCAAGAGCAGGTCGAAAAACTGAAAGCCTTGCACGTCGACTCCGCAGAGTATAGTTGTTTAAAGGCCATAGTCCTCTTCACCTCAGGTAGGCAGCCTTTCTTTGCTCTTATGCCCCCCCTTTCCCACCCCAAAATAAGCACCCCCACCCCCCGTCCCTGGTCCCCTGTGCAGCCTCCCCGCAGGGCCCTGGCCGCGCATCCCGGCGAGGGCAGCCGGGGCTCCAGGCCAGCCCGCGCCTCGCTCCATCATCCTCCTCCTCCTCCTTCCCCGCCCCGAGGAGCAGGATTTTATTGAAGCACCGCAGCTCGAGGCCTCTAATGACACCCGTCCGAGCAGCAGCGCAGTCGGGGCGCCGGGGGTGAATGCTGGGCGTCCTGGCAGCAAAAACACTTTAGAAAAGAAAAATAAAATTAAAAATCAGATTTTTTTAAATGGGCAGACAGGAAGGGATATATATATATAAAAATGCAGGATTAAAAAATATATATTTTGAAAAGAGTTAAACGTGCAGAGCTGCGTTTAAAATACGCTCCCTGCCATCTCGTAAAATAAAATAAATCAACTTCCCCAAAGAGCTGCCTCTGATTCAAACAGGACGTGGCAGCGAGCAGCTCCGTGTCCCCGGCCCTCAGGGGGGAAAGTTTCCATTTTGCACCCAGCAGCAACTGGCCAAGCCCGGGGCAAGCAGCGGGTGCGGAGCAGAGAGGGCGAGTAGAGAGGGGCGAGGGGGCTGCGGCTGCCACGACCCCGTGCCCAGGGAAAGAGCTCGAGGTGATTCCTAGAGAATCCAAGGGGAAGGGAAGGAGGGGGGGGTGGTTTATGTGTCAACTTTTGCTGCCTTGAAATAGTGCATGAGTTATAAAGCAATAATTGAGCGCGTTGTGAAATCTAATTAGCTTGCACTAGGGTTTAACCTGAGTGAGTAATAAACCTGATATTAACTCTGGAGGCTAAATATTTTTTTCCCTTGGAAAAAAAAAAAGAAAAGAAAAAAAAAGAAACCTTGCTTGCTAATTTGTGCAGTGCGTTATCTCTGATTGCGAACTTTAAGGTTGCATCGGCAACACACTGTGCTGGAGCCCTGCAAGTTTGGAGATTAACTTTAAATACATATATATTTATTCTGTAGCCCATTTGAAAGCTTGGGAAAGTGGCCACGCGATAAACATATGAATGGAAGCAGGACCTGTAAAATAATTACTCATCGGAGTTTTTTAAAGTCTGATATCAGGAAACAGGAAAAAAATGTAGTTTATGTGGGAAAAGAAGGGCTCACAATCCACTCCTTGTTGCGTTAAAGGGGGTCTGGGGAACGAAGTCATTTTCTGGACTTTGTCCAGGTTCTGGGTCGTGACCTAAACTTCCTTTTATATATTATTGCTCTACACATAAAAAACTTCTTCCCCCACCCCCCCCCTTCCCAAAATTACTTGTGCTTCAGCCCTAAGGTGATCAATTAGGAGGGCGCATCTTGCTGGAGGGGGCACTGGGAGCCGAGCGGGACCGTGGGGTGCTCATTCCATTTTCCGCCCTTTTTCCAGGACGTGTTTTCCTCTCCCTTGCTCAAGTGCTCAGCTAGGATCGCCCCACACACATTCATCCCCAGCCCCTGGCCCGAATCCTCCCCCACTTAGGGGGATATGGAGGAGCCTGGCACAAGCCTCGCCCCCCCCCCCCCCCAAAAAAAAAATCACGTCTTTTTTTTTTTTTTCTTTTTTTTTCTCCCCTCTTTTTTGGAGCCTTCTGAGAAAACAATCCTCCGATCCTGTCGTAACCGCTTAATTTATTGCTATTTTTCAAAATGTGAGGCCTGGCGTGCAAATTGCCTCCCAACTAGATAAATGTTTCTTGCTCTCTGCTTCGGAGGCGATAGCCACATGCAAAACGTATATATATATGTATATATATATATATACATATACACACACGTATATACATGCATATACCTCTGTAGGGTTATGCATGCAGCTGCTGCAGCACCCCAATAAGAGCCACTGATGTAAAGCAGACCCACATAGATGCATATAGCGTTTGCTGCTGCCTCTTTTAAAAGGGGGGGATCTGGATTCTAATGACTCGGAGAATATGCATGTGTTAGCCCTGTGCCTAGGAAAGCCACAGGGAGGTCAGGTCACAACCTGTGCTCTTTCAGCACAGACGTCTCTGATTTAAAGGGAACTTATTGTATTTTAGCGTATCAGGAAAAAAAAAAATGTCCAGACCCTATCAAACCTATCAGGGAGTTTTCTTCTTGTAAGGGCCTTTAGGTTTAAAAAGAAGAAGAGGGAAAAAAAAAAAAAGAGGGGGGAGTGAAGGGGGGGGGGAAGAAAGAAAGAGAAAAGAAAAGAGGGGGGAAAAGAAACAGCTCAAATGAACAGAGAGATCACAGTTTGCATGGCTGCCTCTGAATAGGCTAAACTGACAAGATCAGTTTTAAAGGGCCACTTAAATCAGTTTCAAAGACTGAAGAAAAACCCGTTGTCTTCTTTGGGGGAGAATCTGTTGCTGGAGCCAGGGCGCCATTATCTTTGGCTGGGCCAGTTTTATCATTATTATTATTATTATTATTATTTCTGCCACTGTTGTTAGTATTCCTTCTCAGCACATGGGCAGGCTCTGCGCACTTAATTTCCAAGTGGGAGTGTTAGAGTGGCTTCCTATCCCCCTTTCCACTCAAGCCTTCCCTCCTCCCGCCAGCCTTTCCCCCTAAAAATACGGATATACCAAATTATGCCTGGACAGCACCACGTTGCCAACCCCCGAGGTCCAAAGTGCACTTAGAAACCTCCAATCTTGGAGCTGTGCTCAATCCTAAAGGAGAAGAGAGAAATGCAAACACAAACACTGTCCCTTTTGGTCAAAACCTACCTAAATTCCCGCGGGCAAGGTGATGGTGCACGATTACACTTAATTCTAGCAATAAAAAAAATCAAATTAAAAAAAATAATCTGATGATTGTTTTCTTTTTTCTTTTCTTTCTTTTTTTTTAATACACTTTCTTCTAGATGCCTGTGGTCTCTCTGATGTAGCCCATGTTGAAAGTTTACAGGAGAAGTCACAGTGTGCTTTGGAAGAGTATGTTAGGAGCCAGTATCCCAACCAGCCAACACGATTCGGGAAGCTATTACTACGTCTCCCCTCCCTTCGCACTGTCTCCTCTTCTGTCATAGAGCAATTGTTTTTCGTCCGTTTGGTAGGTAAAACCCCCATAGAAACCCTAATCAGGGATATGTTACTGTCTGGCAGCAGTTTTAACTGGCCTTATATGTCCATTCAATAAAATATTGGAGAGAGAAAAAAAATAAAAATAACTGAGAAGGGAGATGAAAGAGAGTGAAAGGAAAGCAAATGACGTTTGGGTTCTGGTTGTTTCTTAAATTTCCTTCTGCTAAGAAAGGATGTAAAAGGATGTTACAAGTTTGCTAAGAGAAGACAGGAAAAAAATAATGGACTGTGAATTAAAAAAAGAGAGAGAGAGAGAGACTGTCAAATGAACTTTTACAGAATGCATTAAAAACTCCCGTGTCGTTCAGAAAAAAAAAAGAAAAAAGAAAAAACTTGCTACTTATCATTCTTTTTTTTTGTAAAAAAATAAAGAAAGAAAAAAGAAAGAAAGAAAGAAAAAAGAGAAGGAAGAAGAAAAGAAACGAGGGTAGGTTTTTTCTTTTTTTTCTTTTTTCTTCCTTTTTTCTCTTTTGGGGTAAACTTTTTAAAAAAATCTCGCTTAAAGTGCATTTAAAGGAAATTTGGAGAAAATTAGCAGAATGGAAGAAAGTAAGTCTTTTTTTTCCAAATTATTAATTGTCCTATGTGTCTATGTACCTATAGCTGTTCTTTTTTGTATTTTTCTGGTTTCAAACCAGTTTATTCTGTGGTTCTATAATAATTTTTTATAATCTTGGCTTCTTTAAAAAAATGTGTATCCTTAAAATATATGTTCTGAAAGAATTAAAACTGAGTCCACGAGAGTATCATAGGAAGAAAGGAAAACAGAAAATAACCTCAACAACACAATGATGGAAGCGCACTTAAGGTGGTGACCCTAAATCTAGCTTGAAGCTGAGAGTTATAATTATATAGACCCGAATGAACCACACGTGTCATATAACTACCCCCAATCTAGGTTTTTGATATTTCAGACAGAAAATGAACTGTGGGGATTTATTATAGGTAGAAGGAATTGTGTCCAAGACACACTATACAGTTTTGATTTAAAAACAAGCAAACAAGCAAAGTGAACTTTTGTAATTTGAATTGGGTTCCACATAGTTCTTCATGAATTGTTATTAAACTCCTCTATCTGTTTGTATATTTGCAAGCCCTTTGTATTATAATAATTGTTGATATTTTCCCTTTTTAAAAAAATACCATTGAAATCAGCATGACAAAATAACACTGTTGGCACTTATAGATAACGTGATTGATTCAGTATCTTAGAGTTTACAGTTTTGTGTTTAAAAAAACTGAAGGTTTTTTTTTTAAGTGCAACATTTCTGTATACTGTAAAAGTTATAATAACTGAACTGTTTGGTCGAGTCTTTGTGTGTTATATTCCAAGAAAAATTGAAAGTATTCAGAAATTAAAATATTATTTGATATCTGAAACTTGTTTGGCTGTCATAAATGTCTTTCAGAAACCACATTACTTCTCTCTAGTTTGCAGTCATTTAAGTCAATAGGCGGTTGATTTGTTTACTTGTCACAGTAAGTTTGTAGCAGATGTATTGTAGTGTATTTACCTGTTTAATTCCGGGATGGGGGTGGAGGACTTAAGTTCGTGGTTTATCTGTGGTTTTAGGAAGTACTATGCTGAAATGGTAAACCATCAACCCCCACTCATCTAATCCTCCTGTTAATTAAAAATGGATTTTCTGGAAAAAAAAAAGGCCCTTATTTTTTGTCACACTTAAGTGCCTGCGTAGGAAAGGTATTGTTATGAAAAACAAATTAGAAAAGAAAAAAAAAAGGAAAAAGTATTAGAAATCTGGAGATCAGTATCTATTTTGTGATCGGAATGGGGCGAAAAAAAAAAAGAAAGAAAAACCTTTTGTACATTTCTGACTTACGCGCACAAGATCATTCAAGCAAGGTAATAGCAGTCTTGTAAATATAGGTCAGTTGTTGGCCACGAGTTTTCCTTTAAGTACGTGTGATTTTTTTTCTCTAATCCTCCGTAGTTGCCATCTATCGTTGTCACTGAGAGGTCTTCACATGGAGTGGCTGTAGCTTCTAGCGCTGAGGAGTCGGTTTCTCATGTACATACACTAGCAAGTGGGTTGTGGTTTTTTCCTTTATTTTCCCCCTTTCTTCATTTATTATTATTATTGTTGTTGTTATTATTATTATCATTTCCTCCCCTCCTGTAACCCCGGAATGTGACAGCGCAGGGCGGCTCGGTGCGCGCCGCCGCGTCCCGCGTGGGGAGGCCCCGCGGCGCCCCACGCGAGCCGCGGAGGCAGCGGAGATGTTGCGCGGAGGGAGCCGCGGGTCCTTGCGCGGGTGCGTGGCAGGGGCAGGGGCCAGAGGCCGGTGGGCGCTCGGCGGAGCCTCTGCGCTCGCCCTGGGCCGCCGCGCGTAGCGGTTCCGCGGAAGGGCTAAGGGGGTCGGTCTGTAAAGTCGCTTAGCGCCTGCTCCTCAGTGTGCGCCAGGGAGGGACGTGTGTCCTGGGGGCTGGGGGCAGCGGGGGGCTCTGCCTGCGGACCCCAGCAGGGTTCCACATCCCAATCATGGCTCTTTCTTTTCCCCCTATAAATATATAAATATATATAAATATATAAATATACTATTATTGCAGGGGATTGCTGACCTCTAGATTTAGCTTTTTCTATTGCAAGTGCTATCCATGTGAGTGCGTGTGCGTGAAGTTTTTATGCTTACTAAGAACACAGGATCTTGACTTGTTTGTTTTGTGTTAGTTTATTGTAAACAACCATTTGTTGTAAATTGTTATTGGCATTAAATTATAATTTATGATTTTCAAATCCAAAACACTCTCTGCTTTTTTATGTTGCAAAGCCTGTAAGCTATCTCTGTATTTATAAGTTTCTTGCAGCGAGCTTTAGTTCACAGAGGATAATAGTAAACAGAAAAGGCACCAGGGTTAAATAAAAACACACACACACTCCGCGGCGCGCACCCAGGCGCGCACCCAGCCCCGTCTCGCGTATATAGGTTTGCAGGGCTCGGAGGAGGATTTGTTTAGGGACTTCAGTTAGTTTTAAGTTTAGAGCGTTTAAAGAAAGTTTTTCTTTTCATGCTGAGTTAGAACAAAAGATCTCGCCAAAGATTGAATTGGACAAAAGAGGAGGGTTGGGAGCGAGGAGCTTGTTCTGCGCGGAATTGAGGAGACCTTTTTTTTAAGAAAGAAAGAAAAAAAAAGCTGCTAAACATGGCGACTCTTTCCCTTTAAGTCTCCCTCTCTCTCTCTCTCTTTTTTTTTTCCCTGCGGTTTCCCCCCACCTTCCTAAGCTCTCTTCCCTCCCCGGGGTCGCGGGCGGGCGCGGGGCAGCGCGCGGAGCGGCGGAGGGGCGCGGAAGGGCCCGCGGCTCCCCCAAGTTGAGACAAAAGCGAGGCCGGCGCGAGAGGAGGCGCCTGGCGGGCGGTGCCGGCCCGCGCGTGGGGCGGCGGGGGCCGCGCCCGCGGAGCTCGCGCGGGGGGCCGGGCCGGGCCCTCCGCGCCGCCGCCGCACGCGCAAAGCGGCGTGGGGAGGCGCGCGGCGCTGCGCGGCCGCGGGCCAAAGCGCGCAGCGCTGCGCGGCGCCCGCCCAACGCGGCCAACATGGCGTCCCGCGGGCCTACGCGCCCCGCCTGGCCCTTCCGCGGCCGCGCAGGGGCCGCTCCGCTCGGCGGGAGGTCGGGCGGGAGCCGCGGCCCCTCCGCGGGGGCGTTGCCCGGCCCGGACCCCGCGCAAAGCCTCCCCCTCGGCGGGCGGCTCCGCGGCCGCTGAGCGCCGGCGGAGCCCCCCGCGGGGTGCGGAGCAAGGGCCGGGGCTGGGGGGTCCGCTGTAGGTGTCCGAAAAGCGAAATAAAATGATAATAATAAAGACAAAAACAGAAATAAAGCAAGGCGAGAGGCAGAAAAGAAAAGAAAAGGGCCACTAGGAAGGGAAGGACTCGGAGCTCCACGCACCCGCCGCGGCCGCAGATAACGAGCGGGATGTGAACATCTAGATGGGGTTTATTCTTTTTTTTTTTTTTTTTTTTAATTAAAACTTTAGTGGGTCCTGGGGATCGTGCTTGCCTCACGTTGCTTTGTAGAAGGGAAAGAGATACACGGAGAAATGCAGGCCTTGTCAGGATTTATTGAAGTTGGGTTTAAAAAACGTGCTTCAGATGATTTTTCCCATTTTCTCAGATTTCAAAGGCTCCCCGCAGTGCGGCTGCCTAATTAATGGTGAAATTCAACTAAATCTAATTATGCAGTAATTTTAAAGCAGTTAGTCCTGGGCGCTGCTTTGTAATAGGAACCCAGTTTTTAAAGTTTGCTTAATGTGTTGGTTTAGGGAGCTGAGGAGGAGAGGGGTGTAAGAGAGCGATTTCCCCCCCTCCTTTTTTTTTTAAGCAAAGAAATGCAAAATAAAAATTCAAAATACACCACGAAGGGGAAGGAGGGGGACTGTGTTATCCCTCGTATGTGATACGGGTATTGAGTGAGAAGCACCAGCGAAAGTGTAAATAACGCAGTAGTTAATAGGGACCATAAAGGTATTCCTGGCCTGTGGGTTTCCAAGTGCCAAGCTGTTTTAGAGAGGATCTTGAATCCGACAGTAATAAAGGGGCAACGGAGACACACAGCGTCTCTTCTTGAGAAATGGAAACCAGATTTCTGCTATTGAACATCTATTGTCATTAAGAGGAGAGGCTTGTGCTCGCGAAGTTATAAATCTTATCGCCCTTTTGATAACACAGTTGTAATCAGTTAGCATCGCATTCAAACCCAATTGTAAAACTGCCTAATTTAATATGTCATACATGTCATTAAAACTTTATTTTTCCCCTTCTTTTCCCCCCCCGCCCGCCCTCCCCATCCCCCCATAAGTAAAATGTCAACAGCTCTGGCGTGGTCCCGCGCAGCGCGGAGGGCTCCGCGCTCCGGGACATCCCAGGGTTAGGGCGAACGGGGTTTACGCTCTTCCCAGCTAGGTAATAGGAAGCATTTATATTATATTAGAAAAAAAAGAGAGAGAGAGAGAAGGTGGGAGACGAGAAGGTGGGGGAAATAAATCCTTCTCCTGCCTTCACAATTGCAATCGCTCAATGAAGTTCTTTGAAAGAAACTTGTCTTATGATTAGCTAAGCAAACACATCTGCTTTCCTAGTTTGGGCTTAGCTAATTATCAAAACAAAGGGGCCGTTTCTTCTTCTACCTTGCTGGAAAGAAGATGTTATTTCAGGAGTCCCGGCCCTCCTCCTTCACCCTTCCCCCCAGCCCCCCCGCCCCGGGCGCGCACACGGGGAAATGCGGCCGGGGAAATGAGCTGCCGCCGGTCTCAGCCCGGGCCGGGCCGCGGCATCGCCTCCCTGAGCGCCCGGGGTCCCCTCCGAGCGCCCGCGGCCGCGGTGGGAGGGCGGGCGGCAGGGGAAGGGGCTCCCGGGCCGCGCAGCAGCTCCGCGGCTGCTGGAATCAAGGCAGCGCTCGGCTGATTTTAGTTGACAGAGCGTGTGTTGAGGCTGAACTCTATAATTTGCACTTCTGTTCTTTTATTAGAGTTGGACAACGAACTAATGAGCTTTCCCCCAGCACAGTGTCACTTGTATTTATTTTCTTTTTGGGGGAACTTTTCGATGGAAGAAGTGTTTCCTGCAGGAAAGGGCAGAGGTGGGGGAGATTTCGCCTCCCTCCCGGAGCTGCGGGCTTGTGTCTCTCCTTGCCCCCCGGGAAAGGGGACCCACGAGCTTATTAGAGGCCGATGAGCTTCCAGGGATATGAGAAATCCGGGCGCTGCTGTGACTCGGACGCAGCCGCGGAGCTCGCGCGGCGCCGTCCCCGTAATCAGGGGGCAGTTTCCGCGGCCGCGCTGCGGCCCGCGGGGCCGGGTTTGAGCGGCGAAATTTCAGCAGGTCTGTGCTGGAGCGGGGGGGACTTTCTGAAGGCGAGAGGCTTGAAATACGGAACGGAGAGCCAGCACAAGGAGGGGTTTATAGGGAGGAAAAAAAGGTTACAATGTGGAGGAAAAAAGAAAACTAAGGCTAAATGGCCGGGTTTGCTCCCGCAGCCGTGCAGGGCGTAGGGCTGGTGCCCACCAGCGCCTGAAACCCAACACCGAGTCCGCGGCCGCTGCCCCGACGTGCGCCGGGCAGCGTTTGAATTTGGGTTGCAGCGTGTTCTCTTTGAACTGGGCCTTTCGCTTTATTAGGGCAGGAAGGGGAACTCGGCGATCCTCTTTGAAACACGCTTGGTTTAACTATTTTACACAAGTTTGCCCAGGTCCCCGGAGATTCTCCAGTTGAAGAAGATTGAAATTAGAGTTAAAAGCTGGGAGGGGGAGGGGGGAAGGAGACAGAGGGGAACCCGGGGTGATGGCGTTGGTACAAACGCTCTCCTGTTCGCTGGTGGGGCTGAATGGAGCGGAGAGCAACGTAGCCTGATTTGATCCGTCCCCACGCACCTATGCTTGCGTACGCCTGGGTCATCTATGCATATGTATACGTGTGTATACATTCACAGGCGTATATAGGCCACAATGAATATTCCGAGAAATGCCGGAGAAAAAAAATAGGCTCTTTAGTCTCCCTACGGAAATGCGCCCAACGAGTATTTCGCAGAAGCTTTCCTCCCAAACTTTGCCTTGCCTTTTGTTTTCATTTCTTTATTCTTTTCTCTCCCGGTAAATTGCTGTTAACGTGTGTCTTTATGTTCTGCCTATAACTAGGATGTAATCAGGCGCCCCATGTCTCTCTCTAAAAGCATTTAATAAATGTCTATTAAAGCGCTACAAATGTAAGATAAATTTAGTGGCGCTGCTGTCTCCCTGTATCCAAACGGTAATGATGGATTTATCAACAGGGATTCGCCTTCAGCGCAGTGAGAGAGATTTACTCAACAAATAAGTCGGAAAAGCACCCACCCAAATACAATCATTTATACGGGAACTGATTTCTTTACAGCACCATAGATTCGAAAGAACATACCGGTTATTACCTTTTCTCTCCCCCCCCCTTTTTTTATCCCTTTCTTTCCGTCTCTCTCTCTTTTTATTATTATTTTCTCTCAGTGCTCGTTATACTTTTCCGCCTTTTTTTTTCTTTTTTTCTTTTTTTGACGTATGAACGGAGCTAGTAGCCTGTGGATGACTGTGTTTTGGGTGCCTTTCCCTGCCTATGCCTAGTGGAAGATCACAGGCTCCATCACACCAGATCAATGCCTAATTTCTCGGCTTCATCCCCTTTATACCCCCTCCCCGACCCCCTTACTTGTTTCCTTCACTTTAGCCGAAATACGCCCACGATTCGTATATTTCGTGTCACAAGCGCTCGGGTCGAGGGGTCCGAGGTGGGTGATGGAGGAGGGGGAGTTTGTCCGCGCCGCTTTCCCAAAGGTTTGCGAGCCGCTCCGGGAAGCAGCAGCCCGGGGGATGCTGCCGACCAGCACCGCTGCCCAAAATTCTGCTTTTTTTTTTTTTTTTTTTCTCCTTAGCCCTTGCTTTGAACCCTATCCATTAGTGTAGGGAGGTATAAAAGGGATGAGCCGAGCGAGAGCCACTATTCATTGTTGGATTCGAGCATCGGGCAAAATTGCTGAAATGCAGCCACGTAGAGCCCTGCAGACTATTTCTCTTTCCTAGAAAGTATCTCCTAACCTCAGATTTCTCCACCACCACCACCACGGTCTTGTTTCCCCTCCACCCACCATCCCTTGACCACATCTTTCGCCGATTCCCCTTGGAAAGAAAAAATAAATGCCTGTGCTGATTTGAAGGGGTCCTTTAAACAACGAGCATGCGAGAGCTGGATTCAGTCTGAAGCATTAACCCTGTTTGCTGAATTTCCTTCTTTCAAATAGATGCTCACATTTTACTACCCTGGATCCCCCATTTAAACATCCACACTCCTCTGAACAGTATTGACTTGTTAGCTGTATCTATATATATATTTATTTTAATTTCGGAATTGTACTTAAAATAATAATAAATAAACCCGAGAACTTGTATTTTCCTTTGCAGAGAGTTTTTTTCCCCTCCTTCTCTAGAAATTTCATTGAGATGTCTCTGTACTTTGTTTGTCAGTTATCTTTGTTCCTTTTAAATAAAGGGCTTTTAAATGGACTTATTGCTCCCAGCGTGGTTTCTTCTCTCTAAATGTTAGAAAATTGTGCCATCTACCCGCTATTCTAAGTACTGTCACACTCAGAGACCTCCGAGGACCTTCCAGCCCCAACTTCAATACCGCCGTGTCAAAGGGTGCCTAGTAGCGAGAGGAGAAAGGTTTGCGTGGATTTTACAGCTTTCCAGCCTGAATCGCTCTCTGAAGCGCCAGACCCGCTCTGCAAAGATGCTCTTGCTGCCTTTGATTGCGGCGGCTGCGGCCCGTGCTCAGCCCCAGCCTTTGCAGCGCCTAATGAAGCCTCCCCTGCCTTAGCTACATTGCACTTTCCCTCCAGTGCAGAGTATTCGGGCTAATTTTAGACATGAAAAGTGTGGGTGTGCAGGGAAAAATGGGGGTGAGGGGCGGAGGGAGGCAATGACTCTTCAGTCTTTTTTTTTTCTTTTTTTTTTCTTTCCTTTTTTTTTTTGATAGACAGATATTTATAGCCATGGCCTCTAATGATGAATATATATTGTCGTTAATTGAAAAAAAAAAAAAAGAGGTTTGCTTTTTGAGGTTGGTTTTGGCTGATTAGCCAAGGATGCTGCTGGCTGAGTTTCCAAATGAAGGACCAAGAAAACCGAAATGTAGATATAAACTTTATAGGCCTTTTTATCTCCACCCCAATACTTTGCACAGTAACTTACTTCTACCTTCTCACCGGACTAGAATATCAGTGCAAAGGTTGGGAATTATATTTCGAAATCTTCCTCGCTCTTTGATAAGTGGCAGTAGGTGTGGGTGTGTGGGGGGAGATTCTTGTTGCTGTTCCTTTTTTTCTCCACCCTCCCCACCCCCCAGAATAACCATCTTAAGTGCCTTCTAAATCAGTTAAAACGGATTAAGAGTTTCCAATTTTATGGTGTAGTTACATGTCTTCGAAATTATTTTGCACCCTTTAGGAGGATGAGGGAAGCATTCGAAGTGTCGGCAGAGTATTTACGATTAGGGAGGAAAAAAAAAGTGGTGATACGGTTTATGACTTTTACGACTTGTTTCACACTGTTCAAGAAATGGAGTTTTAAGCAACATACAATTAAAAGTATATTGCTCTTTGGACAGATTCCAAGAAACTCCAGAATCAATTAGTTTAGATCTTTGGATACTTGTTGGGGAAAAAAAAAAAAAAAAAAAAAAAAGGCAGAGTGTAAGGACAGCTCTCCTCCACACGTATTTTTAAGCCCTTGCTATATAGACCAGTCAGGCTGCGCATCCCCGCTCCTCTGATTTCTTCTTTTGCATTTATTCCTATTGGAATATCCAGGCATCACAGATTCATTTTCTGTCTTTTTTTTTTTTTTTTCGTGCGTTCACCCATTTGTTCTCCCTTCGGGCTATTCGGTCATCTTAGTGTTTTGATATTTTCCCGTTTGATTCCTCCCAGCGCCTTTTTAACTATGACGAGGGTTATTTTTATTTGTCAGATACGAAGATTAAAACTTTATCCTTCGCTACCCACCAACTACCGCCCCGCAGGCGAAGGCAGAAGGAGCCGCTCTCAACTGCGGGGCTGCAGAATAATCTGAATTTTGAAAGCGGCTTCAGCAGCCGCTCTCTGCCCTTGATCACAGACTGTTTAGTCATGTTGAGGGCGATTTTTTTTCTGCTCTCCCAGAGCCTCTTTCTCCACCGCTCTCGCTGTTTCGCGAGGCTCCGTGTCGCGTTGGCCGCGGGGCTGGTGGCGACCACGGGGTCAGGGCTCGGGGCCCGCGCCTGGCGCCCGGTGCCGTCCCCTTGTCCTCGCCGCGCTCCATGGCCATCGCCGGCTGTCTCTGGGCTCGGGGAGGTTTATTTTTTCTCGACAAGGGAGGTGTCCTGGCCTGCGAAGAGAATGGATCCCACGCGCAGGTTTCCCCTCTTTCATAAGGTAATTTCAGCCAACAAGTTTCTGCCTTCACTCCTGCAACATGACTAATTAACGACCCCTGGAAATTAACTGAATGGTGACCTAAAATTTCAACCTCTCGGCCGACAGTTATAGTTAACCTAAAAAAGAAAATTAAAATAAAAAAAAATAAAAAAGGAAAAAAATGTCGGGAGAAGCATATGCGAATTGACTTTTGAGAATCACTTAAAATAGATATTTGACATCCCGGTTGGTTTTACATCGGCTCTGAATGAAACTCAAAGAGGGAGGGAGAGGAAGGGCTGTGGTCCAGCAAAGTTTTCTGGACTTTATTCGGCCAAAACTAGATCTTTCTCTCCCTGAAGCCAACAGCTAACTTGCACAACAGGAGGCAGGTCAGAGCTGTCCATACTGGCTCCTGAGACAGGGGGAGAGCCGTGTTACCGTCCTCGGCTCCTTTCTTAAATATTATTTTTGTATTACGATCCACGCCTGCGAGGTCCTCCCCCGCTCCCTGATCTTATTTTTGTATTTCCTATTCCCTTTACAGCACCGTGATTCATTTTGCACTGTCACCAATTCCAATACTGTGGGTTTACTGATGTCTTACTTAGGAAAAAAAAAAAAAAAAAAACGCACACTATTCCTTTCCTACCCCAATGGTCTCATTAGCCTCCGCTGGCTGCTTTCAAGACAGCAGCTCGCCTGCTCTCTCTCTCCTCTAGTTGAATTTGTTCAACTCCTTCATCTTCTCATATTTTATTTCGAGGTTTCACGGAAGACATTAAACCCCACAAAGGTCAGCGGCTCCCAACTTTAATACGCTCCTCATATAGCCCTGAGCGCCGAGGTCCCTTCCCTCCACCCACTGTCACCGGAATGCTCAAAGTTTGCAGCCAGGGGGGCCCGGCTGCCGCTCCGGTTCTGCCCGTCCTGTCCTTCTGGGCCGGGCCGAGGCCCCTGCAGCCCCGCGGAGCCCCAGACCCGCGCAGCTCGCAGGCATCTTTCGCTCTTCCCCCTGCAAAAGGGGTGCTAACCACTCTCATTATTATTATTATTATTATTATTATTATTATTATTATTATTATTATACTCGATATTTAAATCGGCCCCGGCCCCTCGTCGCCGCTGCTGTGTTTCAGAGCGATTATCTCATATCTCCGCTGCAGAAGTAAGCTATCCCCCAGCCCCTGGGTCACGCATTGATCTCTCTGCAATGTAACAAACGGCCGGGTTAATTTTCCCTCATTACCATTTCCATAGCTCAGGCTGCACACCCAGGACGGAGCCCGGAGCTGCCTGTGTGTGCGGCTCCCAGCGCGCTCGGCGGGGACAGACACACGGACACACACACATGTGTCATCCCCGCATCCCGAGCCCTCACAGCCCCGCTCTAACCGGCGCATTTCTATCTGCCCCGGGCGGCTTTGCTGCCTTTCTCTGACATGTGTCATCTTGAGCCCCCTTTACTCCCTTTGAGGGGGATTTGGGGTTTTCTTTGGGGTTTTATTATTTTTAAAAGGGTGTTCTGCTCGCTATAAATTAGAAAGATTTTTTTTGCTCACCCCGTTTACTTCTTAATCTTTTTTTTTCCTTGAGTCTTTTCATTCACTGGTTGCAAAAGAAAAGGGGGTTGGTCAACACCAAAATGGCAAAGTTCAGCTTGGAAAAAAAAAAAAAAAGAAAAAGAAAAAGAAAAAACCCTCCAGCTACCTACAAAGGGGCTCAGGGCTTTGTAATGGCAGAAAGAAACAAAAATGAAAAGAAAATTGCAGTTGAGGCTAAAGTGTGAGAGTGTTTGTGTGTATGTATATCTGTGTGTATTTTTAAAGGTTTCTTTGAACTGCCTTTGTGCTGACTAGGCAAAGCTCCTTGCCAATGCTAGTCACGGTTTAAGGAACTTTGAGTTAACCTCTTATATCGAATGAATCTTTTCATTTGGAAACCAATAAATCTCAATCTCTAGCCACCTTTTGTAGAACAGGCTGGGGCTTACCAAGGCAAGGCTGAAGCTTATAATAAAGAAGAGATAAAGTTTGCCAAAGTTGGTGTTTTTTTTTTTCCTCCCCTTCTTCTTTCTCTTCTTCTGTTGTAAATAAAAGTTTTGGAGATGGCAGCATTTGGAAGCAATCCGGAGAAGGACTCGGATCTATGCATTGTTTCACAGTAAGCCTATTTACTTAAATAGAGTCTTCAGGGATTCAAACACGAAAATGATTTATAGTTTTCCAACAAGTCATTATTTTGGTCCGTTGTTGAGGGTGGGGTTGTGCCAGCGGAGGGGGGGTCCATACAGTCTAATAATCAATGTGTGCCTACGGAAAGTGAAAAGGGAGGGGTGGGGAGGGGAGTGCTCCGAAGATAAGTAGGGTTAACACTATAAACATTACAGACAATTGAGTTTTCCCATCTGAGCGGGACTTTGGGAGAAAAGGGGTCTTCACATTTATCAGACATTGGAGAGTGTGTGCGAGTGAATGAGAGAGGAAAAAAAAAAGAAAAAAGAAAATGCATTTCTCAAATCTGTTTGGAGACTCTCCTCTGCTTTCTGCCTTGCACTTTTGCATATTTGGTGTAATTTCTTTGAAGTACTTTGAAATCCAGCATTGCGTCTAGTCTTTGGAGGGGAGATGTGACCACAAGAATCAATGTTTTGATTCATTTTGCAGTACTTATTTCCTGTCTAGCCTCGCTCGCTCTCTCTGATTATGCCGTATTTATACGCGTGTATACATTATATACGTATTATATAGATCTAATGCCCCTGTAGACATACTTTAAAAAAATCATTTGTAATTTCTCTTTCACGGAGGCACGGCTCACTTTTCAACCCCTCTCTTTATCCTGCTTTATTTCAAGACGCTGTCTTCTCCCCGGTTCCAAATTGTTCCCATCCCAGAGTTATTAATTACTCTTACAAGGCGGGAGATTCTTAACTAATAACAAAGTTGTAAATTACCACCTTCCCTCAAATATTTCTCATTTGTCAACCCTGATTGATTTGATTAATATTCCACCGGCTGAGATCATTTCAAGTTGCGCTATATAATGAGCAGCACCAGGGCTGCGAGGCAGAGCTGCTGCTTTCGGAATGAGGATTTTTGAGCCGCAGTGAATTTTGCAGCTACGACAGAGGAGGGAAACGCGGACCTATCGCTAAAAGCACTTTAAGGCGCAGCTTGTGGAAACGCTGCCGGGGGATAAAATGAACCAAAAATGTTTGCTTGTTAAAAATAAATAAATATAATGAAGAAAAAAAATGCTCCCACCCGCCCCGCGCGAGGCTGGGAGCACCCGTGGGTTTCAGCCCTGCTTGCAGGGCTGGTGGCAGCTCCCGTGTTGGGTCTAACGCGGCGCTTTGCACTCGGCTGTCACCTCGCCTGCAGCAGCCGCGGCTTCGGCGAGGCTTGTGGCCTCTGGCGCCCAGAAATACGACGAGCGCCCGAATCCCCCTCCTCGAAACGCCAGGCGGCAACTGAGGTCTTCAGACCCCACTTAGCCCTCTGTGAGTGGGACTGCATCGCTGCCTCAAAACTCACATCTTGCTCTAATTGGGGGACCTCAAATAGCTCTGCCATCGTCTTCCCTTTTAGAAAAATAATAATAATAATAAAAGAGAGAGAATCCAAGCGAGCATTTTTGCCAGTGTGAGGGCCATCCCTCCGCCTCTCAACGCGCCTGTAGGTGACACACACCTATGGACGGCTCCATACGTGTCACTACGTTAATGTTCCCCCCGCCACCGGCCGCCCGCAGCAGCCCCAGTCCCTGCACTGCTCCCATATACGGCGCCTCCACCAGCACTTGAGTTTTAATCTTAATTATATTAAGTGAAGTGCCGGGCTGCCATGGAGCTGAGCGCGGCGCGCGGCGCTCGCTATTAAGCGGCTGTTCGTTAATATCGCCCGGCTATCGATATTCACAATACGCCTTATCTGCTCCCGGAGAGGTAGTGTGCTTTTTTTTTTTTTCAAAATGTGGAAAAGAAAAAAAAAAGAGAGATAGACTAGACTGAAATAACATTCCGTCCAGTCACCTGCAATTCAATATGCACGCGAGAGACGCCGATGTATATGAGACGATTTTAATTATGATTAGCAGACACACTCTGCGCAAGAGAATAGATTTGGAGGGAGGGGAAGGGAAGGAGGGAGGGGGGGCACCAGGGAAGCATTAATGAAATCTTTCCCGGCGATACTAAAAGAAACAAGTGGCTGATACAACGGCGGTGATTTGCCACCGAACTCCAAAGGGGGGTGGGCGATCAGATCTGAGCATCGGTCCTCTCCAACCCCCCCTCCATCTCGGATCCCCCCCACCTCTTTGAAGCAAATGATATGCCATGATGCCTGTCTAACAGGCAGCTCCGCAGGCCACGCCTTTGCCGGCCTCGCCCCCCCGCCTCAAGCCCCCCCGTTTCTCTATTAAAGTGCCCCCCCCCCGCTCCCCCGTTTCTTCTAATAAAAATAGATCCGAGCGCCGCGCAAGCGGGGACGCGGAGCCGGGCAGCGCCGCGCTTAGGCCCTAAGTAGATTGTATTTGTGCACATGAAACCTTTTGTCTCGGCCCGCGCATCGCCTGCCTTTTCAAACAGAGCCGAGAAACAGTTCAGGGTCACTGGCAATTTCCAGCCCTGGTGGCAGAAGGTGGGGGGCCGGGGAGCGGGGGGCGCCCGGCGGGGGCGACCCCGGGCCGGCCGCCCTCCCGGCCGGGTGTCGCCGCTGGCGGCGCTCGGGGGCTGCGGGCGGCCCCGCCACCGTCTCCTCCTCCTCTCCTCCTCCTCCTCCTCCGCGCTCCGGGCCGGGGAGGGCGCGGGGTGCGCGACGCCGCCGCCGCCCTTTGTCCGCCCCGCGTCTTCCCCGCCGCACGCCGCTATTTTTCTCGGGATGTGACTTCCAAGTGGCATATTCTGTAGGAGTGTGAATCTGTTCTCGTTATGTTTGTCCCCTTCGGTATCTCTGCAGGCTCTTATTCCCCTCCTCCCTTGTTTTTTTTCTTCCTTTTTTTTTTTTTTCTCTCCATTATAAATTAACTCCGACTGAAACCACCAGATTGCTCCGAGGAGACTACCTCCCTAATGACTTCATCTCCCAAAGTTGACTGACACTCTAGCGAACTGCCAACACCTGTTTCCAAGCACCCAGACTCCAGAACCCACCAGACCTCGTAAATTTAGCTTCTCCCTTCTTCTCCCCCCTCCCCTTCCCTTAATAGATGACGTGAATATATAAAGGGAAGGGGGAGGGGAGATGGAACTAGGTCATATTGAAAACTTTTTTATTTTTCATCTCACCCGGGCGAGCTCGGGATATGACAGGGCCGGGCACCTTGCTGGTCTCGCCCCTTCCCTGTGGCGGCGAGGGGTGGACTCAGGCCCTTTGGTCCCACTTGGGCTACAGCAAGGTCTGATGCAGCCAGAGGGGCACGAAAGGCGGTGGGTGGAGGGGAACGAGCCACCTCGGCGCGAGGGAAGGGATCGGGGATGCTGCCCCGTGGGGAGTGCGGTGCTGGGTCGGGGCAATGACCCCCCCTACCCCCGTCCTGCCCCGGCTCTGCCCTATGGGTGTCCCTGGACGCCTGGCATGGGGGACATGGCTCCCCCTTCTATCCTCGAGGCGAATCTCAGGGATCTGCCCTCTTTTTTAAAAAAAAATAAAAATAAAAAGATGTCCAGCGTCCTGTCAAAGGGGGAAACGCTTCGCAGCTGCGGCGCACAGCGGGTCTCCCCGCTCGGGCCAGGCCAGGCCGAGGGGGCGGCCCGGCTAAGCGGGGGCAACAGGGCCTGGCGGTGCCTCCCCTTCACCGGGGCCTCTGCAACCCCCGGCTCCTGCCCCCTCTTCATCCTCCTTAGCAACTCAGCTCCGGGGAGCAGCTCATCTCCCCAGTCCCGCTCCTTCGGCCGCGTTTCGGTGGCGATTCGTTTTGGGGAGAAGGGAGAGGCTTTTCGGCTGGGGTGATATAACTTTCCAGGCGTCCCCATCCCGAGTGGAAGCACCCCCCAGACAATTCGCGGGGAATCCCACGCCACGCACACCAAGTTTCCACTTCTCGAGGAAACGAGCATCCCGAAATGAATAGGCTGCAAACATAATTAATAGGTGGAATATGGAAAACGCTTGCGGTGTTTAAAACACTCATGGCAGATCCGCGTGTCTGCGAAAGATACTGAGATGTGGCAAATGCCTGATATTAATGGGTAGGGTTTACGTAGCTTAAAAAAAAAAAAAAAAAAAAACGCTTTTCTTTTTCTCACTTCTCGCTCTCCCTTTCTCTAATCCAGGAATCATTAGCAACCCCCTCTGGCTACATGTTTTGCATCAGTGAAACATTATGACATAGTTGTAATACAAACTCCACCGACTTGCTCTGCATCTTGTGGTAGGAAGCGCAATAGCAATAAAAGCATTTTTTTTAAGACTTCGAGCATTAAGTTGTCTACCAGAAGCAGTGGTTTCTTAACCCAGAAGTGAGGGGGCAGGACAGGCCAGACGAATAGGGCAGCCTCTGAGCCCCGGGGGATCCCCTTGTCGCCGGGTGCGGGGCAGGGGGGATTACTTTGCCATCTCGCCCCCTCCTGCTTTTGCCTCTTTCTACAATTATCTTACGAGGTTTCGCTGCCTCCTCCCGTAACCTCCGGCTTTGCCCCTTTGCACCCGCTGCTCTTAACAAAACTGGACCTCTATATTATCTCCTGTAATATTAATTGTCCAAAAGAGCCTTTGCTCAATTATCTCTCTTCCACCTGTCGCAGCTGTTGGGTTATATTGTTCCTCGTATAAAATCTCGATGGATATAAAAATCGAGCGATTTGTTTTCTCTCTCTCTCTTTTTTATTTATTTTTATTTATTTTTTTTGAGGCGGAGGGTAGAGTCCCTGTGGTGCAGGCGCTGGGCGGTGGGACCGGCCATAGCACCCGTTTGTACTTTGCCCATTACTCATTAACTAATATTCGCTACTTTCTGGCAGAGTCAAATGGCTCTTAATAGCTCTTTATATTCTCGGAATAACATGTAGATGTTCTTAATCGATATTTAATAGCGTGGTGCATGCGAGACGACTGAGATGTGCGGTGCTGGGCAAAGGTCCGCTCCGAACAGGCAGCCGAATTCGCCCTCCGCGGAGCGCAGCGCAGGGGGCCACAAGCCGCGGCCCTGCGCGAGCCCCGGCCTGGAGAGATTTGGGATAGGGGTTGTCCTTTCTTTTTTCTCTTTATTTTTTTCCTTTTAGTCATTTCCAAAAGAATCGTCGAAATAGTGCAACTTTGATGCTTCTTTACGTTTTCGCTATTTTTTTCCTTTACATTTACTTATTCACCGTTTAACATTCCCGAAACACATGTGGGAATTTTGAAGGGCCTCAGTGTTTTTTAGTGCCATGTTTTTCAGAACATTTACTTTTATTCTTTCCTTTCTGGTGGAAAAAAAAGGCAGGGGGTAGGGGTAATACATAAATTTTTAAATCCCTAAGAAATCCATAACTGGACATTATCGACGTGACTTAAGAAACGACTCCTCCTGCTAAAGTGTCGTTCTCATGAGTCCAAACCAAATAGTTCAATGCTGTTATTTTCATTTATTTATTTATTTATTTATTGGCGGTGGGGAGGGTTTTCTTTCATACGGAAATTGTGGAAGGCGCTGCCGAGGCATCGACGCAGGACCTGGCGAGAATCAACGCTTCGCTCTCCCTCCTTTTAACTAAATGTCCCAATCTCTTGTAGCTGTTCACCTTGCTTGCCTTGTTCGCCCTAGCAACGCTACCTTGGCATTCAGCCTCACGAAAAGGTCAAGCCCCTCCCGACAAAAATGCAAAGAAATAGCCAAGAAAAGGCATTTTTACTCATAGGTTAGAAAAAAAAAAAGCGCCTGTGATTTGGCCGCTTCCGCAGCTTGTGCTGCCGGCGGAGCCCGGGCAATCGAACCCGCCGGTTTTTCCCTTTCCGCCTCTTTTCCGCGCGCGGCGGGGCCCGCAGCGCGGGGCGCCCGCAGGTGCGGCGCGGGCAGCTGCAGTAGCGCCCTGCGCAGCGAGGTGGCGCTGTGGTGCGCGGCCCCGCGGCGGCGCGCGGGCGGCCTGCGCGCTGCACCGCGGGAGCGGCGACTTCCCATTGCAAATAGGCATTTTAATATATATTTATTTTTAAAGGCCTGCTTGGTGGCTGGTTTCCGCACTATTTTTTTTGCCTGCGAAACGTACTGTCCTCTTCACACTCCGCATCCGCCTCCTGCACCCGCGGTGCCCTCCGCTCCCCCATCCTGGCGCTGACCCGTGCTCCATTAGCGCGGCCGCGCAGGCCGCCAGCCCCGGCACGTCGGGAGCGCGGAGCTGCTGCCCCCGGGCCACGCCAGGCACCCTTTTTTTTTTTTTTTTTTTTTCCTCGGGGCCACTATTATTTTAAAGGCCCTGCAATCACGCCCACGGTATTAAGTGAAAGCAAATGCGAGACAGCAACCTGTGCAATTTGTTTTAAATATTTCCCCGTCTCCTACAGTTTTGCCTCCTGGAACCGAACTGCTGCCGTTTCACTTGGATGGCAGGTTTATTAATAGGCGCCTGTTAATGGTAATAAGGATTTTGGGCAGGATCCTCCACGAAAACCCAAGCGCGCAGACGTTAAAAGTCTTACAAATGTGATTTCCCCCGACCCAAAAGCAAAGTGGCCATTTTTTTTTGTGTGCTCCGAGAAGTTTCTGAACGCTTTGGCGAGCGCTCTCATGTTCAGTTGTGTTTCTGAGTTTAGGTTATTGTTATTATTATTGTTTAGTGTTTTAACACATCTAACACCAAATAAAAGATCTTCTCTAGGTATTTTCTCTCCCTCAAATTCTTCCGCGTTCTTGCAACCTTGTCCCGAAAGATCGGCTATAGACTTGAAAAAAATATATTGCCTTAATGGGGAAAAAAAATACACGCTGGCCTGGAGGAATCTCAAAGATCTTTTGGTGTTTTTTTTTTTTTTTGCCCTATTTTACGCAGCCGCGCTGGGAGTGCGGGGGAAGACGGAAGGGAGAAAACATTTCGACTTATTCACAGCTAAGTTCGTGCCATCTCCTACCTTTGTGCATGTGCGTGGGGCATTTATGAACACACATGGTGCCCCGTCGGAGCTTTATCCTCCGTCCCCTGACACCTGCTCGCCTTTTCTATAACTTTTGAAGCCTGGTGTGTTGTTTTTTCTTTTTCTTTCCTTTTTTTCTTTATTTTTTATTTTTAGCGTTTTTAATCTTCCCGTTAGGCAATCAGGTTCCATATGCAGGCCAGGTCATTAGGAATGTTAACGTCGAGACAAAGAATTATAAACACGATCTCCAAGTCTCCCTCAATTCATTTCTTCACCCATTTTATTTGGTCTAAGTGATGAAAAGTGACAGTTCTGAAATAGACAGCTTTTAAAAGTAATGAAGTCAGATGACGCTTTAACCTGTCGATTGCTATAAATCAACTTTGAAAAAGATGAATGAACAATATTATTTGCTGGCTTAAGTAGGAGTTAATATAGTGTCGCGGCGGGGGCCGAGCCGGTCTGGGTGCTGCCGCCTGGCCCCGCGCAGTCCTCTCCGCGCTCTCCCACCCAATAACCCCACCAAAGCAGCAAATATTACACGTTGCATGGAAACCAGGGTCGTTTTCACTGTTTTTATTGCTGATCCTGGGAGGAAAAAAGGAGGTATTTAAACGATCCCCACTGTCCAGCTGAGAAGGGAAAGAATCTGCTATTTTCCTTTTTTTTTTTTTTTTTTTTTTTTTTTTTTTAGGCCTGCTGAACGCGAGGCTCCCGCATTTCTGGGTTGTGAGGCCAAGCTCATCCGACTAGTGACTCCATCTCCACCAGGCAATAATGCAGGAACATGTGCAAAGGAAATACGGGCCATTTCCTCTCTTTTACCCGATTAATTTATTATATTCGTGCTAAGAATCGCGGCGTGTAGGGAGGAAAAGAAAAAGACGGCAGGAGGAAAAATATAGGAGAAACTGATGATTTTGGGGAGAAGGTGGGAGGAGAAAGAGATATTCGCTAGCTAAGCCCCTCTCCTTGCATGTCCTGAGCGTGCTCGGAGCAGAAAGGATATCCTAGGTCCCTAACGTCCTTCCATGAGCTCGCCTGCAACCCGAAAATATTGCAAAGGAAGTAATTAATGCTCCTTTCTAATGAATTATTATGAGTGAATTACTGACTGTGATTACATTTGCGGCCGGCTCGCTCCCGCAGGCTCCCTGCGCTCCCCTGAAATCGTATTTCAGCCCGATGCAGGGACACGGGTCCTGTCCCGGGCTACATCTGAAAAGGAGATGTGACTGCCCCAGGGTGTCCCTTTTCGAGGGGGATTTTTCTTTGCTAGTGAAAAATACTTTCTAGATGCTTCTCATGTTATTATTTATATTTTAAACAATTATCTTGGTTTGTTAAACTGCTTTTAAATGACTTGTAAAAAGAAAGGGGAAAAAATGAGGGAAAAAGAGAGAAACGATGTGAATTCTATTTGTAATACAGGGTCGGGATAGATGTTCTGTCCGTTTTGTTATTATTTATTTTATTATTATAATTTATTTTATTTTCCTACAGAGAGGGCAAATCTAAGAGCTCGTCCACCCTTCCCACTTCTATTAACTTCTTTTTTTCTCACCTTTTCCTTTCTTTTTCCCTGGCAATGGGTCTTTCCAAGGCGGCGCAGAGGGGAGCGGGGCCGGGCGGCGCCGGCGGAGCTCGGGGCCCCCGCCAGGAACCGCGGCCGCCCGCGCGCAGCTCCGCGGGGACCGGCGGGGACCCTGTCTGGGCTCCTGTTCCAAAGTGCGGTCGGTTTTTAGGCAAACCTCGACCTCCTTCCTGCAGGAGAAACGCGAGAGCGAGGGACTTGAGAGAGAAGTTTCCCTGCTAATTTAAAGGTGACGCTTGGGGACAGTTTCCGCACTTTCTCTTTTCCCATATATATATATATATATATGTATATTTTAAGTTATGTGCCTCACTACGCTCTCCCCAAAGTTGAACGTGTCTCTCACACTGCTCTTCGCAAGTCCCTTTAGCCTTGAAAAGATTGCGACGCAAATGTATTTTTATTTCTTTAAAAACAAAATAAAACTGACTGCTTCGCACGGCGCTCTTTCTCGGATTAAAAAAATCTCTCTTTACAGAAGTGCTTTGAAGAAGGCAAAATACTTCCATACCTGTTGCGAGGATCGGGGTGCAATTTACCCGCAAATTTCGCCTCCTCTAGCCCTCCCCCTCCCCCGCCCGGGACAGTTTAAAACAAATAAACAACAACAACTATAATAATATAAATAAATAAATAAACAAGGCCCCGGACGCCCCTCTCTGCCCGAGACCCGGGGAGAGAAGGGCACAGAAGGAAACTTTCCCCTCTCTGCTTGTGTTACCTTTGACTGGATGTGTAATGAAAATCCTCGGAAAATGTTACATAACACGAGGATACCCTTTTGGACCACAAGTTTCCAGAAAAGGCTGCCGGGCGCCGCGGGGCTGAAACGTTATCCCGGGCGGAAAGGCAGCGCGGCCGCCCCGATCCGGGCCGCCCGCCGGGACGGGCTGCGCGCCCGTGGGAACCGCCGCCCCCGCGCAGCCGGAGCCCGGGCCCGCGCGGGGGGAGCGCGAGTGGCTCCAGGACCCGGTCCGCTTCCCGCTGCCGGGGCTCGGGGGGGGGGAAGAGGTGGGGGGGAAAAGCGCGCAGGTTGCGCGGTGCGCAAGGCCCAGGAGCAGGGGAGCCCAGAGGGAGGGGGGCAAGAGGGAGCTATGGGGGTGGGAGGACACCCCATTTCCCCGTCGCTGTTCCAGTGGGAGTCCATCGCAGCCCGGGGCGGGGGGGGCACGGGCTATGTGCACCGTCCCCCCCCCTCCGACCCAGCCCCACCAAGAACTCAAGGGTGCGCTATATTTTATTTAATTCATTTCCCTTATTATTATTTTTAATACCCCAGATCTCGCGATAAGGCAAACCTGGCGAGAGCTGGGCTCCTCTCCCCTCCCCCCACCAAGGAGCAATTAAAAAAAAAAAAAGGCGGGGGGGGCCCTCAATGGCACCAGCTCTCGGTGCCGCGGATGGGACCGGCGGGGGCGAGCGGGACAGGGGTCATCGCGACAGTACCCTGCGTGTGGATGCGACAAGGCTCGAAATCCACCCCGGTCCAATCCTCCCAAACTCTTCCCAAGGAGCAGGGCCCGGGCACAGGCAGCGCGGGGACAGCATCGCCGGGGCCCGTGCCCTTGTCCCCAGCGCCGCCTCCACCGCTGCTGCTCGTGGTCCTCTTAACGCCACCGCGGGCACAGGGCAGCCGGGGCGCGGTTACAGGGGGGACGCTGGGATTTGGGCAGTGGACACGGAAGAGGATTGGGGGGAGTTGAGGGGAACCCCCCCGAGGCCGCGCCGCTCCGCGCCCGCCCGCGCTGTCTCGCCGGGTGCGCAGCGCCGCCGCGCTGGCGGCCGCGCAGTCGGGCTGGGTGGGTGGGAAGGGGTGCGAGGAGGGGGGGGTGTTTGGAAAATCGTCCGCTTTTTCTATGGAAAAAGAAAGAAATAATGAAGGGGGAGAGGGGCTGCGGCGCGGCGGCGCGAGGGAAGTGGGATTATTGCCTTAATTTCGGACAATGCTAAGCGGAGGAGGTAAAAACAAAACTCGCTCCATTCTATACAACAAAATGTAATTTATACCCGGGGATGCCTGTCCACTGAGATTTACATCATTTGCTGATAGCGATCACACTTATTACTTTTCTTCAAAGACTTCCCCCCCGCAACAACTCCCTAAAAAAAAAAAAAGGGGGCATTTGTGCTAAATTGCCCAATGCTAGTGTGATAACTGTCAAAAGTTTGACATCAAAGGGAACTAATATTATTCAGTTACCAGAGGAGCTGTCTGTCCAAATAAGAATATCTTAATTACTGAATCACAACGGTAGAAAAGGGAACAGATCTGAAAAGGAGAGGGGTTGGGGGGGGGCAGCATTCAGTCTGTTCCTTTTTGATGAACCATCTATATTAGGCCACTGTGCGATTCTTAATCATGTTTAGTGGTTTATACCCTTTCTCTCTCCCCACCAGTCCTCTGAACTTTATAACTATGTGTAAACACGTTGTCAGTTTGAAAATAATCTTCTCTGGGTTCTTATTAGAAGAAATTTCAATCTTCTTCAGTTCTAGATTAGGCAGTCTAGTTTTCTCTATCGGTGAATGGACTGGGGTTTCTTGGACAATAATGTGCCAATTGTTGATGGTTTGTGACCCATAAAATGTGAGGGTGACTATTCTGGCTTTGGTATGTAATTATGCAAAACACTTTCTATAAAGGCTTGCCATCTGATCTAATGACAGTCCCTGCGGTCTATTTCAAAAAGGGAGGGTCTCTATATACAGCTCCTGAGAGAAAGAAAAGTAACATTTTGTTTTAATACAGGTTTTATGGGAAAAAATGGATAAATACAGAAACAGCTGAACACATAGGCAGGCATGTTCTGGGCGAATTAAACTAATGACGAGTTATTTTAATAAGTTAATCATAGCAACACCGTGGGGGCTCTAGGAGAGGGGTGGGAAGAAATGATGTGAAATCCCTTGATATTATATATATATGCATATATATACATATATATGTGTGTGCGCGTATGTGTGTTCAACCTCTAAACACCTCCGGCGAGCTGGGCCAGGGGCCGGCCGCTCCAGCCCTCTCATCTCGGGGGTCCCTGCTCACCATGGACATTTCCCTCCTTCCCCTTTTTTTTTTTTTTTTTTTGGAGCTGCGAGCTCCTACCTTGGCGAGCCTGTGCAAATTAGCCGGGCACTTGCAATGACACCTATCATACCATTAAATAGATGGGTATTTTCACTTGATAAGTTAACGCCGGGAAAAATAAATAACCAAGGCTGATGCGGGCAGCTCCGTCCCCCTCCAGAGAGGCTGGGGGCAGACAGGATGTCCTATAAACAGGTGAACAGAAAGGCGGGGAAAAGCGTGGAAGATCTTTTGAAACAGAAGAGAAAAAGTTAGGAGTATTGTTATTTTCTCCATTTCCCTCCTGTGCTTATTTATTTATTTAATCTGAAGGAGGAATATGAAGGGACTTCTGCTGCTCCGGCTGCTACTAAATGACATTATAGCTACGTAACGGGACAAAACATAAACAGTGCTGCCAATTTAAATTGATGTATAAAGATTAATGGGAGGTGAAGCATACTAACAACCTGGATTATAATGGCAGTAATAGTTATTATTTCTCCCAAGCATGTATAGAGATAGCCATGGGGAGCAAACCCTCCATTGCTAGAATTTTATCTCGCCACAGAGGCATGATGTGTGTCCACTGTGACATATTTAATTCCCCCGTGGACTAAACTAATACGATTAAAAAAAAAAAAGGCTGATTAAAAGAGAGAATCAACAAAATATCAACATGCCACAGAGAGGAAGGAGGAATAGATAATTAGAAGCAAAAGAGGCGCAGGTAATTATGATCTGAAATTAAATATGATGTTTAAGACGTCTCCTTTGTACTGCGGGGAAGATTTCAGATTCATACACATAATAAACACTCAGGTTGTCATCTGGAGGTGCAAATCTGAAAGATATTCCAACAAATGAAGTGCTGGCAGAGAGAGGTATAAAGAGATCTCCGCCTGTCAGGGGTCAGACAGCCTGAGATTGCTTCTAGAGATCTTTTGAAAATTTCACACGATTGAAGGCTTAGGGGCTTTGCTGCGTTCGCATTTCAAACTCAGATCAGCGGGATCACAATCAAAAATAGAGGTCTGGAAAATTTTGATGCAAAGATGGCCACAGGCTTCAGTGATTTTTTTTTTCTTCCCTCCCAGACAGACACTCTGACATGACTATGATCCCTGGGATGACAGAGTTGTCAGAAAAGAAAGAGAAAATAGCATCTTGTCTTGTAACTTCCTATCAGTCAAAAGGAATTTAGGATCCTCTTTCCAATAAAAGGGAGCGAAAGGGAGCACGAGGGGGAGAGGGAGAAGACGAGGCTTTCTTACCAAGCAGAGAAAAGTGAGGAGAGTGCTGTGTTTTATAATTAATACCGCACACCTAAATGTATCTGATCTCTTCCCTTTACATTCCTCCCACCGCATCACCTCTTCTCTTCTACAATTTCAATTTTAGGTCAATTCGTGTCCTTCCAGAAAGTGTGGAGAAGGGATATTGTATTGACGACGTGTATATTCATGCCCAATATTGTATCACTCTAGCTTATATGCTTACTATGCTTATATAAAATAGATGGCACTTTTTTTTTTTTAGTTCATCTTATTTGTAAAGAAGTGTGTTTTCCCTCAAAGACTTCAGACCTTTGCTGTTTTATTAAGGACATTAAATCTTTCAGAGAAATTTTGTTTAAAGGATAGAAAAACTAGTTAGAACAAAAGGCGGAAATAGAAAATAATAATAATAATAAAAATAATAAAAGTGCCTTGTTGAGAGCTGTGGAACAACACAGGATAAACAAGAGAGAGTTGTATTAAAACATATATTCACTACTTTCTACCTATAACTCTTTTGGAAAGGTCAGGTGCAACAGGAAGTGTTTTATCATCTTAGCTATTTCTAATTAATTGCTATTGATTTGTTGACCAGGCTGAGGAGGAGTAGTTAATCGAGCTCGGCTCTAATTGTGACAGTAGCTGAAAGGAGCGATGTGAGCAACTTTCAGAAATGATAAACGGGCAGGATTTGGGAATAGTAACTTTAGTAACTTTGAAGTTTTTTTTTTTTTTTTTTTTTTTTAATCTAATTAGCTCCGAAGCGAAAATTTAGGCGCCTCAGATCAGAGAGAGATTTTTGCCCCTGCACTTTGCTCCTAGGTTTTATGCAAGACACATTTTAAGAAAGTAAAAACGCTGCCATAATTATAGATTTTTTTTAAAAAAATATTTAGCTATCCCTCTTCAGACGTCGAGTGAGCTTCCTCAGGTAAAGAGAGGGCAAGGAAGCAGCGAAAATGCACTTTGGGCAATAGATTTTAGCTGTTTTCTTCTCTGCGAAAGGGAATGATTATTTAAAAACAAAGATG
The DNA here is from genome assembly GCF_059628265.1 of Tinamus guttatus. Taxonomy (NCBI): domain Eukaryota; kingdom Metazoa; phylum Chordata; class Aves; order Tinamiformes; family Tinamidae; genus Tinamus; species Tinamus guttatus. Next base: position 4,469,475 of record NW_028288538.1, on the reverse strand, counting down.
AACGGATGAACGTGCTTTTCTGTTTGTTTATTTTTTAATTTTTATTTTTTTACGGGAATAAATGAGGCAGAATTTGGACTCAGTTGAGTAAGCGCTGTTTGATAACACCTCTGAAATAAAGAATAACCATCCCTCCGCTCTGGAAGGAGGAAATATCTTCTGCCAAAAGACTAAGATTAGGAGGCTTACATTGGTGAAGTTATGATAAGTAACCCAGTATTAAAATAAATAAATAAATAAATAAATAAATAAATAAAAAGTTTCCCCTTCCCCTCCTCACTGATTTTGACAGCGGCACCTCTGGCGAATGACATCTCAATATTTTTTTTTCTCCTTGCCATCTCATGTAATCAATTAATTACCAAATACCTTTCCATTTCGTGCGGATTCCACCTTTCCTAAATGAAGAATGATAATTTTTAGCAGAAAAAAAAAAATACCGACTGGGTCGCGGATCGGACGAGAAAGTTTCGAGGGAGGCGTTTGATGTTTTGATGTGCCTTTTCCTCCACAGCGACTATTTCGGTGCGTTGTTGCAAAAATAATGTCCCGCGATTTGGGAGGCAATTTATTTAACACAATAAACAACTCTATAGGACTTTAAATATTTCGAATTAATGTGTTGGTTTTAAACATGATCAGAAACATCTTTTTGTCTGCCCCCCCCCCTTTTTCTTCCTTTTTTTTTTTTTTTTTTGAGGAGGGGGGAAGTGTTTTTGCTTTTCTCTCCGTACCTGGAAGGGGATGCGTTTGCAAAATGGGTCCAACAGAGAAATAAAAACAGAGGGAACAACAAGGGAGTTATAAACAAGCAAGATTAAAGAGCTTTGAGGTTGAGGGTGTAGGAAAAAAAAGTATATTTATAAGAACTAATTTCCCTTTTATCAAGAAAGAAAGTATTTTTATTGTTTTTAGACACGTACAACATAGATTACAGCTGCTGCTGTGTTTCCTGCTTTAAGCGGAATCACCTATTTTTTTGTGGGAATTAAGAGCAAAAAAACTAGGAGAGTTTAAATAGTCGTGTGTGTGTGTGTGTGACTACCGAGCTTCCTTGCCCCGAAAAGCAGCACGTTTCTGTGCGCATCGTCCTTAATAAATATATATATATGTATACACTTATATGTTTATCTCTGAAAATGTCCCGTCCTGCTCTGGGGAGTTCGTACCCGGCGAGAGGCGAGGAAAAGTCGCAAACGAAGTTTGCAGAAGGGAATCATTGCGATTCCGGGCGAGTGCGCGAGGCAGAAGTTTAGCTCTCAAACTGTTACTTGGGAATAGCCAAAAAATGAAATTTTAAACAGATGTCCTGCGAGCCGGCCCGTGGCTGCTGGACTTCCCGGGCGAGCTCCCCTCCTGCGCGTTTTCGCCGAGGCTGGGGTGGAGGAAGATGCAGAATTTGTATTCCTCTCACCGCTGGGATGAACAAGATTGTCCTGACAACTGCAAAACTTAGGGGCTGGGACCTTTGTTCTGGGTCTGGGATTGAAATTTGGGAGTGGCGACTTGTGCTTTCTTTTTGAAGAAAAGCAGGACGATCTGCTGCTGGCCAGATTTTACTCAATAAAGTTTCCAAAGACCTTTTTTTTTTTTTTTTTTTTTTTTTTTTAAGCGTGGAGGGGAAGCGTCCCCATCAGCTCGCTAATAAAAGCGGAAAGTAATGAAAAGCCTTCTGTTATGTCCAGCTCGCTAGGCGAGGGCATCCCTAACCCGGGGCAGGAGGGAGTCAGAGAGCCCTATCCTGCCTTCCTTTCCCAGGGAAATCCACCTGGCTCTCCCTTTCTCTACCTTTAAAAGAATGTATATATATATATTACATATGCTCACACATATACACATATAGAGAGAGCTTTTTTGTTTGTTAGTTTTTTTTTTTTAATGGGTATTTGTTTTTAATACCCCCAAAAGGGCTGCACCCCCACGCAACCCACCTTACCTGCCGTGGGGAGCCCCGCAGCCCCCGGCGGCTCCTCGGCCAGGTGCAAGAAACCCACCGGTAACTTCGGTTGGGCGAAACCCGCCTCCTTTAACGCCCTTTCACATCCTGCCAAATAAACTAAATCCTCCTTAAACCTCAATTGCAACGCGGGGCGGCAGGTGATATTGCCATTAATGGGAAAAAAATAGCCGCTTGAGCTATTTGGGAGTTTTCCTGGTGCTTTTTGGGTGGGTGACTTAGGGCTTCTCTCGGACTCGAGCTCTGTGCCCGCACCTTGCAGCCCTGCTGAGCACGATCCTCTCCTTGCGCACAAGAACTTCGTCCCAAAATACGCGTAACATACGCCTGCGCGTATGGCCTGTAACGCACGGATCGCTTCGTATGTGCTCATCGCGGCAGTGGGGTTTCTTAAAAACACATATAGGCCAGGTAAATATAGGTCCAGGTGTGTCTACGCGCGGCTCTGGTCCCCCGCACCCGCGCTCCCGCCCGCGGAGCGGCCGCACCCGCGCTCGGGAGGTGCGCAGGGTTGGCTGGGGTTGGGGTGAGGGATTGGGGGCTGCGGGAGGGGGAACGGTCAGAGTTATTCCCAGGCAGCGGGCAGCGCTGCGCAGATTTCACACGATCTCCCTAATTCCGCGCTTTCTATTTTATGATTTCTTGCCAGCATCTCAGTGTGTTTCTGTTTAGATATACTAAGCTCCTTGAAATTAATTAACCTGTGGTCAGCCACAAAAAAAGTAATACTGGTTAAGCTATATTCCTTTACAACGTTTGGTCACAGTTAGTTACAGAATTTTCCAGCTGTGAAGATGATGTACACTATTTACTGTAATTGAATTGCTGTTATAACACCTTTCAAGAGGAAAAGTGATACATGACAAAAAGTTTAGCCGACGCGGGGGCCCCTTTCCCCGCCACCCCAGGTTCTCTGCAATAAAAACCTGCGCTGGGCCAGGACCCGGGGGGCGTCCCAAGCAGGGGACCCGGCAGCCTCATCCCGGGGGACAGCGGCTTTTTCTCGCCCCCTGAGAAGACTCCAAAAAGCAACGCGGCGGGAGACCGCCCGTGCGCAGCGCATCCCGCGGGGAAAGGCTGGGATCGGCCCCCGGCTGCACCGGGCAGCCCGAACACAGCCCATCCCCGTGGCATCGCGGCGTTATCCCACACCCGCTGCCTCCCAGGGTCCTGCAACCCGGGGATCCCTCTCTAGCTGGAAGCAGGAAAAAAACAGCCCTTCTCCTGTTTGGGGAGGCAATGGGATTTATTCCTTTCCAACTCGTAATAGATTCTCTAGAGCATCAGAGCGATTATTTTATAAAGTAAATTCAAAGCAGGCTGTTCATTAAATCCCATTATTATTTAAAGGGAACGATCAGCTGGAAAAAAAAATCTGTCTAATTTGGAGGAAAAAAAATCACACACACACACACACACACATATTTTAAACAATTTCTGTAACTTTTGCTACCTTTGGCGTTTTTGGCAAGAGAACAAATAAAACCACGGAGGAGTTAGAAGTGTTTTTTTTTTCTTCTCTCTCTCTCCCTTTTTATTCCCCCTCTTCTCAGTGCCACATAACAGCCTTTCCTCCTTCAACTTCAAAGAGAACTGAAAGGACAAACATTCTGATATAGCTAATAATACACGGGGAGAAAGAATTTGCATTCCTTAGCAAATGTAAGTGCTCATTAATAGAATCTTGTATTTGGCTAAGAACATCTTGCCGGTACCGCTGGGAGACAGAAAAGCGTTCACGCGGGGGAGGATTGAGGAAGAATTTTGATTGACGGTGAAGGAGCTGCATCTTCCCCTTTTCCCCCATTAATATATATTAGGTCAACGATTACTATTAGGGAAAAAAAAAGAAAAAAGTGAAATAATAATCATAAAGGAACAGATGGGGACAGAGTGCCCTGCGACTTCTGAAAGGCACAGCAAGGGCTTGCTTCCTATAAATTCGTCAAGATAACGCGAATTGGGCTCTTAGGCCGTGTGCCCGCTCTCGACGGGCTCCGAGGACCGGGACCAAGGACCGGACCCGGGCCCGCGCTGCCGCCCCCGCCCGGTCTCGGGTCCAGTTTCCCCCCCTCCCCGGGCCTCATCGTCCCGGCCGGTGCCGCTTGGCAGCTCCGCGGCGTTTGCGCGGCCGCGGAGCCCCTTTTTCGGCTCCGTCGGGTTTGGCAGCGCGGGGGGGCGCAGCCCTCTATTGGAGGTGCCTCCCTATTACGTGCCCCCAGCATTTTTTTTTTTTTTTTTTTGTGACATTTTCGCACACATCCTCTCATCCACCAGATACTGCGACTAGGAAGTTAGTTTCCTTGGAGCAGAGACTTCAGTAGGATCTAAACCAGCTTATTCCTCGTGGTAAAATGAGAGCTGGCTGGCGGAGAAGCTGGATGTGAATCGTAGCACTTAGTTTCAAACATCTTGTAACTGACAGTATTTAAAAGGCAGAAAATTTATTCCGAACTATTATTTTAAAGGATCTCATAAGTTTATTATCGTTTCAGCCCTCAACATCAGGTTTGGATATCTTTCTAGTAACTAACCCCTAATTCAACCTCAGGGTTCACAGCAGAGGGTATATACTGATTAAGAATATTGCCTTCCCCCGAGTGTTATAGTACAGCAAATTTTGTTGCTTTTAGTCCCCTTCTGGCTTTCACACTTTCAGGTTTATTTAATGACGTTATCTTTGCCTGGGAGCTTCTTTAGTTTTGGTGAAGCTAGTAAGGAGTTTTTTTATACATATATGTGAGTGTATTTGCATTACCCAAACACAGCTGAACATAATTTGCCTGTGACATTAGTGGGACCATATTTCATCAGAGATGCACATGAATGTCAAAGGAGCCATGCTAGTAAAGCCTCACATGTGGTTCTCGGGGAGAGCAGAAACGTGGGCTTCAAAGAAGTCCTGTGTTTTATTAGCATAATCTGTAGAAATTGTCAGCCAGAGGCTGGATGTTGGTTTAGGCCTAGCGGTCACTGGTCTAATAACCTTCTGACTGAGTCTGGGATTAAGAAGTCAAAAGTTTTTCGTTCATTCAGAAAGCAGGACCCTCCGCCTGAACACACTGATGTCTGTGTTGACCCTTTGCTCTACCCCAGTGGTCCCCAGCCCACGCTGGCCCAGGGATAACAATATCAAGCAAGGAATGTGCCGTCTTCTTCTTTTTTTTTTTTTTTCCCCCTCCCTTTTCCCCATCCCTTTTCACTCCTACGACTGTGGGTCGCCTCAGAGGGTCCATAAGGTTAACAAATGGGGAATTGCAAACCCTTTTGTTTCAGTCTCTCCCCGAAACCTGCCTGTCAGCTTGGCTCCGAGGCCATGAACCCGGGAATCCTTCCTGATGGGCAGCCCAAGGCTGATGGGCACTTGCAGGGCCTGGAGCTCCGCAGCAGGGGACAGCCACAGGGTGAGGAACGTGCATCCTCAGCCATGAAACAAAATGTTTCAGATGCAATGAATTGGACATCTGTTTCATCAGAAAAAAAATTTCATCAGCTCTAATGAGAGATGCTAAGATATTTTGGTATGTTGATAGACTACCTCCTGCTCCTTACAGCTGGAACAAACATGCTCCTAAGCTATTGGCCCCTAGGAATGACTTTTTTTTTTTTTTTCTGGATAATACCTTTTCTTCACGCAGAGCATTGGAGCATCGGCATCACACACTTGATGCTTTTCAGTGCTCTCTAACAGCTTCGTGCCATTTCCAGCCTTCAATTTACCTATAGATTCGTGCTTCTCCAGGCTGTGGGTCCATCCTACACTAGATTCCTTCAATGCAATGATGCCTTTCTGCACAAGCAATTGTTTTTTAATGTAGCAGCTCTATGAGTGCTAGAGTCTGCTTTGTTTCTTGCATAATCTGGCCAGGGAATCTGTTTTCCCACTTGAGCTTGTCCTGTAAGGTTCATCTCCTCCGAAGGTCTCCCTGTCCTTTAGGGAGCATGCCCGTGGAGCCTGCTGTGCTTGCTCTTTGGCATAGCGAGACTGTTTTGGCATCATCTATCATCTGCTCCATCCTCAGCTGTGCCCATGTACATTGTGTGCCTTATCAAGTGATGCTCTCCCTTGTTTTGCCTGGGCTTTTCATTTAAAAAGCAGTGACCAGAGATGCTACGCGTGTGGTTGGGATTTTAACAGATGAACTTCATAGCATTGCCTGTGAGTGGGTGATTGCCTTCCCCCAGGCTCTTCCCATCCTGTTCCTCACAGCTGCCAGGTCTGGTGCCCTGAAAATGGCCTGTTTCCAGAACTCCTAGTCAATACTAATCATGGTACAGTCTCTTCTGGAAGAAGGAGTCCAAGCTGAAGCGGCTGAAAACAGAACTTGTTTTGCTATTGGCATAGTCATGGATGTGAACTTCCCATACTTTGTTTTTAGAAGTACATTCCAGCTGTCTTGCTATTTTTATAAGCCTCCCTCTCATAAAATATGCTGATACTACAGGAAATTGTCAACTGTCCATCCTTTCCCTACACAAGGAATATACATATAGATTGTTATATGTATATATAATCGCAGAAAGGGGAAGAAAGGGTCAGGTGTTGCTCTGGAAAGAGACTGTTAATCTGCGGCAGAACTGGTGGTATGGGAGGCAATAGACTTTGCTTGTGCAAAATAAGACTTTGAAAGGAAGCTCGTGGAGGGCTCGGCCTCGCTCCAGGAGACACCTGCCCCAGGTTCGATAATTTGATAATTTGTTCCTCTCATTATCTCTCTTTGCAGATGGCTCTTTGGCCAGATTTTCATTTGTCAGAATGCATCTTCCTCTAGGACTAATTCTGAAAACCCATTTTCAAGAGGCATTGGCATGAATACTTTGCAAAACATTTAATGCGCAGATCACAAAGAGAGGTAAACTGCCACAACTTTCTCAAAAGTCCTGTGATGATCTATGCCAGCTGAGCATCTAGGCATGCAGACAAAACATCTTTTCACCTCCTGTTCCCGTTTAATAGTTGTATCCAAAAAGAAAGAAGGAGAAGTGGGAGGCGAGGGGAGAGAAGATTGTTTTTTTCTGCCCACTTCCATTCTGTTAAAATTATGTTCCCTGCAGCCCCTGCAGCTTGTGGTGCTCTGTGCTATCATATTCCAGAGCTGGGTTTCCTCTCGGACCTCAGTGGCACCAGTCTGGGGCACGTGAAACCATCTCCACTCCTATCTACTCCCTGATAAAGGCAACTTTTTCTCTTCTTTTCTTTGCAGTGCAAGACACAGTGATGGCAAAGGGATGAAATGGAGATGCCAGTCCACCCACAGGCAGTTCAGTGCCAAAGGTGGCGTTGCCTTTGCCATCTGCGGGTCAAGGGAGCTGCCCTTAATCCACTGACTGGCCTTTCTCCTTTTAAGCCATGGGAGACACATTATCCGGCTGCCTACCCTTGGCTGCATTTAAAAGCAAGGGGATAAAAAGCAGATTCTCCAGCAGAATTGTTCGTCTACAAAAATCAAGTTGTGTCCCGGTCTGGCTCTTTTTGCACCTGACAGAAGTTATCTTCCCGTGTGTGCTCTTCAGCTGTTTGAGAGCTGTGTCCTGGGATGACTGCTCTTGCAGATGGAAAGTAGAGTTAAATTCTTCCTCTAAGGGAGGCTTTTTCAGTCCCTGCCTTTTTTTTCCTCATTGACATCAGCCTTGACCTTTCGTGATAACTTTCCTGGTCCTGTAGAAGGTGCCTTGTGGACCAAGCAGGCTCTGCAAGCCAAAGGCTGCTCAAGGGGACAGGAACGAGCTCGCAGAACAAGATATGTGTCAAGGTCACAGGCCTCATGCTGCACACACATGTATCAATTCACATATTGCAAGCAATATTTTATTTTGCTGCTATTGTCCATTTCAGTATATTTTATATGCATGTATATTTGCTTTTCTTTGCCAAGGAAATGCCAAAGAGCTGTGGGCTGGAGGCCATTGCCTATAGAGAATAAGAACAGTTGGCTTGGAATTAAATATTAACATTTCTCTGCATTTCTCTTCTCTCTGGCATATATAGATTTTCTTCAAAATTAGCTGCTATAATATTTTTGTATTGTTGTGAATTATAAAATCCTGATAAGAAATCCTCAGATCTGCCTCTTGCCTTTTTAAATTTTTTTACACTCTCAAAATATTCCTTTCTCATATGCATACACTCGTGGGTACACACACAGATATATGTCGGTATACAGAAAAAAAAAGAGTGAAAGTGAAGTTTAGCTGCCTACTCAGAAATCATAAATGGGAAAAGGGACACTCGCCTCTTTCTGCTACAGCTTCTAGGAATAAATTTGGTTAGTTGCTCATGAGTCCTCACTGTGTGTCTGGGCTGAAGAACCAGCACCTGGAGAACAGGTACAGACTCTCTAGCTACATTAGCCCAAAGCTAACTTAATGATCAGTTTCTCCAGCAACTGCTATGTTAAGGCTACTCCTCTTCTCCTCTGCTCAGGAGAAACAATTTCAGTTGAGAACAACAAATGCTGAGAGGCATAAGGCAGAATACTCACAAATGTTTGAAGGGTCTTTCTGATCAGAGTTCATCACTCCAGTTAGTCATTATTTCATAGCTCAAGAGAAATGCAGCCTCGATGTTCTCTAAGTGATGGGTAACAATCATAGGGGCCCCAATGAACTTCCTGATATTAAGACAGCTAAAGTGCTGTTCAGCCGTAATCCAATCAACAAGGCACTACTCTTAAGCCAGGAGCACAGCAAGACAAACTGAGCTGATGATCATCCAGGGCAAGCTACCTGCAACTCATCGAGAGCGAAGAATAATAATAACAGTAATAATAAAAAAAAGAATTGGCCTATCAGAAGTTTTGGGATAAGGGTCAAGACACTTTGTGACATGTGATTATTAGCGGTCATTGGTTACAAACACGGGATTGGTGGGAAGGGGAGAGAGCTGATGAGCAGGAGATCATGGTGTGCCTGGGTCAGACAAAAGAAGAGCCAGGAGGAAACACATTTTCTGGAGCAGAAAGATTAATTAGTGAGAGGAGCTGGTTTTGCAGCACAGAGCGCATTTTCTTCATAAATGGATCTGAAAAGAACCAAGATAGAGATGTGGGGCTATGCTGGCTAGTGCCTGTCTCTTGTCTTGTAACTGGGAATCTGTATTTTGTTTGTTGGAGAGGAAGGGGTGATACAATCTCCTTAGTCCTATTGGTAAATCTGTGCCCACTTTAAAAGTGTTAGTACATGGGAAATATTTCCTTTTCTTCTCTTTTCATTTCTTTTTGTTTCTTTTTTTTTTATAGAATCATAGAATTGTTAAGGTTAGAAGGGACCTCTAGAGATCATCTAGTCCAATCCCCCTGCACATACAGGGTCACCTAGAGCATGTGGCACAGGACTGATACTTCATATCCAGTGTCCATTTTAAAATAGGTAACAACGTAGGAGACATATATAGCTGCTGCATTTAACCTATTTGTGATGATCTTGACAAATTTTCTAAAGTTCCAGTTGAGGATTGTTCTTTATGTGAAAAGGAGAGATTGTTGAAAAGGAGAGATCTTTATACTGAAGGGATGTCATAAGGAGAAGCCAGTAGAACCGGAGGGAAAATAGCATTGCAGATGATGTGGATAAAGAGATGGTCTAAGATGGCCCCTAATGAAAAAGTAACTGAGATATAATAAAGAGGAATTATATATATATATGTAAATAAAACATAAGGATAACAAGAAAGTGAAGTTGAGAGGTACGACTTTGTCAGAGGATGAAAAAAAGCAACATAAAGGATGTTAAGAAAATAGGCACAAGATGTAGAGAAAAGTGATTTGTCATTTGTGTTTGGGATGGGGTGACAGATGGGAGACTGCAGCAAGAAAGGCTGAAGCAGTAAGGAGATGGAGGGAGCATACATGAGTTGTGTGGGGTCTGGAGGGCAGTCTGGACCTCTGCATGGCTGCAAAGGAAAGTTATGGTCACTGGCCTGTGCAGGTGAAGGGGGAGGCTGGTAATATCCACGATGACAGACAACGGGAGCTGGATATGGAGAATATCTGAGAAGAAAGCATGCTCTGGGTCCTCAGTGTGCCATGGGAGGGGTGATTTTGGTTTTGCTCTCTCCATGCAGTCCCTCAAAATCTGGGGGCCATCTGGACTTTAGTCCTGTCCCTTGCACAAGCTGTCGGTGGCACCGAGGGATTGTTCTGGCAGCCAGGACTTGCTGGCGCATCCAAGAGCTGCTGCGCTCACGGCCAGGAGGGCAGATGGTGTCGGATCCACCACAATGGCTCTGCGCCACCTGGTGTCCCCCTGCACGGGGGCTCCCGCAGAGCCAGGTGAGCCTGGCTTCGGGCACGGCTGTGTCGCTCAACCGCATGGTTTAAAGCTTCTACATCACGTCATGACAAGTTTGACACTGAAACACCTTTGAGGCTATGAGCCTTGGTGCAAGCATTCATGATAACACAGTTGGCCAACAAGGGACATAGCCATCTTGGGTATCATCAGAGCAATAGACTGAGATGGCTGCCAAGCCAGGAAAGGGCAAACTTGGTTGACAAAATGTCCTCAGAGACACAGATACTTGTTTCTTCAACCATATCTCCTCAGTGCTTCCTTTGATAAAAGTAGACCTAATGCATAAATTAAAAATTGGGGTGGTATTCTGAGCTGCTCAAACAATAGGTACAAAGAAGCATCGTTGGCAAAGTTAGGCATTCCTGCTTGTACACACCTACGCATCAAGGACTAGTTTATTATATGTTATGATTTCTTGATCCAAATAACCCAATAACAATATAAGTTTGTTACAGTACATATGCTAATGAAGATCAGAAAATTAAATACTTGTGGGGAGCAAGGTGACTGTATGAAAGGTTTGAACATGAGTTTTCTGCACTGTAAATTGGTTCCTTAAGCATCAATTTATTAGTCATTCAGTAGGGGAAAGACAGGAGGAGAAAAAAAGATTCAAGACTGATGAGAGCATAACTTCTATTATTGTATTTTATTACACACCGTGAGAATCTATGTAATACGCCAGTATTTAACACATTATCCATAAATACACAAATATCTGTGTATCTGTGCTGACTAAGAGAAGACAGAGAGTGGTCTCCAGAATTTAGGTTAGACTTTAGTGGACTACAGAGCTATTTCTCTTTATCCCAGAAAAAAGGGATCTTGCCCATTACGCAGTGCGTGGTTGTATATCCTGCTTTGGAACTGCTCTAATATGACAATTTAGGAAACCCATTTAAATGAATTATCTGACATGTATGGCATGTATACTGGCCATGGACTATGCCAAACCTCTCCTGTGGATAGTGGGAAAAAAAAAAAGGCATAATAAATGGGATATGTTACCTGAAAGAACACTGTAAGTCTGGTGACTAGACTGCAGTTCAGGAAAGGACATTACTGTCACAAATATTATTAAAGCAGCTACCCATTTAAAAATGCATAATCTGAAGAGGAAAGAGAGAAATGGCAAAACCTGCTGGTGATAAAATTAGAAATAGAAACCTTACTTATCCAGCCGGTGAAATCCTGACGAATGGTGAAACCTAGGTAAAAATAAACACCAAATTTAGAGGCGCACACTATAGAGAGCTGTAATTTACTGGCAGACTACAAGAGCTGGTGCCACTAAGGAAGATCAATCTATAAGTGAATTGAAACTGTCCAGTTCTGTTCTGTTCTACATAGATTTCTACACTGCAGAGGCTCCACATTGCTGGGTCCAGCCGTACCTTTATTCACACGAGCAAGGGAGACTTTCAGAACTGTTTTATTTTTACATCCAAGACATATCCCCTCTAAGGGACAAGTGGCAGTCATCTGGTATTCGTTTCTGTTGTGCCATTCCAGGCCAATACTCAGGCAGCATGTCTTGCCATTGATAGGTGTGTGTTTGACTGCTTCAAGGATTCATTTTGGATTCAAAATCATGCATACGCCTTGATGATTTGCTTTGAAGACAATGGCCAATCAGGTACAGTACTGGTTTTTTTTATGACATTTTTATGTCCTATTTTACCGTGGTTTTCCCATCCTCTTCTCTGTCAAGTGTGGGATGGTCTGGCTTGCATCTAGACACATTGCAGTTTGGAGCTGTCTGTAATATAGCCACCTAGAAAAGAACATATCTTATTCTTCCATGTGTCTTTCTTTAGAATGAACTTTGAATTAGAGTTTTATTGACAAATCTGTTTGAAAAAGATGCATGAAGAAAAACCTTAATGGTCCATCTTGTGGCAAAAAGCGGGTATTTCTTTGCTCATTTGAATGCCAGTGGATTATTTATGCTGGTGCAATGTTTTGAAGAGATAAAATGCTCCCCACTGTGCTACATGCAAATCTTTGGAATGTAAACATAAATAGTTGTTGAACATTCATAATCAAAGACAATTTTATAATTATTGTTGGATATTTCAGTCCTCTAACAGCATCATCTGGTGTAAATCAGCGTAGCTCTACCAAAGTCTGCAAAGCGCCCACTGAATTGTACCAGATGGGACTCAAACTCTTAACTCCAAGTTTAGCCCTTCTAAAGGAAAGAAAAATGTGTGATAGTCCTTGAATATGAACTTCTCTGTTAAGTCATGGAAAGGTGGTACAACAAGAGCAGCAGGGACTTCACTTCATCCCCGCCTCTACCCCATCTCTTACCTGGAGAGAGCATTTCTGTGATCCAAAGAAGCAGTTTCTCTGCCAGATTAACCCTTGGCCCATTACCCAGATTATCACCAACTTTTGCCAGATAATGCTCTTTATAATGTGAGGTCTGATATTTGGACTAAGACCACGAGCTCTTTAACACCGGCCATCAAACAGCTGCCGGGCGCTAAGAATTTTCTGTCACTCACAACTTGTGTAGTATTTTTAGATATCTAAAGGTGAAGGGCTTGATATCCTGTTTTCTTCTCCTGGAGCGATCTTCTTTTACTGTCATTCAGCATTATCTTTTCTCCAACATCGTACACCACATAAAGTATTTTTCGAAGTTATTCTAGCACCTGATTCTACTTCAGCTGAAGTCAAAAACTGGAATCTTATTCCTTTGCTACTCTCTAGACCAACTTTTATCCAAGTTAGTATAATACATAATGTTCAGTTAACATTTTTTTTCCACAAATAGACTTAGACTACATCATCCTAATAGCTTCTAGTGGAGACTGCTCATGGGAGATACGCTGGAACTACAACTGTATATCTACTTCCAGATCAGCAGTGCTATTAATTGGCATATAGATTATTTTATCTAATGGTCATAAGACAAAATGTGTTTGCATAAAATACAAGATGGACAGTTGAAGGATTTTTTTGCATATTTTGGATGCTGATAGCAAAAACATCTGATAAACACCGATTGATTACTTTTTAAGACTGCTCACCCAAACTTCATGGAGAAGGAAGATTTTACAGAAGTGAAGAATACTCACACACATTTCATAAACGTATTCACCTTTCAGATAATTACATTTGTATCAACTCTCTCAGGTTTGTTTGCAAGTTTTTTCCCCCCTGTGTTTTTGATGAGATCCTCCAAGAGAGATGTCATTGTTCTATAAGCTTGTGGTGGAGCGAACTTTTTCGCAAGAAGTCTGAGCTACTGTTAGTAGCTACCGAGGAGCTCTAAGTCCGATGTGGGTTTAATGTTGTGATGAGTGCCATGGCAGAACAGTCTAACAATATAAGTCTGTTGGACATGTCGTCTGGGCTGTCACGTTCAATTTGCACATGACCTCCTGGCCAAAAAATGGGAAAGAAGTGGTAGAATGTGGGACTGAAAGCTTATATTATTGCTTTGACAGCTTCACTCATCTAGAAGTAATGCAAAATGCAATTTATATTTATACTCTCTGACCTTCTGTACAGAGAGGGAAACTATCTAATGATGGGCCATGGTAGCAGAGAAAGAAACAGATCTCAATACAGCTGGAATTTGTCTCCTTTTTTTTTTTTTTTTTTGCTTTTCAACCATTCAATTACAGTCAAAAGATAAATGAAACATGAAGAGTGCATTGGTTAGGTAGTGACACAATTATTTTATAGTGGGTAGGTTCTGGCTTTGAGCCTTGGCAAAGGTTGCCATGCACGCCTTGTTTCACTAGATACAGATAATCTGCTTGTTCCCACCGGACAAATCCCCTCTGCTTATAGGTGTGTCATTATGCCCATCACAGAAGGAGAAAAAAGACACCAGCAACTCAGCAACACTCTTCCTATGCATTTAAATATTCTTGAGAGAGGCTGACACTCTAATCCTATTAACTGCTATAAATCAAGTCAGGTCTAATTGTAAACATGACTTTTTTTTTTTTCCTACTTTTGTGGAAAATGGACAGGCAGGGAGAAAGCACCTTCTTCTTTATCCAAGGACCAGCACATAGGTTTGTATCTTCTCAGGGAGAATTAAAAAAAATGGAGAAATACAACAATGACAGCAAATAGCAGGCTACACCTGAGGATCCATAACGACGTCTATCAGAGCAGATATCCACAGCTCAGCATCCTTCAGAGGGCTTCACTCCAGTCATGGCAGGTTGTACCAGCTCCATTTGGCTCAAAAAATCAGCCTCCAGCTGCATCTAGCTTCTCTCATTTTATTTAAAATAGACACAGCATTTAAAGGAAAAGTTATTTTCAGGGCTAGGCATTAAGAGAACACAATGGACACAGAAAACAGGGAGATACAGATTTTATGCATTCCACTATATTTTGGACACTGCTCTGAATTTGTCCCATTGATGCATTCTGCCTTAAATCTAAAGTTCATTTAAAGTCCATTAAAATCAATAGTGAGAATTTCACAAATTGTTGTAGGTAATAAAGCAAGCCTTGAGTTAAATGTTCACATAAACCAGTTGTCATTTTCTTATAGTCTGAAGCGACACAATTTTAAAAATTTAGTTGTGTCTTTTTTGTTTTGTTGTGCTTTTAGGATTAAAAAGGACTTATTAAACAAAAGTTTCAACCAGATATCCAACCTTCTTTAGGAAATTCTTTTTTTGCAAACACTGTAATGATGATAGGCTGACTGCTTCAGAATAGTGGAGATTAATGTATATTTTATCTTTCTATAGGATTGTTTGCCAGCAAGAAAAAGTACTTTGTCCAGACTATTGGAATTATCCTAAAGGTTAAAAGCTCCTTTGCTCTGCATCCTTTTGGAGAAGAATATAATTATAATACATATATTATAAGGGGATATGAACGCTCTGCTTTCCAGCAGGGCCCGTGATCTCTGGGGCTGCTCTGGGGAGCAGTGGGGCAGGCCTGGCTGTGGGGTGGGTGCATGGGGGCCTTTGCCATGGTGGCCCCTGTGGTTGTTGCACAGGGTTACATCAATCCCCACCTCCTGCAGGGTTCCTCTGGCTGGGCAGCTCTGGAGCTGCGAGCAAGCTAGACACCATCTCTTCCCTTCCTGCTATTTTTCTTCTTTTTCCAAGTGAGCAACTAGATGAGAGAAAATGAGCTAAAAAAGGAAAAAAAAAAGTCTAGGTCAGAAAACAAGCTTAGGGCTGACTCCTGCTGCTGTCAGCAGTGGTTTTGCCCTTGGAGGAGAGGGACGAGGCCTTTGGCCGTGCTGGGAGGGAGAGGTCACTGCGAGGTGGCTTCGCACAGCGGCCGGGGCGGGAAGCGGTGCCCACGGCCTCCCCTCCTCTCGCGCTCTCTGCATCTTTTTCCAGCTGAGTCACAGAATCTGGGAAACAAGCAGGTTGAGCTGGCATTTTGGAGAAAAAAAAAAAAAAAAAAAGGAGAAAAATCCCCTCCTTTGTCTGTGTCCTTCTTTTTTTGTTTTTGTTTGTTTTTTTTTTTTTCCACCAAGCTGCTGGAGCGAAGCAGTTAATAGTGATTTTTTTTTCCAGCGTTTTTAATCCACAACCCTGCCCTGTACCTGCCCTTATAATCCCCTAGCATGTGCTGGTGACATCACATGGCCATCAGCTCCCAGCTCCCGTCCCTGTGACTGTCATTAACTGTTGCAAGCAAATGAAAAATGACTGGGAGACTCGGTGGCTCCCACCAGTGACCTTGTGTATTATTAGAATGACCTCTCCATGGCTTGACCATAAAAAAAGAAAAACCTTTCTTGATATCATCACAGGAGCTGGGGCCGAGCCAAGGCTGTTTGCGGCAAGGAGCAGAGGAAGCAGTTAAAGAAAGCAGAGTAAATGTTATGCAAAGATGCAGTGACTATAAATACTTGATGAGAGGAGCCTCTGCACCAATGGACCCTGTGCCCAGACATGCCAGGCAGCGTGTACCTGCCTGGCCTTACTGTTAACCCACCTCCTCTCTGCTGTTCATTTACTTGTTTTTTGTTTTGTTTTGTTTTTAATTATTCTGTTTTTGAAAATAGAATCCCGCTTTAACATTTAAGCATTCCTTGATCTCACACACCCTGTTCTGGCAGACTTCCCTTCCTACACACATCTCTGTAAGCAGAGAGGCTCAAAGAGCGGGGAGGCTGCGCGCCGTCATGCATAAGCCTTTTCTTTATGTATCCATCCATACCCCCACTGTATGTACATATTTAAATATATGCTCACATGTATATATGTAACATATGGTTATAAATACATATGTTTAGGCTTTTCTATTGTTCCCCATGTATATGAACATGAACCTATCAAGAGCACATGTCTGATGTCACAGCTGTCATGATGCCTTCTACATAATATATACGTAGCATTAGCATATGCATATAGCATGTATGCATATGCACCTAGCATTAGTGTATATGAGCAGTGTTTCCTGCAGCACACACTGATAACCATAACTATTGCTGTAGCTGGGCTGAGCCCAGACATATGAGGCTGTCCACCCTGCCCTGCTCTTGATGCCACCCTGGCAGTGGCTCAAGGGCAGGCAGGGACACAGAGGCACGAGGCCGAGCTGGGATATCCCCTTGTCTCTGGGGAATGGACCTTCTGTGGCCATGTGGGTCCCCAAAGGGACAGGGGGGACATGCTGGGGTCTGACCATCCTCGAGGGCCTTGCTATGAAATGGTTAAGCCTCAGGAGGTGCACAGAAGCGATCCTCACCCTGCTGTCCTGCCTCGCTTCTCTGCTTTCTCTGCTGTTCACTTGGAAATAGATCTGACGCCCTCTGAACTTTTATTCCCAACCAAAAAAAAAAAAAAAAGATAGGAAAAAAAAGGCATTTTATTACAGGTTATGACAAGTTGCAGAAAGACATGGAGAACTCAATAAGAAGAAACAGCAAGTGGACTCAGGCAGAGGCGGGAGAATACTCTAGATATTTTGAAGACAGGGCGAGGATGACTTCAGGTGATAGGTGTGAGCACAAATGCTGATATGATCGGCACAGGCCAGTGCTGCCTGAGCTGAGCTCAGGCACCAGCACAGGTACCAGCACCAGCACTGACTCCTTGCAGCACTCATGGAGAAGCAGCCCTCCTTCAATCCATGTATTTATCTGCTACTGAAATTAGGCTTTCTGAATTTCTAGAGAGGTTTTCCTCCATCTCTCCCACCTCCATCTGGCTTTGCATCCTGAGGTCCTCCCTGAGCACAGGGCAGGCTGTGTGTGACTAAGAGGATGAGGAAGAACCAGCTGCAGCAGCAGCTCCACCATCCCCAGCTTTGATCCCACCTCCATTTGGGGGCCAAGAGGGCACTTGCTTCTGCCTAGCCCTCACTGGGGAGGCACCAGGGAAGGGGCGAGGGTCTCTGCGGGGCTGCACTCACATCCCTCATGTCTGCCAGGCCTTGGACCCCTCACGTCATTCAGAAGATGCCAAGAACTTTGTGGAGTCTGTCAGTCTCACAGTAGTTCTGTCTCTCACAGCATCCTTTTTGACAAACTTTGCAGGCGTTAAAAAAAAATCTCAGAAAATAATAATAATAATAAATAATAATAGTAAAAAAACCCGAGATAACAGCTGCTCGGGGACACTTTAAACCATCTGATTTTGCAGCACAGGGCTTCCATCCTAATTCTCCCTGGCAGCTTTTCAAGTGTGTCTCATTGCTGACTGCCAAGGGAGGCCGGTGCAGCCTCTCCCTTGCTGGATGTGGCAGCAGCAGCGTTGGCACCGGAGCCTCCGCTCAGCCATGGCCTGAAAATAGACCCAGATCCCATGAGCCAGAGTGGGGCTGGGAAAAAAAAAAAAAAAAAAAAAAAAAAAAAAAAAAAGCTCAGGTCTTGGAAAATGAAATTTAAAAAAAAATTGTGAAA
Source organism: Tinamus guttatus (assembly GCF_059628265.1). Taxonomy (NCBI): domain Eukaryota; kingdom Metazoa; phylum Chordata; class Aves; order Tinamiformes; family Tinamidae; genus Tinamus; species Tinamus guttatus. The sequence goes on along the minus strand of NW_028288538.1, from coordinate 4,451,374 downwards.
TGTCGGGGTGTAAATTCAACAGCTTCAACCAGGGCATCTTAAGGGAGATTTGGGTGAGAACCGCCCAGGGATCACCCCTCAGGGCTGGGTTTGGATGGCAGGACAAGCGGCCCCTTTGCAAGGGACGAGGCTTCCCAAGCAGGGGCCGCTTGGCACCTGGTCGGGAGGGCTGGAGGCAGCAGCGCTCGGCGCGGAGCGCGGGACATCGGCGCCCGCGGCCGCTCTTCCCGCGGACCCGCGCAGCGCCTGCCCCGGGCCACGTCCGAGTTCGATGCTTGTTATTTCTCTTCGGATCATGAGTCTTTTCTTTCCTTTTTTTTTTTTTTTTTCCTCCCCCACCCCTTTTTTTCCTCTCTTTTCTTTTCACCGGGTTTTGTTTATTTTTAAAGCCTTGAATGCCCCGTAACACGAGAGGTTCTCTCTGAAGGAAAAACAAAACCCAGCGAAATCCCAGAACAATCTCCATCGAGCCCCTGAGCTGCCTGTTTCCTGGAAAGATGCCTGCAAGAAAGGGTGAGAGTTGCAAACCTCTAACCAAAATGTAACAAACCCCGGCCAGTATCACCAGGACAAACTTCTTCAGGGCCTCTTATCCTGACTTACACTGATAAGTCTTTTTGCTAAATACCCGAAAGTTGCTTTCTCTTCCGTTTCTTGTATAAAGTTACCGAAATCTGACAGATAAAGGCATATGCCTTTACTGTTTCTGAATGGGAGTTGAAACCACACATTGCAAAGGCTACAGTGCAAAGGCTTAGTAAGAATTGCTGCTGCCTAAACGCAAGACTGCCAACAGCATCAATAACAAAAAGTGTAGTGCCTTAAACAATAGCACGAATAAAATCATAATATAGTAAATCCTAATACGGTGAAAGAGTCAGCCTCCAGAAGAGTGAGTGCTCTATCCGCTCTGCTGTCACATCTCCACCTGTACCTGCACTTTCAAGAAAAGGGGTGCATGGATCAGGAAGCCAAGTCTCTCCCCTTTTCCTTAAATTTTATTTCTAAACCTGACACGCTCCCCGATACAAGACACTATTCTGCACTCAGACTAACAATGATGGGCTTGGGGGTGTGAGGAAATGCTAAAGACGGAGCAAGAAAGTGGGAACTGTGGAAAAAGATCCTAGAAGCTCTTCTAAAGGAGACCTGGAAAGACAAATTAACGAGGACCACACGGTTATGATGTATTAAATTTATAATATTTTCGATGTATAATGTGTAAGGAAAGGTGACAGCTTGGAAGAAACAACTGTTTGCATCTTCTGTTCACGGAACATTTTTTTTTTTCCCCGTATTTGCAGTCGCTGAAATTTTATCACGTCTTCAGCTTTCGAGAGCATAGACCAGCTGTACTTCACGTTATTTACAACACCCTGTTTCCCTGTGGTCATTTAAAACTGCTTGCATTTATGCTGGTGAGCCCCCAAAACTTTTACAAACTCGTGGAGGATGGTTGCCCACGAGGAAGAATATTGTAACTGAGAGATACAGTCAGGTCACACTGCGTGGGACAGCAGTATAGTATAGACTCTCACTTCAGGCGATCTGTAAATTGTCACTTTATATATATATACACATCAGTAAAAGATATGAAGGAGAGATTAACAGCTTTAAATGTAAACAAGAAAGAGAGCTTGGGAGGGGAGGGCTGGGAAGAGGAAGGCAGAGAACGGCGGTGTTTTGCAAAGTCGCAGGGAGCGAGGCGAGCAGACGGCAACGCGGGATGTGCCCCTCTCGCAGAGGAAGAGGGGGCATCGCCCTGCCCCGGATTCCCCGGCCCTTGGATAATAAACTCAAGTGCCTGCCTGTCTCAGCCCTGCCCATCTTCTTTAGCCAACTTGACAAAGTGGAAGAAATATGACATGTGAATTATTAAAGGGAAGGCAGTTGACTCCTAACCTCTGTTGCTTTTTCTCAGAACCCATTACCTGAGAATTTATCTTGCAGGAATTACAGGGTCTGAAAGCTTCGGCTGAAGCAAGGAGGGAGGGGGGCGGCTGAGATAGAGTTTTGAAGAAATTCCACTGAAAAGCACCGAGTTTCACCTTAGCATTTGCACCACTCAAGAGATGGATAACGTGTTAGAGAAAACAAGCCATTCCTCAGAAGTGGATCAGTTCGCCACAGGGAGCCGGAGAATAAAATCCGGGCTGAATTTAAAACGGTTATCACCACTTAAATACCTTTAAAAGTAGAAAGGGGGAAACGGAGAGCTTCGCCACGAGTGAAGTTTGGTCCTTTCGCCCTGCCCTTAGTATTAAGAGGAGCATTTTCTGGGTGTTTGATAACCAAAGCTCCAAGCCCGGCTGGGCGCAAAGGGCTGCGCAGGGGTGTCCAGGCACCTCCCGCCCGTGCGGACAGGAGCAAATCCCTGTTCCGGCCCAAAGCGCCGAGCAGCCGCTCAAATCCTAATAGCCAAAATAATTTGGCTGCAAGTAACATTCAGACCGAGTAATACTGCAACTGATTTTTTTTTCTTTAAAAAAAAAATCAAAAACCAACTGGCGGTGGGGCATATTGAATGCTAAGGATTATTTATTTATTTATAAACGGGGAAAAAAAAAACCCTACTGGTAATGGGGGGAGGGATTTTTTTTTTTTTTTGGTCCTGGTCCTTTGGGCATAGATTTGTATCTACTGCTGCCAAGCTGAACGTAATAATTGAATCTCTCCCAAATCTTGGTGATAGAGCAGTCAGAAATGACTCCATCTGACAGCAGAGCCATGAGGCAAGTGATGGATACTATTGTCCAAGGCTGACCCTCCATTAACACCACCTATCAGCATCTGTATTCTGTCACCAATTCCCATGCCGGAGCCAAGAGGGGTGACTCTAATATTCTGAGCACATTGAAGGCTTCCATGCTGAGTTCAACCCTGCCTCAACTAAATGGGTGGAGAGGATGACCTAAACCTTGCTCTCTCTATCTCCACTCGCCTTATTACCCCTCTCCAAGCCCATTGTTTTGCAGGTGCCTGCAATTTGCTCCTTATCTCCTCACTGTTTATGAGGGCTCCTTTTTATTTATACAAAAGGAGAAATGTTATTAATATTAATTAAAAATAATATTTTTTTTAAAAAAAGATGAAGCAATGAAGCAGTTTTAGGAATCCACCAAATGAATAATCTCATCCTCTAATTGGAGATGAAGTGGTGGGGGGAGGGAGGAGGAGGAAGGAGGTGTAAGAGAAACAGATGACCTACTGGGTGACAGGCACAGGTTGGAAGGGTGACATTTTATTGTAAGCCTCCCTATGAAAGGAAGAAAAGGAAAGGACCAGTCAATTTAATGCAGGGACCAAGAGTGCAAGAGTGTTGCTAAGAGACAGAGATGCTGCTAAAGTTCTGTGAGAAGCTGTACCCTGACCTTATGCAAATGGAGGCTTCCAACTCTTTGTGGAAAGGCTGCAAATTCCACCCACTGTGTCACCAATACCTGGCATCGAGCCTTTTATTCAAATGTTCTCTAAAAACACACACGCAGAGGATGTGACAAAGCATGACACATTTAGGGCTGGAAGGCAGGGGGGGAATAGGGGGTAGGATGGATCTCATGGTGGAAATGTCACCCATCCATACCTTTCAGAGCCTGTCAGCCTCATGAGCTGGGAGCCCAACTTCGGGATGCCTACATGGCCTTAATCCAAACCTATTAAGACATATATAACGTGTCCCTACCCCACCTTGGGGAGGCAGAAGGGGCAGCATATTCTGCTCCCCGAGGGGACAGCTAGAGTCACATCTGCAGCATCTGGAGCCGGCTGGGGATTTCGAGATGCTTGTGATCCCCCCGCACGCCCAAAACACGGCCAGATGAAATCAGTCGGGGGCACAACTTAGCGAGGGCCCACACGGATAGGAAACCTTTAAATCTGGCAGAGCACGAAGGTGAAACACTCCCGACTAAGCTCAAACACAGTCTTACCCAGGGACTGAAGATGAAGTGACTGACTCTGTAACGGCTTTTACTTACTGCAATCAGCAGAAAGCAAATGCCCCTGTAGATCAACGGCAGCCCAGCTCCTTACAGAAAATAAGTTTATTTTATTTATTTATTTATTTGTTTTTAACCCTCACTTGCACACCTGCATCTGGCCTCTTAAGTTGTTATCCTCAGGAGAAAAGCAAACGCATATAAATCTCAGGTCCTGCCAACTTTCTTTCCAAATATTTTAACACCTGCAGATGCTAACGGGAGACTCCTTAGACCTTCCAAAACTTCGGAGGAAATCCCTCTGGAACTGATGGCAATCCGAGCCAGGCAGCCCTGCGCTCCAGCTGTTCTGCGGCTCACCCTTTGCCCTCCCAGCATCTTGTTCAGAGGCAAGCAACAACTTTATACGTGCATACATACATACATATTTTATATATATGTGCGTGTAAATATATATATATATATATATTGGACGTGCATATTTATGATGCATTGAAAAAAAAAGCTATCTGTATTCAGGGAAAAATAAAAAATAAAAGGTCCAGAACGACTCTGGGCAGCTCCTCTTTAAAAGAAAACACAATCAAGTGCTGCAGGAGAAAGTTGTCCTGCTGCTCGAAGTTCGTCCCGCTTGGATTCAGCATTGCTTTGTTTCCACGCGATCCGGGAATTATCGATTTGGTTTCATTTCAGTCGCTCCTCGGGGCACTTTTGGGACCCTTGCTGCCCATTTTGCTGGCGCGAGAGATAGGATTTCTCCAAGCGCCCTAAGCTGCGAGTGAGAGGTGACTCAGCTGCGAGCTGCGGAGTAAACTAATGCCCTATTACTCATCTGTAAGACACACAGAGTTGGCTTGAGCCCCAAATAGGCTCGAAAAGGAGAGCATGGGAAGCAGGTTAAAAAAATAAAAAAAAAAATAAAAAAAAGGTAGAGAACCAACCCCCGACACACTCCTCTCCATCCTTCCCCCTGTCCCCGTTGGATGCCCCTGAACCCCGGCAGGGTAAAGCCGCTCTGGGCGCCTCCTGCTCCCAGGATGTCCCAAATCGGATGGGAAACGTGACACTTCCCGAGGAAAACGGCTCAACGCAGTGGATGCAGGTTGCCCGGGGGCCAGGGCTGGGCACCTCCTCTTGCAGGTGCGTGCGCTATACGCATTAGCCCGTGCAAACTGCCCAGTGGTTTCTTAAAAAAATGTTGTTATTATTATTTTTAATAGTTGGACTTTTCATAATATGCACAATACTATTAATATTTCATATTAGCAGTGTGTGTATGGTGAACTTTGTAATGGGAAATTCAATCGCTGCTGTAAATATTAATGGAATATGAAATGAAGCCACAGCTTCCATGTAGCACTGACAGTAAAACGGAGTGAACATGTGGTGGCCCTGGGGCAAGATAGGCCTTTCCTCTTGTCTCTCTCGCTTTATTACATTAGCTCGAGCCTCTCCTTACAGTTCTGGGCTCAGAAGCTGAAGTTCACAGGTCAGTCCTGACAAATGTCCCCGCGTCTAGCCAAACAAGACCCCCTGGCCTTACCATTACATCTGCCCAACAAGCCCCTGGAGAGTGCTTAAGGGTGTCTGGTGCAGGTAAAGAGCCCTTAAGCGCAACTTTCCAAACACATCACAGGCGAGGAGACGCCCGCAGCTCGCCCGGCGCTGGCTGCGGGGCTTCCGCGCGGGGCCCGCGCCCGTGGCCTCGGGGCGCTGCGCTCGCAGCTCCCTCCGCCGAACCCGCGCGCGGTGTCGTGGCGGGGCTGCCGTATTCGCGAGGACGGGCGCGGGGCTCCGCGCAGGGCCGCGCAGAGCCGCGCAGGACAGGCAGCAGCGCGGCCCGCAGCGCAGATGTTCGCCAGCTGCAAAGCGCGGGGAGCGGCGTGTCGGGACGATCGCGCGCCGAGCGCTTTTTTGGCTCATCAGTCATTTATTTCAACACTTGGGATGACATCAGCCTCTGACTGTCAGCCTTGCGGGTTTCTTTTCTTTCTTTTTCTTTTCTTTTTTTTTTTTCTTTCCCCCATTTCCAGGATTTCTCTTGTATAAACAGCACTTACAACCGCTTCCTTTTTCGAGTGGGCATTAATCTTCATTTGCTAGGGAAAGTCTTGTCAGAATTTCCTCCTGACTTTCCCCTTGGAGGTTTTGGCTACCCGGTGATTTATGCCTTATCTCCCCGAGGTTCGGTGCTAACTTTCTCCCCTGCTTTGAAGAGATCGGAGAACACGGGAGAGCGGCGGAGTGAGCGCGGGGGAAGGCGCTTCCCTTTCAATTGCCCCGACTTCTCTGCAAACTCGCTCGGGGCTCTGCAGCCCCTCAGGGAGAGCCGGACACGATCGGGGCTCTCGCTGAGCGAAAAGTGCTACAGGGCACCGGCGTGGCAATGAAAAAAAAAAAGGAGAAAAAAAAAAAAAAAGGCGGGGGGGCAGGGGAAGGGGCATTGAAGTGATTGGAAAGTGGGCAGGTAACGAATGAACCTGAATCAAGGTGCATCTGGGCAACAGCATTTTTTTAAAAAAATATTTATTATTATAATTACTAGCAGCCAAACTTCTCACCCGATACAGGGAAAACTCACTGAATCCCAGTAGCCCCATTCTTTCTTATCCACTGGAAAAACAAACAAACAAACAAACAAAACCCAAGTGTTGAGATCAGCCACTGCTACCAACTTTTTTGTCTTTAAAATACTCCGGAGAATTAATTTCTCCTGGGAAATTTTATTCTCTTCTTATTTCTCCGACAAACTATATAAAAAGGCATTCGTATCTGCCTTGGAAATGTTCTCCTTCTTGTGCTAGCCCTTCTTGCATATCAAGAAGAAAGCAGTTCTCTGGAGCCTTTCAGCCACCGGGGTTATGAAATCATGAATGAAAAGGAAATAAATCCTAATGCGCAGCCTGAAATCGACTCTGGCCACTTCTACATTGACTTGTTCTTTTAACAGCTTCTGTATTTTTTCAGCGTCGTGGCTCATGTACTTTGTACAGTGTCTGTGGCTTCATTAAAAGCTTTCTATTATATCCCCCAGGAAAATGCAACTGTCACCTCTCCTTGCCTTTTTAAAAGAGTTACACTTTCAAAGAATATTTTTTCTCCCCTTTTACTAAAAGAAACAGCACTGGATTCGGGTTTTGTAAGTGTTAAATAACTTTCCCAGCGTGTATTAAAGGAAGATTGTATTTTATCAACAGCTGATTGATGCGGCCATGTGATCCTCTCGGTTTGTCTATAGTATCATATTTATTTAACCTGCTGGGGGACTGTGTTCAGGGGCCGCCTGCTCCCGCTGGCAAGAGCACACACATTACACACTACCCCAGGTATTCTGATTGATTGTTCCCACCCCACAGCCTTTGGATCATAATTTAACACAGCAGGTCCTACAGCACAGCCTAGGTTTTCAGGAAATACAGTGAGGGGTTTCTATGAACTATTACTGCACAGCTACTAGGCTTCTCTCAACTAGAGAACTAGATATTTTATACACGGAGAGAGATGTAGGAGAGTGGTTTTATTATTATATTAATATGTATTTATTTATGCAAATGGCCGCACAAGCAAATGCCTTTATTCTCTTCATTTAACACCCCCCCCCCCCGCCGCCTTTTTTTTTTTTCTTTTGGCAAATTCTTTTTGCAAATGAGCATTTCCTGAGACTTTCAAAGCACCAGACATAGCACCACCGGCCACGCCAAATATCAGTGGCCGTCGGTCAGTTATATTGAAGTATATTTAGGATGTCGAGTGAATTAGTGGTTCGTCGCTCACTGTAGTTTGTCCCGGAGAGGGCTCAAAACCAAAAAAGAAACTCAACAACATGAAAAGAAATGAAAAAGAAAGCAGCCCAGAGCCTTCCTGCCCCGCAAATTGTTTCACAAGCTCCGTGATGAAATAATCTACGCAAGATGCTTTCATTGCTGCTGTTTGAACCCCGGTGCTACTTTTAGTCCATGACGGGCTGCTTGAACCAAGGTGCTCTTTCCTGCGCCATTCCTCTGCACGAAGTCACGCTGGGCTAAGGGAATAATTACATATATATATATATATATATATTTGTATATATGTGTGTATATATATCACATATACATATACATATACAAGCACGGCGGCCCCGGGCTGCCCCCGCGCTTGGCACCAGGCTGTGCCCGGCATTTGGCCCGGGTCTTGGCAGCGGCTCCGGGAGGTTCCAGCCCGGGCGGGGACCTCGGGCACGGCCTGGCACCCGCCAATATTTACCCGTGACTCAGGGCCAGGTGAGGGATGCAAAACCGCACCAAGGTGAGGGAGATGGCAAAGGAGGTGCCAGCTAATAGATCGGCTCCGGTCCCACGGGGTAAAGGCGTGTTGACAGATCACGTTAATCAGTAATTCTTTTTTCTTTTTTCCTGTGGGTGCTTGTGACAAGTGGCCCCAGTCGCCGGACTCGTAACTCATTCGTCACCGGGGTCCCGCTGATGCCCGAGTGTCCCCGGAGCCCTCAGTATCCCCAGCGCTATTTTGCGGAGCACCGCTCCCGTCCAGCGGGTTTATTCCGGGTGTATGAGGCCAAATCCCATTGCTTATGGCAATCTGTGCTGGCACCCGCTCAGCTGGCCGAGAAAGGTGATTTTATAGCCCAAATTCCACTTTAGGAAGAAAGCAAGGTGCGCGCCGACTGCACCGCGGGGTTTTTGCCATGCTACCTGCTCCGCTGTCCCGATAGGGTAAACCACGCTTAAAAACACGATTCCTGAGCTTCAAGGGAATGGAGTCTACCTGTTGTTTTAGGGCTTGTTAGTGCCAGGTCCTACAGCCTGATTCCTGAATAGTTTGCATTGTGCGAAGGAGACCCGAGCAAACATTGTCCCAGGAAGGCTGGCGATTTCCCTGAGCCAGCCTCGGCAGCCTCTCCCTCCCCTCCCTAATCTCTCCCTTTTAAATTTGTTTTGTAAAGAAAAAGGGGAAAAAAGAAAGAAGAAAGAAAGAAAAAGATAACTCGTAGGGAGGGAGAACGGATCAAAGAGCGAGTGAGGGGTAATATATCTCGCAGTCAATCTCGGGACAGGGGTTCCTTGGCAGCAATAGGAAAGCGGTGCGGCTTTTCCCGAGACGGGATGCGGGGTCTCTTTAAACTGTCCGCACAGGGGATAAAAAACACCTTGTGGGGCATTTGCAGATGCTTCCCCCCGCCTTGGCACCGCTGGCGCGCAGGGTGCGCGGCGCTCCGCGGGCCGGGGCCGAGAGGCACCGTCTCGTTTCCACCTTCCCTCCCCTCGCCCAGAGGCTTCGGAGGAGGAAACAACAACGTTTGTTCGCGCCGAGCCTCGGCAAACAACTAAACTAGTTTACACAGTTGGTTATGACAAACGAATAAATTGTTTTCCTTAAGTACCCCGTCCTAGGCGAGCACACACTTTAACTCGCTTTCCTATGAGGCAGCTTTTTACTAGATTGCTTTTTCATCGCGTGGCTATCAAAAGGAGATAATGACCAAAGAGGTGGAACCTAATCAGCCTTTTAGTTGAGTTTAAAGAGCCTAGAGGTAGTTTAAAGGTAGCTTTGGTCATGTTTGCTGGCCAGCTGCGATGTTTGCACTACCACGTTATGATGGGGAGAGTAATGTGTTTGATAGATAAGCGAAAGAGGCTAGCCAAAAAGCAAGGTCATGTGTGATAAGGTTTGACACTTTTACTCATTTTTCACACACTTAAAAGGAAACTTTAAAATACGAAGTAAAAAAAAAGAAAAAAGAAGCCAAGACTCGTCATACTAACATCTATCATAAAAAAACAGCACATGAACAAACCTTACTTCCTATTTAATTAGCCCAAAACCTTATCATAGTTTGGAACATGTCATGTCATAAAAAAAAGGAAAAAAAGAAAGAAAAATCAATGCTCTTCTATTTTGTTAGCAGCGGGTTGGTTCTCAAAAAACACCATTCATGGGATAATCACACAATTCACTTTTTCCTTTTTGATCTTTTATCTTCACTTTTAAAATAGTGAATAAAATAAGTTATAAGCTGAAGATAAGTCTGTGAGCATAATCAATAGTGAAGGGAGTGTCTAGGCTTTTAACAGAAGACAGAAATGGTGGAGAAAAAGAAAAATTCCTCACTCTGGAGTTAAAATCTGTATACAATCAAAACGCCAGGTACCAATGAAGAAGTATAAATAAAATAAAATATAACCAAACAAGGAATGGCAAAGCTCTCCTTAACTTAAATACAGCCTGCCGTGACTAGAATGGTATTTTAGAAATACTTGTGTACAGGAACACAGATACTTATTATTGATCTTGGGTTCTATATAAATGAATCGATTTTTACTATGTAGACAAGAATTTTAAACCAGAAGTGACTACCTTTTTCTTACAGCAAGCATTTCTGCCATCTTCAGTTGCAAGCTACACACCGAAGATCAGTCTTTGGCCAACACTCATCTCCCACAAACAAATGTTTTTGGACTCCGCTCAACAAAGAGCTAGGAAGATAATATTTGCAGAGCATGTAAAACCATTTTTCAAAGGCAGCCTAGGGAAAGGTGTATTCCCATGCCTGTGTCCAAATTGTGGATCCTCAAAATGCCTCTGTTGCTGTTGTTCAGAATAAGTGTGAAGCTTGCAGGCATTGTGGCTTTCCTGCTTGAAGTTGGGTACATGCCTAGAAGTTGCCTCTGGGCATATTTAGGGTCATCTGTCCATTGGCAGGCTGCATGGCTTGGTGTTTTCTGCTTTTTTTTCTAGGAGTCCTTCCCAAATAAGCCTCCATACTTGTCCATGGGGACTTGTCTAGAGGAAATTCTCAACATGTTGAGCAGAGAAAATAAACTGGGTGAGAAAAAGGGGCTGGTCTACTGCCTTGTACTTTCTGGAAGATGTGGTTTCCTTGTCATCCTACTAGTCCTTGTGGGATGCAGTAAGCCCATAGGTATGATGATCTAGGCTCCAGGTCCTTTTCCATCTCAGAGGATGTGGGCTCCTGCCCCAGCTCTGGTCGGAAGGGAGGGAAGAAATGGGCCACATGTATTCTCTTGAAGTTATTCCACTTTACAGATGAAATTGAGATGGAGAGAGCATACAAGTATGAGAGTGGTTCTGCAATCTGGTGACTAGAGCACACGCCAGGAAACAAAAGGGAAAATGTAACTCCTGTGTGAATCCTGCAAGCCCTGAACCCTCCATTGGGTTGGATGTCTACTGCATCCTTGCAGCAAATCTGAAACACCAAGCTCCTGATGTTTTTCCAGGTCTTAGAGCATAGGACTGGACATTGAGTTGTCCCTTTGAACCCCACTATACCTTGGACACTTGGTTCCTGAGAATGGTTTGGCAGTTCCTCTGGAGGAGCCCAATGTTCACGGAGCTTTTCTGCAGAACTCAGTGCAGCACTGACTTAGAGGGCCCTGAGCAAACAGGAGCTCAGGTCTCATGGCTGGTTCAGCCACGCTAGACTGGCCTTGTGTCTGGGGCAAACAGCTTCTAATCGGGACGGGCCAAAAGTCGGGCTGATACACCTACCTGCTCCCAGAGCTAGCTCGGTTGGTGTGCTCTCATTCATGTTTGCCTGGGGCACTTTTGAAGCACCTATGAGATTTAGGTGCTTAAACGCATCTAGTACTTCAGAAAATAAGCCTCATATACTCAAACCATTTTTTTTTTAAGTAATATCACTTAGGCACCTGCTTAACTGAAGCCATGTGAGGTACCTCGCAGACTTCAGTGAGACACCTCATGCCTAAAATAAAATGTGAGATTGAGTGTTTTACTGAACAAGGATGAAATCACTCACACACTTGGAGTCCCTGCAGTGCCTAAATACATTGCTGAATCATGGCCAGAGCAATAAAATAACACAAAACATATTTGGGATAAAGTGGATGAAAAGCAGGGTCTCAAGCATAGCAGTATCTCTAAAAACAATGCTCAGCTCAGTATCCTATGCAAAACCCACTTCATTTCCAGCATAGGACTGCATGAGAAGGACAGAGGTTTTCCCCATTGCATGGGACAACCTTTCGCCTCCGGTATTCCTTGCCCTTCCCGAGTCTCATGGGCAATGACTTCTGGATGGAAACGTTCCTTCTAGCAGGGGAGAGGCAACAGTGGCTCCATCTGACTCAATTTTCATTAAAAAAAGGGAAACACAGGTCTTTCATAATGTTTTCTTCCTATAGCGGCCACCTTTAACACTTTCTATGTCTCATTTTAATATTCTATATCAATGTTGTTTTTTTAGCTGATTTTAATGTCAACTAGGGATTAATGTGCATTAATTAAATTGACTGTATTTTCTTTAATGAGCACAAAAGGATTTTATGTTAATACTGATGATCCTAATAAGGATTCCGTCTACTTATCTGTATTTTCTCAGCATCCTGAAATATTTTATTAGGAAATAAATTAATTTAGTTACCATCACAGAGTAAAAACAAAAGCTATCAGGTGACTGCTCAATGTGTTTGGCATTAGCAAGCACTTAGTAACATACCTACTCATTACAGTGCATTCTTTTAGACTGAATTTATGTCTTTTCTGTTTCTTGTTTGTATATAAAGCCAAATCTAAATAAGCACTGAGTATCTCTGACAGAGATGTTCTAAATAAAACAAGAGCTTGATACCCCTTTCCATGGCGTGAGCTGCTGGAACAAAAGAAAAAGAAAGGATTATCTTTTTGTAGGAGGCTACAAAGTTTTGCCTACAAAACTGTAGGACTAGGACAGGTAGTAAACTATGTTGTCTTTCAGCTGTTCAGGTTGATGATACAGATCAGTTTCCAGCTTTCTAAGAAGCTATAATACAATAATGATCGTTCACAACAAATGAAAGAAGTACATTTATTTGCATGCATGAGTATATCCATGTCAATATATTTTTATACATTCACAGCTGTTCGAAGCTTGAAAGGCACTTGACTTGCTGAGCAAGCGTTTAATAAAAAGCCTATGGAAATGTTAATTAATGGTGTTTGGTACTAAATGCTCACTTTGATGCTAAAATGTTATGCTGCACAGATTTAAAATTCATTCTTCAATTTTTGCCCTTGTTACCATCTGCAAATTTCTACCCCCCACCCCATTCTCACATCAGGTTGCTGTAATAATTTGCTTGTTTGCTAGCATATGTCAGGAACGAACAAGGGGGATAGAGCCTGATCTCACCACACCTGTTTAATGTAATGGCTTTCACTTGCATGATCTGTGTCAGCTGTTCCCCATATCATCATTTAAATGGCCATCTGAATCAGAAGGTCTTGCTTTGTCTATGGAGCCAGGAAGGTTTGTAGGAAGAGGTAATGCCTCTTCAGAGCCCATCAGGATGTTCCGTGTTGGTCTGCTCCTCAACAAGGCTATTTCTACTGAATTCAGAAGAAATATCTGGTATGGGAAGTTGTTCAGGTATAAAATAGTCTGCAAGATTTGGCTCTAAGTAGAGAAGTAAGAGCTGAAATTACTGCTACGGTGTCTATGGGGATCTGAGGGCTTTTGGGGGCTTGGAGTCTTCTTTGTCCAACCTTGGCCATGGATAATCTATGTGTCTGAATCCCATTAAAAGTAATTCTCATTTCCTAAGGCTTATGGTGTTTAGAAATACAGCTCTGAAAATGCAAAACATAGCTTTTAGGACTGATAACAAAAAAGATGCAAAATATTGGAAAACATAAAAACCTTTTTATATTTCAAATGTTGGTTTTAAATTGTGCTTATAGAAATCCTACTGATGCAATATGAGTTGTTATCTTTTCACTTGCACATCTGTAATAAAAACTTTTCTTTCTGTAAATAAAGTGACAAGAATAGTTTAAACATAACAAAGAAAATTCTTTTGGCTAGTATATAGTAAAAAAGAATGAGTCCCAAAAGGCAAAACAAAAAAGCTTAGATTAAAATCATCACTGAAGCAAAAATAATGATTGGAAAAGAATCAAGCTGTTCCCTCATATGGGAGTAAAGAAGAAACTATGTGAAATGCAATTGCTTTGGGACCTTCTGATATGGATGTGGGTGTGTGTATAGATAATGTTTAGGCATTTATTTCTTTATATTATTTCTTTATGCTTAGTTCAAGTTTTGAATTGACTGTTTATGCAGGGTTTTAATAACACTTCTGTTTACCTTGTGTCTTTCTTGACAAATTAACCTCTTCCAACAGCAACTATAAATTACATAATTGTATTACAGCTTTAATTAATTGAAGATATTAGTAGATGACCTATAATTAATATTAAATAATTACAGAAATTACTGTTAGATTTGGCAGTCTGGAGCTGAAACTCTGTAGCATTGTGTGCTAGGACTTCCCAGTTTAATTACAATATATGTTGTAGTTAAGTATTTTATGATCTCTCTCTCCTGAAAGTTAGTTTTTTATGGTCAGTGTGGTGGTGCTTGGGAAGGCTGGTCTGAGTGTGTGCAGGGTGGCTGCAAGGCTGGGCTCAGCTGTGCAATGATGTGTGGGGGAATTCCTTGTCCCTCTCTGCCCTGACTAAACCTGTTGTTGAAATACAGCTTTTTGGAATATTGTTTTGAGGAAGTGAGAGAGGAAAAAAAAAAAAAAGTTTGGTAGGAGACCAAAAAAAGGACATTTCTGAATAGTATTATTTCTATTTTCATTACTTTGAAATTAATTTTGAAATTAAACATTATTAAAAGCCAGTGAATTCAAAATCATGTTCAAAGAAATTCTCTCAAAATAAATGAGTCTGTTTTAATTACATGTCACTGGTGGACATTTAGACGGGAAATAATTAATCAACATGTATTTTTATTATTAAAGTTACTACTTATGTCATTATATAATTTGACAAGTGGAATAAAACATTTCCCTTTCTACAGAGGGAAAAGCCCACTGTCCTCCAGCTCTCAATTTACTGTAAGTCTGGTATAACACTTTCCTCATGATCATACAGATTTCCTATTTTTATGGTAAAATTATTCTGGGGGAATATTCCTGGAGCAGACACTCTGCTCCTATGGTGCAAATTAGGGAGCAGAAGCATGCACCTTGGTGTCTATAAGGAAGCCTGAAGTAGGATATGAAATGGCATCATCCCCAGTGTTGTACTGCTCAGAGGTTACACGAGCTCCCCAGGTTTCAAGAGCTTATTTTCTACAGCTGAGGGAATGTAATCCATTTTAAGAACTTTCCTCTGCTCCAAAGCAATATTTTTTTTGCTGTTGTCTGTGCAGGTTGCTAGGCTTTCAATTCTGTAAGATTTGCACTGGCATGTGCTTGCTGCCCAAGTCTGTTCTTTTGTACCTGGCAACCTGAGGCACCCTAAAAGTACTGGGCTAGATGTATGAGTGCAGTAGCACTCAATGTAGAATTACAACCATCTTAATTATACAGTGTCTTGTCATATCTGCAAAAAGATAACCAAGACATTAGTCCTTTTTTTTTTTTTTCTTTTTTAATGTGTTTTTTAAGTATTTTTTGAGGTGGTTTGTGGTGTGTCTTAGCCTATCTAATAACTGGATTGGGAAAGCAGACACCACCAGATGTGAACTTGGGAGACCACCTCTAGCTATTCAGAGTCTTCCTGTAAAAAAAGTTAGATCATAAACTGATCAAAGCCCAGCAGTCTGTTCTTCTAATAGTCTTCTGAATCTTCCTTTCTTGTGGGTTGCTCACCTTAATAAAAGGCATAACTTAACCTGCTTTGGTTCCTGGCTTACTTGGTCACTAATGACTTTATTCTTATTCTAAGACACAAGGTGAAACTTGCCTGTCAGGGAAAAATTTCCAAACTGTGGTCCTTTTGCTTAAGGAATGGGGAGGTGCATTTACACCACGACTTCATGGTAATACTTTTCATATTTGATTTGTATGCATCTTGAGCGACATTTTAAAAGTTGCTGCTTTGGTTGAAGACAATACTTGTGTGTGCAGGGCGTGTACTCCATTTTGGCATGTGCATAAATGGAGGCTGTAATCAAAAAATATGATCTATAAATGTTTAGGGGATGTTGTTCAAAGCACACGAATGCATTGTTCACGTGCATATATAAGTACCTACAGAAGAAAATCAAGGCATTGGTGATCCCAAACCAGATCACAGCCTTATAAAAGCAGTGCCTGTCCAGGCATATGCTTTACAATTTCCTCTCCTCTAACCACCTCCTTTCATTGCCAACTTAAGGAGTGTTTTCAAGTGCATGACAAGAAATGAGATGAAAGAGTTTGGGGAAACCTCCTTGTCAAGAAAAAAACAAACACCTTGAATTAAAAATGTCAGATATTTGGGGCTTTGCAGTCAAAGCTGTGTTTTCAGAGTATAAAACTAATAATATGCATTAAACTACTGAGATACTATAAAACAGAGGAGACAAGTCCAGTAAACACAGCCCCTAAAGCTGCCAAAGAGATGCTTGCTTTTGATCTGCAGGAGTCTCTGCTGCTTAATATTGTATAGGAAGAACCACTCTGCTTAACCAGTGGGTGCTGCCTCGAGCAATATTTTGGCAATTTGATATTTTTTAGCAAAGCTGCCATTTCTTGGGACTCTTCTTATCATTCACTTTCCCCTGCGTTTTCTCATGTTATTAAACTGAAGAACAATGGGATTTTTCCTCTTTTTGTTTTCTCTGTAAATTGATTTATGTTACAGTGCATAGTTGCATTACATACCCTTGCGTAAAACATGCTCAGCACTAAAAAATATCTGGCTATCTACCTCTTGAAGATTAATCTTTCTCTGTTTGAGCACCTGAAAGAACAGGGCACTTGCTGCTCAAAAAGTACATCCAGTTACAGGCCTGTGTTTTTAATAACCTGTAGAAACTCTCATCAGTTTTTCCTTGCTGTAGTTATTTGTCCAACATTATGACTACAACGCTTTGTAATTCTACTGTTTGTTTCCCCCCAAAACCTTGGAGTGCTTTACAAGCAGTAGTTACCACAATCAGCTTCTGCAACATGCAAGTAGTGAACAGTGATCCTTTCACAACAGCTAAAATGAGCTAACTGTGATGTAGCTCTATAAAGGTTGCAAGTTAGTGATATGTAACATCTGAATGTGTCAACTGTAGACTGGTGCAGCTGAAAAGAGCACTACCCAGCTGAAGTAGCCACCTGATGTCAGCAGGCAGAATGAAATTATAATTTGGCCATATCAGGGGATCAAAAATAGCACCCAGCTGAGAATCTTGCTGAGAGCTGTAAGGATCCCCCTTCTGCACCACTTGTCTGGGCATCTTTGTGCTTTTGGTTCACTAGAAATGATGCACATCGATGCAGGCAAGAGAGGCCAAACTTATTTATTTTCTCACAGAAGTTTGGGAAGAAGAGGGCACTTTTTTTTTTTTTTTTTTAAATGCTGAGGAAAATGTAACCATTCTTAGTATAATCTGTTCACATGGTTATCGTCACTCTACCTCATCCCAAAGACATCTCCAGGAGCACAGGGAGTTTCAGTACTCTTGTTTAAGAGACCAGGTTTATTTAAGTATTGCAAGAAATGCTGTTAGCTAAGATATGGTTTACAGGCTATTTATGTTTTAGAAATGCCTTTGTGATGACAATGTGAATTTTAATCCTTTTCCCAGGGTGCATTAAAAGGTATTAAGCTCCCACTACTTCATGTTGTCTGTTTAACTCCAAGTCCTTGCTGACTCTGATGTTAGAGTGCTGTTGCTATGGGGAAGGTTAAGTTGCCTTAATTGGGCATGCTGTAAATTGAAAACATTGGAAATAGAATATGACTGGAGAATATCTAGACATGCTGATTATGAAGGCTAGAGTAAGTACCTGAGCAATGCAAACTTTTGTACATCTTAAGATCAGGATGTGTCATGCCCAAAGGAAGCAGCTGCTGAAGCTTAGTGGGGTGTCACCTTCTGGTTGCTGTAGCACGGGTCCATCAGCTTCTGTGGGATGACACCTTCGCGAATCAAGTATGTGGCCCTGACATCTCACTTGAGTGCCATTGGGTGGCTCTGCTCCCTGGGCTTTTAAGGAATGTAGAGTGATAATTTGTGTTCCTATATGGGTATCACTGCAGAAATTTGTCAACAGGGTTCAAGTTTAATGTTTATTCAAAAAATGAGGCTTGGCTAATTTACCTCGTTTCATGCAGTAGGAGGAATTAAGCAGCAAAGAAGGGGTTAACCATAAAGAATTTCACCTTGAACCTTGCCCTCTCTTTATCTAGCACACCATAATAAAAGATCAAGAGTTCCTGCTTATTATCTTATTTTTCCTCCTTGTTCCACTAGGCTAGGGCCCAGACTAGTTATGGATTAACACTGTGATCAATAGTAAGCTTGCTGTCTCACTCTCAGCAGGGGAAAATGAACTCAAAATGCAGTCAAACTCTTATTGATCAAGGATATAGGTCTCACTTTCATTACCTCTGTCTCCTGATAACCCACATATAATGTGATGAGTTGCTAATCTCTCTGATTTTTCAATGGACCCTTCACCCCTCCTGTCTGCACAGTAGAGCTTTTATTTTTGTCTCCTCTGTGTAATGCTTGTAGCATTAACTTGCACTCTATTCTTGGTCAATCAGGACTCAAAATGACTCTTAAATAGAAATGGGCCAGCAGTGTTAAGATTATATTTGGGTATCTCCAAGCAAGTGAGTTACTCTTCAATAATAAACAGATTGGATAAATGGAGAGGAATATCTACAACCCTGGCAAAGGTCAAGCAGCCTAGACTACCCAAAACCGTCTCAGATGATGTTTATAGGGATGCTTGTTCTTGAAATGTGCATAATGCACTTACGGCTTTGGGGGGGACACTTAGTTTATCACTTAATTCTGTCCATTCTAGAGAGACTTTCTATGTTCATCTGTCCATCTAGTTTCTCTAAAATTTTGGAAGCTTGCAGAAAAGTGCTTATTAATCCACTAGAATAAGCTTTGTTATATGAAGATGAGAGCAATTTATATACGAAGGTAAGATTTACTGATCTTTCTGAAGATAAAAGATTGAAAACAAGTTTAGATTGCTCATCAGAAAATAATGACAGTTTTAAGGAACATTTTTCAAGTGTTTCCTAGCTGAAATGCTGAACAAATGAATGCTGATAGCAAAACATCTATCAATCTTGGCATATCCAATGCTGAGCCACTAATGTCTGGGATGGCATGATGGTATCACCTAGGTACTCCTCTACTTGGAAGAAGACTTGCCATGATCTGTAGTGAGCTGTGGAATAAGCTCCCCTGGAACAAGCTGTTCAGTTAGCAAAGGAGGGAGAAATGGGGTATGGCAGTTTATTGACAGTGATACTGACAGCCAGAGAAATGGAGACTATGTCATTTCTGCAGTTTTTGGAAGCTTAGAAGCCATGCACAGATTAGAGTTTTCAAATTAGTTTGCTTTTCAATATAATGATTTGCTTTGTATCTTTTTATGGATTATATTTTTAAACTTTGTGTATTTTAAAAAAATTGTGACTAAATCCACTTATCTATTTCCCATCAACACTAACAATTGTAATGATACATTGGAAACAAAAATAATTTCTAGTGACATGCTTGAATGAAAATTCAAAATCAATTCTAAAAATGAGATTATTTTTTCTTGTTTTGCTCAGTCAGGAAAAAGTTTTGAAATACTGGAATTCCCTGAAGGATGGAGTTCCCAATGTCAGCTAACCCTGTTATCTCAAAAGCAGACAATTTGCTGGTGAGGTAACTCACTGGATTAAAGTAATCAGAAGTGTGTTAGAATGTGTTAATCGATGTTCCCTAAGCAGTGCTTTTTCAGTTTATTTCAAACAAACAGTGTGCATACTTCCAGCAGGTAATTGAACTGGGTCCCCTCACATGGTGTCATAGGAATTCAAATGACAGTCCTTGTGGATCCAGTCCTTGTAGATCCTACAAAGTGAGTCATTATTAGCATAATTATTTGTGTGATCTTCAATCAGGGATGCCATCACATTTTCTTAAACATAATATAGATTAAAAATAAGACCTTATTGATTCTTTTAAAAAGAGAAAGGTCTCAAGTTTCATGTGTAGTGCTTGCTTTCAGTGGTAAGTTGTCTTTATGCACTAGATAACATTCATAACCTTGTAGCCATTGTGAACACTGAGCTTTCTTTTAAAGCTTACATCAGTCATATAATTAAGACATCTTAGTACTACTTTAGCAATCTAGCCAGATTGTGATCTATGCTCCCTGGGCCTGTTTCTGAAACTTCAATTCATGTTCATTCTTTTTGTGTGTGTGCATGTGTCACATAATTACTGCTCTTCTTTCCTTATGGTTCTTCCAGGTACTCTTTGTGGTTGGTCCAAATTTCTTTATATTAGCCTTCCTTTAGCTCTAAGTCTTTCCATTTTATTATAAAGAAAAATTAATTGGGTTCTAATAATGAGGTAGGCATGCAGGGCACTTCACCAGTGAAATACCATTGTTTGCGCATAATAGAAGCTCTATGGTGGCATCTGCTTGAACAGCTAAATCAAAGACCAACCAAAATCACTGGTTTGAGATAATTAACTTTGCTGTAAAACATGCTCAGATCTATATATTAAGATAAAAGCTCTCTTGTGGTATTACTAGCTGCTAACTCTTCTTTTGGGCACTAATGTCTTGGTTTAGGAAAAAGAAGCAGTGTTGGGGGGAGGAAATTGGAACTGGTGTGAAGATATCTGCAAAATACTTGCATGCCATAACACTAAGGACCTGAATTTTCACTTTAACATTTAATAAAAAGGGTCTGAACTTCCAAGGTATTGACTCTTCATGCTGCCCTTGCTGCAATGCATCCTTCTGTCTATCTGATACCTGGCATTCTCTGCCAAGCATCAATCTGTTTATTACAGTTCAAGATTTTTTCTTTTTTTTTTTTTTTTTAAAGGTCTACTCTCATTTAAAGATCTTGGACTTCCCCATGTGATTTTCTTTACCACTATAGTTCTGGATTGAATAGGCATGAATCTATTATGAGAATGGAGGATGGAGGAAGCAAATTTTGTTAGGGAAAAGATTTTCTTAGAAATTATGGCCCCCTCCTCAGTCAGATGTGGCCATAGAGATCATGGTCATCAGCTACTTGTTCACCCTAAAAAGGCAGGTCTAGTTTTCTCAAACACTGTCACTGAAGACCTAACACACACAAAAAATGTTGCCAATAAAGTAATGTAAATTTAGGGTATAATTTTCCATGATGCTAATGCTGGCAAGATCACTAAACACAAAAACAATTATATAGTTAGCAGCCATGTTAATAAGTTTTACTGGAATAGTAACAATGATAACAAAAAGCTTTAAATATAGAGAAGATCTGAATTTGGTACCATAAACGTGCCATTTCACCCAACTCTAGGCCCAAACTCTAAATTTGGTTGTTGTTCATTCCCTCTTTCTCCAGAGTGACAAATGGGGACAGACCATCACCCTGTGAATTAACAAGCTGCTGGCAATAATTACAATTATAGTTGACAGCTGCACTGCAGTCTTCTAAACCTACTAGTCAAGATGCTCTAAGCAATACCTGAGAGGAGGGAATATATTCCCTGGGAAGGGAGGAATGGGTTAAAAAGGCACATGGAAATTTACACTAGGGATAATTTAAAGCAACTGCTAAGATTTAAAAAAAAAAAAAAAGTATAATCACAAAATGTCCACTAATTAAGTTTCAAGAAAACATATTTTTTTCTAACTTTTGTGCTTTGAGATAGGGATCACCCTAGAGCACTACATTTCCATTCATGAGCATAGTACATACATAATTAATGCAATCTGCTGTCTGTTATGACTAGAGATGACAGAAATTTATGTGACAGCTACCAAATATGTATATATTTGGTTGTTGTGTGTCTGGCTGTTAATAGGTCTGCCTGTATCTGGCATTGATAATATGCCACCAGTGCAGGGAAGTTAAACCTATCCCATGTCTTTCAGGACTGGTGTGTGGTGGGGCTATCCCATTTGAATAGCTCCTTTATGTTCTTTTTCAACCTGAACGTTTTTATTTTTGTCAATAAACTGTGTCATTTATTATAGTTAAGAAAACTCATGTTGTTTGAGGTCTTTATCAGAGTTCCTACAAATCAGGTTAATTGGTGATCAACAGAGCTTTTCTGCCTTTAATGAGGCCTGGTAGCCCAAGGCAAGGCCTAGCTCTTGATAAGGGACTTTCCCTTTCCTTATTCAGGACTCTTTGATCACTTTTTTTCTTAACTGGGAGAACAACCGCCGGGAATGTCATTGTTTTTTAATTGCCTGATTACCAAATGTTGGAGATAAAAGATAGATGTTCTCAATTAATAACATTTACATAGATTAGCATCACTAACAAGCCTCATTAGTAGCTGCTGACTTTTGTTTAGACTGTGTCCCATGTCAGTTGTGCTCCGATAACGCAATAGTAAGTGCATTCTCTTTATTAAAATATATTTCTTTCTAATCTATTTCCATTAATCAAGCTTATATATGACACTTTTAAAGCACAAACAGGCTTTTGTTGAAGTTAACTCTTACTCCTCAGAATATCCAGCCCAAACTTTGGCATATTGGCAGGCTTTGCATCCAAAATGCCCTGCTTTTGGTGAAGTTTGTCAATCCTGAGGTTCTTTAATGTGTTTAGCATAATAAACAAGCTGTGACAGCCAAGCAGGGAGAGTTTTTCTCCAACTTCTGTTTCCAGTCATTTATTAATGTTGAACCTTTTGTGCTTGATGTACGTCAGTTTACCCATCTATAAAGTGTGTGTAAAGTGATGAACACCTTAAGTACTTTGAAGGCAAGGGTACAAAATATCGATAGCAATAAGCAATGACAGAATATATTTAATGAATTGTTGTACTGAGAAAACAAATCTCTTGCACATTTTTGCTGGTGCAAGCTTGACCCCCTGAAGTCTGACCTTCTGTGGAGGCCATTCCTCAGTAAGACACCTACCCTAATGAGTAAATCCTGGAGGAGCATCAATAGCCTTCAGGTTTGAGCTTTATGCTGAGATTGTCTTTCCTGTAGGTCCCATGTACTTGCCAGCCCCACTGGGGCAGCAGGAGAAATCTGGCTCTTCCTTTCAAGCTCTCTCTTGCTGAACTTGTTATACATTAAGTGCAGCTGATTTAGGGAAGTATAAATCTTTTCCAGAACTTGTGCATTTTTACTTCGAGAACAAAACGAAACACACATTAACCAGAAGAAATAAAATGCAGCACAAGAGGACTTTTAAAGAAAGGCTTAACTTTAGAGCTTGCCACAAGGGAAGGGAAAATGGTATTTTGACGGAAACATCAAAGAAATTGAGCTAAGAACTGGGAGATATGCATTTATACATAGATACATACATATATATATATATATATGACACCAAATACTTGCAGATACCAAGATGCACTTCTGCATGTCTCTTACATTTAGAGATATGAACGTGTATGGACTTGTGAAGATTAAAAAATCCTTCTATCTATTATTTTGATCAATGGTCTTCCTCTTTATATTTTCAACGCCTACTGCACTGATACACACAAGACCAATATTATTTTACTCTGTCTGCTTGAAAATCTCTAGTGTCGTGGCCTTTGCTTCAGTGTTGAAGCTGATTTCAGGGTTGCATAAAAAAGTAAGCTCTATAGTTCAGTCAAGCATCAACTGTAAAGTGCTAAAGTAGAAGCTTTTGTGCTATCAGTGGATGGATTAAATAAATAAATCAATCAATAGTGGATGTAAACTTTTAAAAATCTCTTTTCAGTGGAAAAACTGAAGTATAGATTCTTCTATCCTTATTTTTGAAGACAGAAATAGCTTTGACTACCATTAGAATCTGTAATGGAAGGTATTTCTGTCTTGACAGCGAAGGATAGAAGAAAGTGAAGTTAAACATAACTCAGTCATATTAACACACTTCTAATTCTATTTTTTTCAGTTTTTTTGGTCTTGTAGGGTTCCCTTTAAAAATGGAGAAGATAAGCACTTTTTCTTTGTTTTATTGATGCATATGTTTCATAGGGCCATGGAAACCATGGAGCTTGTGGGCAAGAAAGATAAAGGAATTGGGTATTCCTGTGCACCGTTGCAGCAGAGGATAACAGAAGTATGACTGCAGGTAGGCATATGTGTTTTTTGTTTTGTCTATTTTGAAAAAGTACTGAAGTCTTTAGCAACTGCTATATCAAAATTACTAAGGAATATCATGTGGGGCATCAAAACCTTCACACAATGGGTATGTTCTGAGTCTGCATCTCATCTTCGTTTTTTAGGGCTGCTTCAGAGCCCGTGATCCCCTCAAAGGTTGTTACAATGGATGTGGACCACAGATTCACCTTGTAGAGGCTGCTGAAGCTGCTACTGCTGCTGCATCAGGTTGGACTCAAGCCAATCCCTAGGGAATATCTCCTGCTGCTTTATCAGTCTCCAGGACTCTGCAAATACAAGGTGTTATTATTTATATTCCAGCTCTTTTCTGCTTTTCCTTTTCAAGCATTCACTTTATTTTTTATTATTTATTTATTTATTTTTTTGCAACCAACCCAAAAGAAAAATAAGTAGAGGAAAAAGATGAGTCTGAATAGGAGGGCTCCATGCTTGCCTATATCAACTTTCTGAATCCAGGTAATTCCAGCATTTTGGTCTTTCAGACTCACTGATTTATGTTCAGCCAACCTGAATATTTTTCCCTCTTGACAAGGTATAATTTCAATGGAGCTATATTTTTGTCTCCGAATGCTGCCCTTCATATTTTTCATGCTTCTGCTTCCCTCACGCAATACTCTGTCAATTAAAATGATAGCTACTTATGTGGGACAATAAGTGACGATGAGGAAAGGGATTTGTGGAGGCAATTTGCAAGCTCTAATTCAGCTCCAGGGATGTGCTCCAGCGCAGCTACCCTGCGATGGCTGTGCCAGGTAATTTGCTGGAACGCTCCACCGAGGCATCAGCCTGTTGATTGCCTGATGTGTAAGAGGCCTCAGATGGGGTCATATTCAACAATTGCTTTTAGCTAAAAAAGAAGAAAAAAAAATCATCGGGGAAATTTCTTTCAACCCTTGTTTTGAAATGCATTATTTACATTCCTGTTCTAAGGGTTAAAATATGCAGAAGGAAGCAAGCTTAAATAAAATGCAAAAGAAATTAAAGCACTGTTTTGGCTGGAACGAAACCTCGCAGATTAACCTGAGATCACTTTGTTCACTGCATTTCAATAAAACTTTGCATCTGCACTTAGGTACTATGTAATCCAAATATTATTTGGGTCTTTTGATTCAACTGCAGACAAAAAAAAAAGCTGTTTATCACCTAGATGCTATCTTGATCACATTTTCTTCCTAGCTAGTAGAATAATTTAAAAGGAAACAGATGGGTTTAACCATCTTTCCAGTACCAAAATATAAAACTGGTTTAATTAGCATGTAAGTAGTCACGGCCGTGCACTGTGTCTGCTCCCCCAGCAGATCTTCTCGCCTCAGCCAGGAAAGCACTGGTGAAATTCTCCCATTCCTGTTATTTCTGTAAGTCTTTAGAGCAGCTCTTCAATGTCACTTTGCTGCTTTTGATGGGGTTGTGCCAAGCTGTATAAGTTGAGGTTCCGTGTCCATATCTTAATATTTGTAGGGCCTTTTTTTCTGCCAAATGTTAAGAAAGTAGAGGACTAGAGTGGAAATAGTCCTGCAGATAGCATCCATTCGCACTTTGTCTCTTTCAACAAACACAAGGCACCTCGTAGTTTTTTTCTGCCTAATACCATTCTAGTTTAAATATGCCCTTTAAAATAAAATAGGAGATTTTCTAAAGAAATGATTCTGAGAAGTATATTCTTCCAGGATCTACTTGAAGGAGAACAATGCAGTGAACATGAAATTTAAATAAAAATGCTTTTTCTGCTGCATAAAAACTTTGTGATTTAATTGTATTCTGTTTTTTCTTCTTTATTACTGGATGCCATTCTGATTCCCAGGGAAATCATGATTTTTGACAAAAACAACTCGCTCCTATTAGAACCGCCTCCTGCTTCGGGGCAGCTTAGCGGATAAAGCGGCCAGAGTTCACGTGTGGGACCTCTGTTTGAGCCAACTTGAGGTTATCACCTAATTGGCTTCTGTGGCCCGGCTCATCGGGGCAGCGGATGGATCACTGCCCGTGTGTTAGGAAACTTGCAGTCCTGGTGCATGGCCCGAAGAGAGACAACTCCAGGTACAAGCTCTGCCTGTCCTGACCCTTGTCCTTCCCTTGCACAAATATTCCCTGCTTGCTTAAAAGAAGAGAGAGAATCTGTGTGTTCTCTCTGGAGCACGGTGGTTATTTGTCCTTGTCTTGCCGGGCGTTTGAGTGAGGAAAAGGAATAAGGGGATGTTTTTGCTTGCTTTTAGTCTAAATAAGGATCAAACTATAGGAAAGTGTTATAGAAGCTAAATAAAACTGGTGCAATAATAATGTGTATGATGCCGGAGTTTAGCAGCAATTGGACCCAGGTGGTCAAACAGTTATGATTTCTGGAAAAGAAATAAAAAAAATAGACCTAGGAATTACGACTGATCTGGAGTCATCCCATTATCACAGCTGGAGGAGATTATTCTCGTTATTCAATTAACACAAACCCAAAGAAGTAGTTAATTCTTCAGCTTGAATTTCACCATCGTGGGACTAGATTCATGATGGAAGTGGTTTCAGTGGAGAGTGAAATCCCTTCTTTAATACCAGAGTATTGAAATGAGGAGTCAATAAAGCGGTGTCTGCAGAGAGGGACACACAGTAGCCAAAGCTTTTAGAAGAAAACAGATTTTTTTTAAGTGCCCTGAAAAATCTCTTGTTTTATTCATCAGTTCTCTTAACAGAATAGACATTCTACGAGATTTTTTTTTAAGCTTTCTTTATGGAAAGGCCCTCTCTTAAAAATCCTCCATTATTTTGACTGCTGCGTATTAAATAAAGACATTGGTTTCTTCAGTATATCTACCAAAAGAAAATTTAAGCCTAAATTATATTTTGGATTTATTAGACTTCCTTGTCACTTTTTGCCTCAGTTTCTGGCAAGAACTGTGTTTAATGAAAGAAAAAAAAAACAGGAAAAAAAAAGTGCTTGTGAGTGAACAGGTTGGCAGTCAAAGTAATTCATTTCCTATAGGAGGAGTGTAAAATATGCCCCCAAAGTAACTTGGCATTGGACTCTTTAGAACTCATTTTGAAAAAGCTATTTTAGAAAAGTTTTTAGAGTTTTATATTTGTGTGGGGGATATATGTGCAATAAAAAGCTAACTATTTAATTTTTCTCTCTTTTAAAACGTTTTTTCAAATTTCCTTTTGCTGCTCCTTTTTGCTCTTTGCATTTCTTGACCCTTGTAAAGTAGCCAAAGGAAAATGGGACTCTGCTGTTTAGTGAGAAACTAATTTTTCCAACATGTAGAAAGACATTAAAACTTAGCAAACTGATAAAGGGAGAGGAATAAGCAAATAATTAAATGGAACCACCCCCGTCTCTGCAAACAAACAAAACCAAATTCACCAAATAAAAACACAACTAGGAGCCAAACCACAAACTGGGTTGTTTTAAATGCTTAATAAAGTAAGCAAATGCCAGAAAGGAAAGATGTTCTGGGGGGTATTTTTATAGTAATAAAGTGTGAGACTTGAAATGATGTATGCTGTGAAGTATTTTTTTGCAGAAAAAGAAATAAACTGGGAAGAGTGCTTGCATTTCTCACTTTTCATAAATATGTTCTTTCTTCTTTCAGCTGTTCTTTCCTTCCGCCTCCTTTTCTCTCTCCTTATTCTAATGATTGCAATGCTCAGTACTGCAGGGCCAAAGGTAGCCTGGTTTAGCTAGTTCACCAAGCAGGGTCTGGTGTTTTGGGGAGAACCTTGGGATGGGCAAGTGTCAAGAAATGCTGCTGAAACTGGTTCCAGCTGTCACCTTCTGCCAAACCTGAGCACGGTTGGGTCTGCAAGTCCTTGGGCTTTGGACAATGTCCCTGCTGCATCTCAGCACTGATCTCTGCACCAGGCAAGAGACGAGTTGGGCCCTAAAAATTCTTTTTCTTTTTTTTTTCGTCCTCTCTCCAGAAGCCAAACTCAAGAGAATTCTTGAAGTCCTGCTAGTGAATGAAGAATGACTGTCATAAGGATCCTCCAAGGTTATCCCAGGTTTAAAGGTCAGGCACCAGTCTTAAATGCTGGGAAAAACCAAGAGGTTTTTTTTTTTTAATATAACCAATAATATTCTAAAAAGAGCTTCATCTTACCCTGAGAATCTCTTGAGTATCTTAAAAGTGAAAAAATATGCTAGAAATCAATTCAAATTAAATGAAATATAAAGTATTTTTTGTAAATCAATATGTATGTTACATAAATTCAAGAGATGCACCCCTCTGCTTTAAACTACAGTGCTGCATGGATACTTCAGTTGTCTTTCCCTATCACATTGCAAATATGTTTATGCTTGAGATTTGCTGCCTTTTCCTACAGGGTACATAACTAGCGGGTGTTCTTTTCTATTTACCATGTTTTGCATTTTAGAAACTTACAGAAATAAGTCAGAGTAGCAATATTTATATAGTTAGGCCTGGCATATTTGTGTATATTAGGTAAACATGGTTATTTGGAACCAAGCTGTGCCTGTATGGTTTCTTCATGCTGTTTTGTTGTCTAAAGGCACAACGAGGCCAATTTTTTAGAAGAAAAATGTGCCATATAATTGCCACTTTGTGATGCATTCAAGTAAAATTACGAGGGGGGAAAAATAAAAAGAATCTCAGTTCCCCCTTTGATGTATTGTGCTGTTGTTCCACTTGTGCTTTTACAAGCTTTCTGATGCAACCGTCCTGCTCAGTAAGAGAAAATTTCTGAATTACATACACAAGTGCGTGCACATACGCACACACGCATACTGATAAGGTTTGCCTAACCCCTGACTTGAGCACACATTTCAAAAATTGACATACAGAAAAGGACGTATTTGTTTGAAGGGAAAGAAAAGCAAAACTGTTAAGAAAGGGGTGAGTTGACACGGTAAATAAATGCAACACAAGTAAAGGCACAATTGGAGCTGGAAAGAGTCGGGAGCTGCAATTCGGGGCTGGGAGATTGTGTTTGACAGGAAGAACAGAAAATGCAGGACAGCTCTTCCTGCTCTATATTCATCCGAGTATGTCAGATGGATAGTCTAGGCTCCTCTGAGACCGGTTTCACAAAGGGGAGTGCAGTGTGTTTCCAGGTTTTCAGGTATTTCCATTAAAACTCTATGAAATCTAAAGGACACTATTATTGGTGCAGTAAATCACTCAATAGGCCCACAGAATATTCTGTGCCACCAAGATAATAATTTAAAAGGATGCAGTCATTTTTCAGTATGGACTTCGGGGGCCTGCCTATTCATCAGGACAAAGATGGCCCTCTGGAAAACACTGAGCATGGGGTTTTAGACACCATCACAACAGAAATATGATAATAACTACTTTACACTGCCCGTACAATGATTATTAATGCAGAAGAACATAAGTGGAACAAGGGGATATTTATGTTTAAGTTTAAACAAATTCCTGATTTAGGCTAGAACTCAGGAAAAAATGTTCAAAATATGTTTGTTTATGGAAAAGTTATTTTCAAAAAGTTGTCCAAAGCAGCAAAACACTGTTTCCTAGGAAGTAATTGCTATCTGAGCAGGAGTGATTTAACTTGTGTACTCCAGTATTTCTAAAAAAATTAGATTGGGTGTTTGCGATGGTATTTCCTTTTCACTTTCTAGCTTCTTTACCATTCTCCCTTGCAGATGAGATATTGGGAAATGCATGTCTATAGTTTTTACAATAAGTGGCACAGCAGAGGATTCTTCAAGTTATGCTGCATGTGATTCACTCCTTCACCATGTTCAAAGTTGGCGGATAACCTCTAAACGAAAAATTAAAGTATTGGGTGTAAGCCTGAAATTTAATTTTCATTAAACTTTCAAACTTTCATAAAAGGCAGATTTTTTGAATTGATTTTTAGCTCTGAATACATCAAAATGAAACATTTCACAACAAATACTGACACAAGACTTCGAAAGCAGTTAAATGCTTCGCATTACAGAAGGGTTGGAATGTTCTTTTATCTCAGTGTGTTTGAAAATTCTATGTAGAAAATGTACCTTTTTGTCATTTTTGAAAATTTTACTGTAGAAATATTGAGACAGCACTATTTCACTGCACTGATAAAGGAAAAGAAATCTATGTGGAAACAAATGCCAGAGGATATGTAATTTAAACAAAATGTTAAAATTTAAACAGAACAGTAAAATCAAAATGAAAGAAGACAGTCTCAGGTAATTCACAAGGTAATATAGAAGAATAAATGAAGTAGGATTCCATTTTATATTGGTAAAGATTTCACAAAACCTTTCAGCTGAAATGAAGTGATGCTTTTTACACTTTTTTTTTCCTGAAATTTTGCAGTAAGTAAAATAATTCCATATAAAACCTAGTATTTACTCAAAGCAGAGATGCAGCTCCTGTGAGGAGACATCCAGGTTAGAAGTCATGTGTACATATAAGATCATCACACCAGTTCTAACAGCTTGAAAGTTCCCCCAATGCCAGGAATCTGATCATGGCAAAATATAGCAATATATATTTCAGTACTACTGAAAGAATTCTCCTTTATTAAACTGAGATTTCTCTCCTTCCCCAATTACCTGCAATTTTCCAAATGTGAGAAATGAAAACACCTTCCACTCTTTGCTATCGGACAAGAGTGGTATATATGTTTTAATTTTGCAAGTAGCATGGCATGAGCTGGCTGCTAGTAATTTCCTGACTCACTTTAGATCAGCCACATCAAGGAAATCTTGTGTTCAAATTATTTTTCATTTTTCAAGAGACAAGGTTTACAATACCTCTTGTTCACAGGTGGTCAGTTCAAGGACTCATTAAAAGTTATACAAGTTTTCTATTGATAAATACGTGGAAATGATAGTCACAATGTCTTAAGAAGTCACAACCATTAAAGAACATGTGCAGCATTAAAGGGAAAGAACAAATTATTATTTAATGAGATGGCTAGTCTTGCTATTGTTGCTTTATTTTCAAGTAACACTGAAATGGGCTCCCTGGTGTTTGTAGTTTCTGGCTATCTTTTTTTTCTCCTCATTATTAATTCTTTTTTTCTCCCTGCTAATCAGCCGAAGTGCGATGTGTTTGGAAGCTTGATTTTTAGGCTTCATTCCCTTTGGATTTACAGGTTGCTTGTAGGCCTTGACAAAGCTTCTGCGAGCTGCTGAAGTCAAGGGCGCATCTCCCGTCCAGCGCATCCCGCACGTGGACCCGAGGTGGCTGCTGCACCTGCGGGTTAAAGTGCATGGAGGATTTCCATAAATCCACTGGGTAATGTGCCAAATAAGATTAGAGAAGACTTCACATTATTGCACAATCCAATGAAAATATCATCTGTTAAGCTCCTTCTGGTGGGGACGGGAAGGAGGTAGCTAATATTAGCAGGTGTTTGTCTCGGAGGCAAAGAAGAGGCAGCAGCACCTGCGAATGCTGGAGCGGCAGCAGGCACCGGAGCTTCACCTGGAGCAACAGCTTTAGTCAAAAAGCAGTTTTTTTAAGGGCTGAAATTCCAACCACCATCCTACTGTGTTGTATTCTTTCTACCCTTGACTACAATATGTTTATTCTCACTGTGTTTCACATTCCCAAATGTACCTTTCCTCAAAACTGTTTAAATTTACTGAGCTGTACTTTCATATGCTACCTAATTCCTGAAGTTATATTAACACATGCAGAACCACATTAATAAATGGAGCAGGTGGATTTTTACATCTGATCTGTGCCTGTTTTATTTATACACATATTTTTCTTTCAAACCTTGACCTGCAAGGAAACAAGAAGGAAGAATGAAATTTTGATACTTATATCCTGGCACTGACACAATAATCATTCAATATGTTTGTTTTTGAGAATAAAGCAAAATGAAATTTCTGTTGCATATGGCAACAGTGAAAGTAGCCTTAAAGAAGCAGGTGCATTTGCATTCTTTATTTGTCTCTTTCATAAGTGTGGTTAACTAATTGCCTCTCCTTTCAGCTGATCTTGCTCTTTTGTCCTCACACACAAGCAGAATCAGACCCTGATACAGTTACTGAAGTTGATGAGCACCTGACTCCATTACTCATCCTCTTGAACTCGGAGGTCCAAACTCTTAAATGGTATAAATCAGCATAGCCCATACCCATAATTAAAAATGCTAACCTAGAGAGATTATCTGTGGAGCAAGGGCCTACACGGTGAGAGTAAGGGAATGTGAATTATAATATTAAGAAATTGTACAGAACATTCTTCTCTAGAATGTAAAGTGGGAATCAACATTTTTGGAATGATTAGCTGTGTTATTCTTAGACAACATGCTTTGATGCAACATGATTTGCAGTTCTGCTTAGGAGTAGAAATGAATATGCAGCATTTGAGCTGTTTAAAGATTGCCCAAGAAGAGATGGTGATTTTTTTTTTTTTGATTTGGTCATTATTCACATTTGTTGGGTGACAAATTAAATCCTGGGTGTTACTTGTGAACAATCCTAAATGTTACTTGGGATCTGCTAGCTGTGACTCACAATCTGCAAGTTGAGTTGTATGGCAGATCTACAAGAAATGGTGGTGTTAGAACAGCCTTCCTACATGGACCTTACCTTTATGAACTACTATGTTTGCATGAAACAAGTTTTGCTTCACTGCATGACAAACCTGATTTCATGACACCCATTGGCTGATTAGCTTGTGATGCTCCCAGAAATAAATTTGCAGTAGACTTTACAAAAGTTGAATGAAACAGACTGAATGCAAGGTCCTGTCTAGAAGAGACCAAGACCAAAATTTTGGAATCACGATAAATGAACATATAGGCCTGCCCAACTCTCGAAGTTCTGATGACAACGTAGAAGAATGATGAATTTTCACTGTTGGTGTGCAAAAGCAATGACCCTGTCCATGGCCTTGGCCATCAGTCTGCCCTCAGAGTAAATTAATGCAGCCAACTGCTGTTCTAAATTTTGTCAAAAAAACAATAAATAAAAAACAGAAAAAAACCTCTGTATGCATCCCATTTCTGGCTTAATTTTCATTTGTTTGTTCTCCTTCTGGCTCACTGCCATTTGCCTTCCAGTGACCCTATTAACAAGAAGGCACGGAAAACATCTCTCATCTCTGCTTCTTGCAGATCTTTCATAGCATGGTGGTTAGGGAACACTTGCATGAAGTGAGAAACTGGATTCTGGTCTCCTCAGGCTAAGGAAGAAAGAGACTTCAGATCTCCCTTTCCAAGTGCCTGGAGTATGGCTGGTGTAACTGGGGCTATGGCCAGAAGTCTACAGGATCCAAGGCTTCCAGGCAACCAGCAAACATACGGCTGCTCTCGCAAAAGCTACTGCCATATGAGCATCTTCTATGAATTAGGGGAAGTAGGGAATCCATCTCATAGTGTTTATAACTTTCATAGTATCCTTATACGATTCCACTTCGATGACTTCTTTAGAAACCAAGTTAGGCCAATACTGAAGTGTTTTTGAAAGACCAACCTGATGTGCATTGAGGAAATACTATAAAAATAGAGTGCATTTTGCGGATGCTTTCAAAAGAACCATCCTATTGCTGAAAGTGAGAAAGGTCTGCTAAGGTAATACATCCCATTCCAGCCAGAGATATAGATGCATGTGGGATAGGATGAACTTCAGAAAACACTTTTAATCTTTGGCCTTTAAGCAGTATAGTCAACAACAGGTTCACATCAGGATAGTGGCATTAGCCAAGACAAGTTTACAAATCCCTGAGTGTGCTTCCATCATTCTGAGCTTGAGATATCTGTCAGTCCATAGCAGATGCTGCTGTTGCTGTGCATGTGTCATGTTACTGAAACCCCTAGATAATGATTACGACCGATTATACAAGATGCCATGTTCCTTAATCATATCACTTACATTTCTGCTGAACAGCACTGACAAGGTTTTGAAAGGAGAAGATCACAGCTGTCCAATAAAAAAAAATCAGATAAAACAGACAGTGTTTGCAGACAGAAGATTATGCTAACCTGAAAAGTAGCTTTAGTGCTGTTGATTTTTGCACTCTTACTAACTGAGCTGAGCCCTCATTCATCCCCTCTGTTTGGCATCGCGTGTGAAATGTAGGTGATTGATGCGTGAGCATGTATATTTCTGATTTTTTTTACATGGCTTATTTACAATTTTCTGTTCTCCGATTGGGCATTTGAGATTTTTTTCCCCTTCCTCCACCAAGATTACAGGTCTCAGAGTACCAGGAGCTGAATACCAGTTCTGATACAGACAGCTGGAGTGAGAAAATCCCCTCCTTGCCCTAGAGCTAACCTCAGCTCTAAGCCGAACACATTCCCCCCCTTTATACGCCAGCTCATTTTGGAATCTCTCTTGTGCAGAGGCTGCCAACTGTCCTGAATTAAATGCAATGCATTTTGCTATGAGTTACTGCCTACTAATGACGGAGCAAAAACCAGTGTATTCATTTAAGTAAAGAGTTCAAGCAGGGTTCCAAGAAGGGAGAACTGGGTGCCCTAGTAACAAAGCTATCTAGTTCAGTGCACCATCTGAACTATGCAAAAAAAGAATCTTACACTTTTAAGCAGTTATCATGTAGTAGTACCACACCAGTTCGTTTTTGGTGAAGTCAGATGTAATTACTGTTTGACATAAAGGGATTTATTTTCCAGAGCTCTGCCACTGTTCTATTTTAAACATTTAAAGGGATAATTTAAAACTTACATTGATCATTTCAATAGACCTGATCCTGTCCTCACAGGCAGCTGGTTGTGTCATTTTTGAACTGTTGATCAGCCCAGTGCCAGTGTTTCTCCTTCATTAGGACTTGTACCATCAGATCTATAATTCTTTTTCACTTCTGATGGCAGAGCTCCAACACGGGTGTAGTTTGACCCAGGTTAAGCTGATTTAGCTAAATGCATAAATTGTTCACATTCTGTCATGTGAAAGATACAGACCTTGAGCCAATGTTTGGAATATAATAGACAGGCCACCCAATGGAGAAAGTAATGTATATATGCAAATTTTAATAGATCCAGTACATTATCTTTGCACTGCTAATTGTCTAAAGGGGTGAGTAGACTGGCGATTAATAAAGTCCTTGATTTTCATGATAGCTCAGAGGATTGTGTTTTCTGGCATTAACATTCATAGAAAGCAAATTTGAAGGTTACAACTCACTGAAAGTGTGCTTTCTATTTCCTTTCAGTCTTTCTGGCCTGTTTCCACCATTAAGATCACATGAAGAATAAGTCCATAAGCCAAAAAGAATAAAAGAATAAGTCAAAAGGCCTTCATGGTATAAACACCAGATCTAACAGGATGCCAATGCCTCTCTGAAGTGACCTGTGTTTCTTGTGGCATTACATGAGTTCTGGTTTCTAGTCCCCCGTGTCCATTAGCAGCTTTTGTAGAGCTCTGCTACCAGACACGGCCCCTAACACCTGTATTATCTTTTCAGATGAATTTTCATCAGGTAATGGTATTTATTTACATAGAACTTTTAAGAAAACAGAACTGAGCCCTGGAAGTGCCTTTAACCTGTGCTTAACCAATGCTTAAGGAGTTCTTGCCTCTGGCATTTTCCATTCTACACAAGTTATTAAAGAAACTTCTCCAATAAATGTTCAAGTCTTAATATAAATGTCTAATCAAATAATAAATCTATGTTTAACCTGTGAGAACTATTAACATAGTCCCTCCAATAGCTGACACTCCATATGGCGGAGAAATTTATTTGCTCCTTTTCCCTTCAGAATATCCTCAACTCTGGATATTGGATCTCACTGCAAATCAGGAATATGTATGCAAATTAAGATGTATAGTCCTATAATTGCTGCTAAGGTAAGTTATGTCCTCCTAAATAAAGATGATTGCCTAGGCTTTGACTAAAACCCCTAAGATGACATCTATGGCCCGTATGTGACCACATGTGGTATAAATAAAATGGAAGTATAAAAGAGAGAGATAAACATATAATTAAAAACAGCATAACAAACACTTGTGCTCATTCATTTTAATGACTGTATGCTGGAGTTTATAGAGCAGTTGCAGACCCATGCTGTAATAGCTGTGTTGACCACATGCCATAAAATACATCAGTATTGCCTGGGTCCACATTATTCAATACTTGTAGTAAATCCATCCCATTAACTGAATAAATATGCACAAACAACAACTCTGGTGATAATGCTGGAAAGTGGCATGTTGTTATTTAGCAGCAATGCTAGCTAGCAGAATCAGTAAATAGTTATACTATTGCCCTTTATTAAGAAACGAACAAAAAAGATTAGCTCAGCTTTTAAGACTTTATAACTATGTCTTTCCTTCTGTTATCTGTAATTTGAACTGAAAAAAAAAAAAGAGATTGTGGCCTTGAAAGCTTCAATTCTGATTGATTCATTTTTTTTTTAAGCCTAGTAAAAGGCATCGGTCATACCATTTATTTGTGAAAATGAAATCTTCATATACTGAAGGTCAATTTTAGTTGAACTAATATAATCAGTAAAAGTCAAGGTTCCTTTACCATTAAAATCATCCATGCTATGAGTCTTTTGATATTCTATGCCTAACCTTGAATCACGCTGTGTATGTTGTATGAAGGAAAGATAGTGAATTCACGGTACAAAGTAATGACCGAGTCATCTTGGCCTTCACTTTCAGCTGGGTAAAGCAGATATCCAGCAAATATAAGACTTCTTTAAAATTATTTGAAATTAATACACTCTTGAAGTACTTCCTCTCACCTCAGAATAGGCAGCAGGTCACTTAAAGTCTACAAACAGCTTTTAGTTACAGTTTTATGAAATATTCATCTTCGCTCCTGAACATATTCCTTCAAGTTGAAAGATGGTCGCGCATAACTCGAGCAAGTATTGATACTGCAAAAGGCTTTGAGGTCTGCACAGAAGAAATCTCATGATAATTAAATATTTACAGCAGGGTGCTATCCAAATGTTCCCAGTGCTGCCGGCTGGATGGCTCTTCCAGGTGCGCATCCCGGCATTGCTGTGTGGGAAGCTGTCGTGCTGGGCCAAGTGCTTTAAGAGCACCGTGAGGAGGATTTGTGTGAGCAGTTTGCTGCTCGCTGCCCGTGCATGAGAAGCGGCGCTCATCGTGCCCTGCTTCTGTCACCGCAGCGGAGAGGAGTGCCAACCGAGGGTACGTTGGACTGCTTTGTGGGGACTGGTAGGGCAAAGCTTGCCAGAAGCTACGCTGGCTAAGGAGCTTACAGATTATGCCTTAGGAAGGTGCATTTCTCTTAGGAAAAGGGAATGGAATAGCATTAGGCAGAAAATTGCGTTCTGTAGCAATGCAAGAGATGTGCTTGCAAACTGGGAGCCACCATTCCAAGCTCAAGCTCCCTTTGGATAGAGCAATTATTCCAAGCTCGAGCTCCTTTTGGATAGAGCATGCCCAAACTTGAGCTTAATTTTATTTAGTGGCCCAGCTGATGAAACACACATGTGCCTTCAAACACGCACTTCACAACCTCTGGAGTACAGTGAGAAAGAAGGAGCTTGTCCTGCTGTTTGTGAGCCTTACTAATACTGTAAAAAAGTCTTGCACAACCCAAAGGCCAATCTACCCCCTGATGTCATATGGCCAACAGGGAACAGAAACGATGACGAGAAACTGTTCGCTAAAAGAGGATGTATGCAGCAAACAGTGTGGGATGCTTCATGCAGGTGGGAACCGAAACCACTGTACGAGCCAAAACCACCCTGGAGTCAGCCATAAGAAAATGCTCTTGGACTTGTGCTCTGCTTAATAAACTAACCATAAGACCAACACAGTTGTTTTAAGAGAAATACATCACATATTTTAGAAATGCCTGATCATTTTTATATACAGATGAGCTGGTAATAGAACCATTTCTCCAGTCTATCTGGCATGGTACTTGCAAGATATTCAGTGCATTTTAGATTCATATAGTGTTTTGCTGATTAAATAGATAGATGAGAACACATACTCTGGGGCAGATCTTTCTGGATCCAATTCTGGCAGAGTGGTTTCGTTACCTCTCTGCAGCTCCAGAAGATGTGAAGCTGAGACCTGTCCTTGATGTGTTCCAAAAGCTTTCCTGCTCTCTGCCTCACCCCTTCTCAGCCCAACCATAAAATGGGTACTGATCATTTGCACTGAGGAATGAAAAGGCAAATAAACGTGGAATTGCCAACCCCAGATCAGGGCAGGATCAAGCTGGATGGATGCTGGACACGGAACATTGAGTAGAAAGCGCTGGCGGAATGGAGCTTTTCACAAGCATGAGTACCGTGTGATAAAATTACAGAGGTCTGATTAAAAAACACATTCAAATAAGAGGGCTCAGAATTGTGTTAAAAATGTCACATACATAACTGCCGAAAGTAAGCATCAGCACAGATTTACAGCAGTGTCACACTGCTTACTCCAGTGGAATGATTTCTAATTTTGATCTGTGTAAATGGGATTAGACTGAGGCCTATGTCTTATCTCTCTGGAACTGGATATCTGGAGATGACTTAAAAATATCTATTTTGTGTTTCTAAAGCAGTCCTGCACTGAGATAACGTACAAGGGATTTATTTTCTGAAAGGCCATAAGAAAAGATGTACAATGGAAAGTGAAAGCTAGATATAAAAATAATCAAGGATGTATAGTCCAGAAGAGTCTTTCTATTCATGAAAACTCTGCTCCAGCAGAAGCAATTTTTAACCTGCTGATTCCTTAATATTTTTTTTCAAAAGTCATTCCCCTTCTCTCTGAGAAAGCTGTTAGCTAAAAGTAAAGGACAAGTTGACTATAGCATTGATTATTCAGTTCTGAATTTTAATTTTGCAACATTTCAAGCTTAATAACGGGTCAAAAGAATTTCCTAATTGCAAACTGCGTGTCATCAAATGCAGGTCTTTGATGGTTAGATGCAGGACTTCAGAGCTGGTTTGCACAGTCATCCCAGCACTGCCTATGGAAAACCAGCTCTTTAAAAACTCCCTCCAAAATATTGCAATATTGCAATATTTCTTTTTTCTTTATTTTTTTTCCAGAATATCTGCACTAAAGAAGAGGCAGTGTCAGGCAGTCTATAAATAGAACAGTACAGTATGAACTTTTGAACTGTGAAATCTGGGGGATGTAATCTTCCTGCTAAATAGAGGCTTACAGCAGATATTAAAGGCTCTGATAGGAGATCCGCCAATGTTTGAACTGTCTATTAGAGGCAGGGAAATTGTGAACTGTTGCTACAACTATGCCCTAGCGTGCACTAGCATTAGGGCCATTTCAGAATCAAATGATTTCTCATCCTTATTGGAATATCTTAGATTTTTTTTTTTTAATGTGAGCATGTTTGCACATCAAGGCCAAGAGGCAGTGGGATGCCATTATGCTGAAAAAAGATTAAATATGGTTTTGGAACTGCTAAAACCAATCAATGGACACTCAGATTTCATGGTGCACTCTGAAGCAACACAGCCCTTGGAAGAGCCAGGTCATGCGACGGTTTAGGTGGCTTTTAGTGGAGCAATGCTGATTGCCCTCAGGTGAGACTCTGACCCACCTGAAATACTTTTAGTAGTAGTTTTTTTCCAGAGTTTCACAGGTGCTGTCAAACTACCTTTTGTTATGGAACACATGCATGCTTTTCCACTAGCACCTGTGGACATGTGGGGCACTTCAGCCATCGACGCTTTCAAGGGGCCACGTTTGAAAGGGGAGGAGAAATGCACAAACCTCAAGAGTGGGGATTTTAAGAAGAAAAGAAAAAAAGTCTGTTTCTAAGGTCATGTTGAGACTGGGTGGTAAAGGAGAGCAAGGGTGCTGCAGACCCACCGCCAACACGCGGCTCCTCAGCCTCCACCACGGTAGCTATTTTGATGCAGGTGGAAGTAATTTGTGCGGGGGCAGCAGCTCTGAGCCAGTCTGCTGCCCTGCCCTGCCCTGCCATAAACGAGCAGGCAGGAAGGGTTTCCAGGTTTGGCTCCTGAAGAGGGGATGAGTTGTTGGGTGCTGATTCCCTCTGGCCAGGGGCTGTGGACTCTGCTGGGGTCTGGTAGGAGATGCCTTCCCTCCCAGCAGCTGTTTTGTAGGATGAGATCTGCCCCTGGGGAAGCTGCTCTGAAGGGTGAGTGACAGTGCTGGTGGAGGCACTGAGGTGTAGTCCTGCCTGTTGTGTTCAAATGGGGTCCTTATCCCCTCATGCCAGCCCCATCCTGTGCCATTAGGCACTGGTGGTGATAAGCTAGCTTGCCCTGTGTGGTGAGAACGTTTGCAAGTGCCTTTCATTCTCCTTAAGTTTCCTGAGAGACTCCTTTGCCTTCCTAAGCCAAAGCACCTCCATGCTGGCTGCAGTGAGCAAGGGTCCTGCTCTTGCCATGGTGGCTGGCTCTGTCTGCAGTGGCCATGTCTGAATTCACCTGGGGGGCTGCAAGTGGGAAAACAAGCCAAATTGCTTGTTGGGAAGCAGTGCTAGCTCTGTAGACCTCCTCTTCAATAGCCCCTCTGACTGAGAGCAGCCCTCCCCAGTGACTTCTGTGTGTAAATTACTGCAGACAAGGTTTTCACTTACTTTACTTCTGTAGATAAACTAATGTATTGATTTTTTTTTCCTTTTTTTTGTGCTATCCTTTTTAAATTGGGAGGAAAAAAATCAAGTAAAACCTAATTATGCTTCTCTGTTTCTGAACAGTTTTTGAAATTGCAGAGCAATCAATATTAAGTACATTTTACACCAATTTAGAGACTGATTCTTTCCAGACATGTGCTTGATAAGCTCTGATTTTTGTGTAGTTTAGACTGAAAAGCTGGGTAATGTGGTTTTTCCAATTAGCTGGTGTTACATCAAGGTCCTTCCACTTGAATATTTTTATTAACTTGGTTTTTAGAAGCATCAGTGTATAAGCATGAGTGTATATGTCTGATGGAGGAGAATAAAGATGATGATGATCTTTTCAGATGAATGAAAGACAATTGGATTAATGCATAAGGTTTTAGATTTTGGAGGGAAATTCAGGCATGCATGCAAGCTGTAGGGAGAGCTTCTGCTTGCTAAACTGTAACTAGTTAATTAAGGCAATATCTGTGGTGCTCTGAAAACTTGAAGCATTATGTAAGTGCTAAGTATTATCATTAATGATGTTGTGTTTGATGGGCTTACTGCAATAGGCTTTCCAGTATGATATAAGTTAATGTTCTAATGTTCTACTCATCTATGGTGACACTCTTAAAAGTAAAAAAGTGCGGATGAATGTTGGCAGACTAGAAAGAGTCCCTGTTCTGTGTTCATTCAAGCATTGCCTTGTCATTAGGTTAAATCAAAGCTAACATGGTGCTACCTTTCCGTCTTCAAGAACTCTTCATGGAAAGCCTCAGAGGGGCTGCACTAGTTTATTATGGCTTCAGCTGTCTTATTTGGGGCGAAGGGATCTCCTTCAACAAGAAGTGAATACATTCTCTTCCCTGGTCAGTGGGGTCCTAGTAGCTTGGGTGTTACTTGGATAGAGAGGCATAGCTGCATGGAAGTTCTGATCCAGTAAAGGGAATTGTTTTCTTGATGTCTTTTGTATGACATTTCCTTTAACCATTGTAGGCAATACTTTCTTCTTGAGTAAAGCTTTTGGATCTGGCATGTAAAGGATCAGATCACGCTGATCTTCAGATATTTTCCTTAGATTGTCTTTAAATTGGTCTTTATTGTCAGGCTTTATAGTCTCCTGTCTTGCAGGCTTTTAACTGATGTTAAAAATAAAAAATACAGAGCAGGGCCTGGAGAACTCAAAACTCAGAAGTTTTATATGGATTTTTTTTGTGAATTGCTTTCTGAACTTTATTAATTTAATTTCTTGAAAAGTCAGGTCTGGTAGATGTCCTACTGGCATAGGCAGAGCAAGGGTCCATTTAAGCTTAATTACTGTAACAGAAGTTTATGGATTCTTTTGCAGTTTGGCTTGTGTCTGCTAATGTGTCAAGTGTGCATGCACACACACATCTACACTCAACAGTTTCAGCCATATGAGCTCAGCCACTCCAGTGCTTAATTAAATTCACTTGCTGGCAGACACAACACCTTTCAGTGCCATGTGGATCCTAGTTGCACTGAGAGATCTTCAGGACCAGTTGTTTATGTGCTAGGGGCTGAATATCCTCATTTGGTATAAACTTTAGTATTGTGATGAATTAGTTGAAATGCTGCAGAGAGTATTTGAAGATGATGTGGTTACTTCTAGAGTCTGGGAAATTTTCATTCTAGAATAGCAGCAGCAAGGGGAGCAGGTTGTGGTGCAATTATTCCCTGTCTTTTTGCTATGTATTCAGACAGCTGGCCCTTGTAGAATTGGACTTGATTAAAAGTGGCCTGGAACTTGCCAGGACTCCATTTTTATGTGTTCAGAAAAGTAAAAAATAATCATTTTTCTTTATTTTAATACTGCTACATATTTTTCCAAGAAAAAAGAGCTCTTTATAACATGAATCTCTAATCTGGGCAGGAAAGGTCATCTAAAATCAATGTTTTCATGTACTAAAGAATGTAGAAAAATGACTCTCCTCCTCTGCAGGTAGATGATAAGGAATGGTACCTTGCAGGGAAAGTTTATTCTGTGTACTTGCCCAGAAGCCAGCTATTTAGTCATTGGGTATCATAGTCCTGAAGCATCTTATAGGGCAGCTTAACACTCCTGCTACTCAGGTTGAAAGCTGCAAGGGGAGTTTCAGCATTGGCCTTCTCTGGGTATCAAAAGATGAGCCAGCTCAGATGTCTCCTGAGTTAGCTGATTTCTTATTGACAGAGTGGCAATCCTGGGATTTCTAAACAAAACAAGAGGTTCATTCTTTCAAGACTTTGCAGTCTGTTATGCAGAAAAAGCAACACAACAGGAATAAAAACAAGATTAGACTCCAACAATTGATGGAAGTTTTATATGGTATGGAGCGATTTAAAAAGCTAGGAATGCTGACTGTGTGTTGCTGCTGGAACAGTGAAATGTGTGTTTTGTCTTGAAAAAACTCAGATCTCAACAACTTTAAAAGTAACAGCCTTAAAAGAAGAGGCAATTCTCTTGCCCTTATTTCAAGTGCAGTAATAGGTTGTCATTCTAAGGCAGGTATGTGGATGTGCACTCTGGATGCTCTAGTTACTGAATCCATGCAGCTAGTACATTGACCATGTCATGAAAGCACAAATAGTCAGAATGGGGTCTTCGAGGCATTGCTGTCTGTTATAAATCAGTTAGAATAAGTCATGCTATAGATTTCTCAATGCTGAAAAGCTTCTTATTCTGCAGAGTATAAACATATATCACATCTTATAGATTTTTTTCCCCCCCTCTTTGTATGAGTCAAAGAATTCTGCAAGGGTGGAATTGAACAATGCACAAAACAGGCAATTTACTAAAAAAAAAATATATATATATAAATAGAAGATGGAAAGCTGCTAGGATCATTTTCACAGTTCTGATCACACCTTTGTTATTAAGTTTGACGCACATTGGACAAGAGTCAATGTTAAGCCCGTATGTACAGCCCACAGGGGCTCTGTCTGTGGAATCAGGCTGAAAATGCAGATAGGACTTTCTTTTCTGGTTTAGTTTCTCAACACACATTAGAGCAGCTTGTACCAATTGGTAGAGGCTGCAAAGGGCTGTTTTGCCAGCTGGGAGGTGCAAGGGTGTAATAATGCGCCTGGTGGGCTGCCTGTGCCAGCCAAAGGGAGGAGAGTGGTAAAGAAATGTTGGGGTATGTTTCTGGGCCACCTAAGGAGAGATTTTCCACAAATGAGACTTAGACAGCTTTACCACTGGGAGTGGGGCATCGTGAATCTAAAGTAACCAAAGACCTGCCGTGAAATATTTACTGTGACTCCTTGTGTAATTTATATTTTTAAAATCGTTTCCAAAGTCACTAAACTCCTTGATATAAGTTATGATGGGCTTGCTGGTGCAAATCGCTACATTCTAGTAGATGGCACTGGGAGCGAAAGAGTTAATTGACCGTCATCAATTACAGCATCAGAGGGGGTGATTAGGACTGAAATTGCAGGGAGGTTTTTAATTTAGCCGAGTAGAGGAGACGCCCCCAGCTTAGCCAGGCTCATCAGATCATATACTTCTTACTGCTTCATCCGCTTACCATGCACTGCCACTCAGAGCTGTTGTGCATGGAAAGGGCACTGAGCAGACACGGTGATATAATATTATTCTGCTGTCCAGAAATCCACCCGAGACTCACTGTCGCTTTGCCTGCCACCAAAGTGCCTGTTGTACAAAATTCTCATAAAGACATCAAATCAGGAATCAATCAGCAAATTATGTAAAGGAAGAAATAGTTTTTAGGTTAACAAACTAATTTATCTGCATTTTTCCCCCTCCAACAGAGTCCTGCTGAAGTATCTGGGATTACTCTTAGGTGTAAAGATGCATGTGGGCTTGTGTTAGCTGAATGAGAGATCAATCAGCTGGATTCCAACAAAACAGATATATCTATATGCATTTGACAGAAACGAGCTTGTGCGTATGTGGAATGCAATGTGTAAAGTTTTAACTTCTCAGTGTATTTTCCTGGTAAAATTAACTAGATTGTTGTGGGCATTGCATTTGTGGAAGGATAGTGAGCTTTAGCCTTGAGAAAAGCCTGGATAGTTTGAAAGGACTCTGCCTGGATCCTCCCTGGCAGAGGGCTTGTGCATTAGGTGAAATTAGTTGAGCCTTTTGCTTCTGGATTTTTACATTTCATGGTGTTTGTGGGGAAAAAATTGCGAGTGGATGATGTTGACAGTCAGCCTTCATGCTCTCTCCAGAGCAGGGAGAGAAGATATAGGGAACCCCTGCCAGCAGATAATAATTTTGGGCCTGATCCAAAATTAATGGAGATGGTTGGGCTTTGGTAATGTAAAAATACATATTTG
Source organism: Tinamus guttatus (assembly GCF_059628265.1). Classification (NCBI taxonomy): domain Eukaryota; kingdom Metazoa; phylum Chordata; class Aves; order Tinamiformes; family Tinamidae; genus Tinamus; species Tinamus guttatus. The sequence goes on along the minus strand of NW_028288538.1, from coordinate 4,406,617 downwards.
CAGACTACTTTTGCATTCCTAGGTGTTGAAGTAAGGCAGTCACTTCCACTGAAAAACTGAAAATATCAAGAATGTGGAAGATTGGGCCCCTACTGGCACAGCATTAGTGGTGAAGAAGGCAATGGGATATTGAAGTACTCCTGCTCTCCAGCTTTTGTCTTTTATTGCTTATAATATTGCAAAACTCCATCCACTAAAGCTGAAATTTTGTCTACGAGCATATAATTAAAGATTGTTTCATAGCATGCAGGCATATGGAGGCTAAAAGAGCTGCTTGTGAAGCATTCAGCAGCATTTTATATATAGTGTTTGACAAACCTTTTTTTATTTTTGTTAATGTGACAGTTTGTGCAATCGTGAAGACATTTACCACAAAACATCAGTTGCCTTTGTAATCTTAACGAACTCATGGAAATGAAAGGAAGGGACTTTAGAAGAATATTAATAGTGAGCTGCCATTTTTCAGTGTGCCAAAGATATTGAAAGACTTGGTAGCCCTGTTAGCCCACTCTTCATCAGAGATATGAGAATTTAGTTTCCCTTGCTGGGAAAAAATAATCAGAGCAGTCCTTGAAATGTTCTATAGTGAAACAGTATTTTAACTTCAGGGATATCAGTGGGTAAAACCCTACTTGTTGCTCGAGCAAATTTCCAATGATTTTGGGAGTTTTCAGAATGCAGAGAAGAGTGAGGCTTGACGAGGCCTCGGTGTGACTTCATACTGGCACCTTTTTTCTCTAGGATGTTTGTGGTTGTGAAGTGTTGGTTCCGAAAGAAACCTTTCTGCTAAATTTAGATGATTTCTGTAATCCATGAATCAAAAACCTGCCATAAGTTTCCATGAGGGAAAAGGCATATTTTCTGTATGGGATAAAATGGGAAGTAAAATCCACCTACCAAGTCTGTTGTGAAGACATGGTTTTGTGGCTTTATTTGTGTGCTTGGAGCAGTGCCTCCATGAAGTTGTCTTTGCAGTGTTTTTTGTGCAGGTGGTAAAGGAGATGCCTCCTGTGACAGGTAGAGTTCAAAGCAGTTCAGGCCCTTTGCCAGGTCTAAGTTAGCCTGTGGGGACCAATTTAGGTTCTGCTATGAGAAATTCTATAATTAAAGCATCTGGGAGTGCTTTTCATGTTAGAAATGGAGCCTTAATGTCATCAGAATGGCTGCAAGCCTCCTAATGCAAAGGAGTTGCAAGTCATGAATCTCAAGTGGAAATCAGATCTGCAGCATTTTTGGGGGAGTTGGCCCATTTCTTCCTCCTCCTGCATGATATTTAGAAAGAGAACACGGCTACTTTGTCCCACCATACTCTTTTGGATCTTATTGAGGGTCCCTGCACTGCCAAATGCTTGGAAGAGGTTTTACAAACCTTAGCACAGAAGTCACAATGTTTGCTGGCACCTATCAAAGTCCCAGCAAGTGGATCTTCAGCAGGTCCAAGCTGCACGTTGTCTCCATCTGGTTTTCAGATGGTTCATTTTGTTGTGAACTTTTTTGCTGAACTGTGAGCTATTGTGTGCTATATGATGAGTGCTGCAGCCACTTGTGCAGAGTGATCATACTTTGTATTTCAAAGACTCTAACCCTTTCCATGCTGCCGTGGAGTTGCAGGGAGCTGTAACATGGATCAGAACCAGCGGGCAGTTATCTACAAATGGTTCCTGTGCATTTGTGGAGATGCTCTGGTCTAAATAAACACTAATTTTTCTGCAGAGGACAGGAAAGAAAGTCCCTGTATGCCCCCAAACTATTCTGTAAAGAGTGCTTTTTATTTTTTTTCCCAGAGCAGCCTTGCAGAATTTTCTTCTTCCTTTCCATACTCTTAGTATACAATGAAAAAGAGCACCCTAACCCTAAGAGCAAACACATGTTCTCATGCTATTTAATTTCAATGATGATGGGACAATAATGTCAACAGTTAACCTATTATTCACCCAAAAATAGGTTATAAAAAAAAATAATAAAACTGCTCTCTGGAAATACAACTGGCAGAAAATCAAGCTGCAGTAGTTCTTTAATTTGATAATGGCACAAATAAAAAAGAAATTTTTGGAGCCTGTTAAGGGTCCTGGTCTGAGTCAAAGTCAATTTGGGAAGACTTGTAAAGATTTTGATCAGATTGCAGGATTGGGACCTAATTAATGGATTATTTTGTTTGGAAACCAGCAAGTCTGGTTTCTTGAGTTTTGGAATTTGCTGAAGTGATGAATACTTGTGTTTTCTAATGCTAGCATATTAAATAGTCTATACATTTTTCATCCTTTCTAATTTCTCTCATTAGGGAAAATGGGCAAATAACAAATATATGTAAATATCTAATATTATAGATACGTTGATATAGGCTGTGTGCTGTATTCAATAATGAATGTTGTTGACTGTAATAATTAAGCATGATCCTGGCTCCAAACAGTTATTTACTCGTCAATATTAGTGAATCTAGTTCATCTAAAACTGCAGGCAGTTTTCTGTTTACTGTATAAACAGTAATTGCCTGTTTCAGTATTTGCTAAAATATTGTTTAAGTCTAAAATCAAGCTCGCAAATGGATTTCAATAACCTAGTTAATTTACTTTAATTTTGGAATTCTCTCTCTGCATGGGAAGAGAAATATGAAGAGTAATTTCATCTCCTTATAGTTGATTTAATTGTATGTACTTTTGATGGATTAAGTTTCCAGTTAATTGTGGAAAATGCAACAACAATATTATAAAAAGAGGTATAAAATAAAAAAATTGCTGTCTGCTTTGTATGCTATTTTTAAAAGTGTTTAACATTATTAATTTTAGAATGGTAATTTATAAATATTAGTTACATATTCCCATTTTCAAGCCCCTAAAATAGATAGTTTTAATCATACTTATTGATATTATCTATGTAATTATTTTTCATTATGCAAATATTTGTCTCAATTTCTGTGTAATAGTAATGTGATAGAAATATTTTTATGCTCTAAAACACATGCATAACTGCATCCCAGATGCAGGAGAAACCTGGTATGAAAACCAGAACAAAATAAATTGGTAAAGTTGTTTGGAAAAGCAACAGCAGTATTACATTGTAATCTTTAATATTGAATATTCAGATGATTTCAAGCTATATTATGAGAGAATGAATTAGCAGCCTTATGTACATGAGTGCTTTAAGTTAGCATTTTATTTCTGATCTTTAGTCATGTTAATTTCTATCCTTAGTTAAAAACTAACTGTAGATGAAAATATAATTAATTTCTAGTGAGCAGCACATTTTGTTAGTTTCCTTATGTGTTAATGATAAAAATAACAAGCTTCACATGGGTATTAATTTATTGTAAATGTTTGGAGTGTGCCTTCTTTCAGAGAAGCAATATGCAATGTTATTACAGACAACTGAGAAGTTTATTTGAAAGTATAATTAAAATATAAAATTGTCATGTAAGCTAAAGTGGAGAAGGCTCAAATTAAGGCTTCTTTACTATTTGGAATTTATATTTTGTGAAAAGAAATAGTGATGGGGTAGCTTAGGACAGCATGGCAATATTAGATTTTCTGATGTGTTTTTTTGCGATGCAATAGGTTTGTTAACTTAGTTGTGTACAATACTGTCTCTTTCAAAGTATTATAATTTGCACTTTGTTTCTTTTCCATAGCTAGGTAAATAAGCAAAGGAGGACAGCTTCATGTATTGTGTTAGGGTCCTAACGAATGTGGTAGGTTGTTGTTTAAAACAAGGTAAACAAGCTATTTCCATTGTTCAAAAATCAGGGTTCTCAAACTGCATTTTTAGGTATGTCTTTTGTGTGCATTCTTGTAGAAATTGCTCTAGTGCTTTGTTATTTTATTAAAGAAATTCATACCCAAATGTGAAACCCCCAAAGTGAAGTGTTGTTTCAGGCTTTATAGCATTGTTGTCTGCAGCTACAATTTCACTCCTAAGCTTAACTTTTTTTTAACAAAGTATGTGGTTTTCATTAAATGTGTAATTAGTATAATTAATAATTATTCACTAATTGAAGTGCAGGTTAACAAACTTCCATATGTAAAACTAAAGAGGGAAAAATGTCATTCATTCACACTGGGCTTTATAAGCCTATAAAACTCTTCAAAGGACTTCAAGATATCAAGCAATCTTTTATTCAGCTAAACCTACCCCCCACCTTCACTCTTACACACACTTAAATACGCAGTATGCTCACAGCTTGGAAAAAAGCAAGAAAAGCCTTAATGGATCACTGATTTTAACCAAAGCGGTAGGTATGTATTCCATATAAATGGTTTCAAAACAATTTTGTTTTAGTTTTAATAATTTTTATCAAATGAAAACATGCATCTTAATGCTATAGACAGCAGAGCTTTCAACTCTGCACTTATTAACATAGCTTTTATTTCAAGCTCAAAACATCTAAAACAATTATACTCGAGCAACTGTGTAATTTGCTCCTTTCTGTACTATACAGGTATAGTCTTGTAGACAGAGGATAATAAAGATTTAAGGGTAAAGTGGAGAGTTAAAGTGCAAATTTTGCTCATCTTTACACCCGTAAGTAATTAATCCATTTGAATAGATTATGAGACAAATAACATGAGTAAAGGCATTTATATGTGCATGGGTTTCAATGCCCTGTTCTAGTTGGATGCTTTATAACTGATGATAAATCAAAGAATAGAATAATTATTTCTCAATTTACCATGACTGAGATATTGTCATCACCCTGGTTATATGTAGCTTTAAGAAGTGGTAAATGTTAACAATCTATTTAACCACATCAGTGAAACAGAGGTGACACAGCAGGAAATATTACATAGTCTTTTTTTTAAAATATAAAATCACTTGTCAAGGTATTTCCTTATGTTACAAACCAGGATATTTCCATCCGGAAATAAGAATCAAAATTTTATACCTGGGACACCACTCTTTGTTCTTAAATGGCTATATATTTAAATCATCAAAATATTGTGTATATTAGGAATATTTTATTTCATAGGAGAAACTGTAGAAGATTCCTGTATTTGATTACACAATTCCCAAGCTGTTTTTAGTCTACGCTTTAAAATTAGACTTTTGGGGTAAGATTTGCATAAAATATTTATTTAGATCAGATATATAAATTAAAGGTCCAGACACCCTCAATACATTCCTTTTCTGAAACTGTTTGAAACTGATGGTTACCATTCATTCTGAAACAATTCAGTAGTTTTCCTCTGATTTAAGAACCTAGCACTGAGCTAAAATTAAATCTTACATGGAAGTAGCGTTTCCTTGATATCAAACCTTACAGTACTAATTGAGGTACAATATAATTCATGTACAAACTACTACAGTGTAGTCCAGCTGTAGGTACTGGAATATTACAGGCATCAATCTCATAATGCTGGCTTTCAAAATCTGCATTTAGATAAATATTTGAGTGATTTTTAGAACACTTGATTTGAAATTTATTAATAGAATATTTCAATCAAATTTATAGAATATAAATTCACAAGGAATTATAAGAATATTTATCTTTTTAAATGGAAGAGAAACTGCAGTGGGTACTCATTTATTCTTGGATGCATTTGAGTGTTTGAAATATATTTGTTAGTTATGGATGAACATAGACACATTTATCCCAGTATCATAAACAATACACAAATAATTATTTGTGTCTTTGTTTAACAAAAGTTGTTCCTGCTCCCTTGCTAAGAAAAGTTGTTACGGCTCCTTGAACAGTATTGACAAATTAGGAAATCCAATTTAAATAGCAATCAAATATTTAGGCTGACTGAAACAGCATCTTTTCCTGATTTTTATCTGCTTAAACAGGTAGGAATGGGAAAAAAATTGTAGTGGAGACCTAGTGTATCTTGAGCTTTCCTGCTGACACTTGTCAGCTTTTCAAAACAATTCTTTTAAGTGAGAGGAGAGTAAGAAAAGCTGTCTTCAATTATGGATGATCAATGGCATGATGGGTCAACCTTCCCTTAAGTCTTAAGGGTATCATTCAGTGTTCAAAAATACATTCAGATACTCAAATATATTAAAGATATATACTGGGTGGGGAGGAAAAAAATCATACCCTATTAGTATTGATGTTCTGCAGTGTGGTTAACAGGTGATATAGAGTACTTTAACAGAATTCATGCTCTGCATTAAAAGCTCAGGTTTGGACCAGAAATTACATTTATAGCATTTAAAAGAACCTCCTGAGGTGCCTAAATAGACAGCAACAGTTAAAGCTAATTTTATTTCATGGCTTTCCTGGCCAAGTTTGCGGAGTGTACTTTTTTGTGCACTTAAAACTTGATTTATAGGATAGAAAAATCTAGTAATTTGAAAACTGATAATATATTGTATGCATATTGTTTAGGAATAAGCATGGAATAAGTGATATTGTTTAGGAATAAGCAGGAATAAGTGATATAAGCATGAATTCAGCAAGCTTGCTTGCTTTTTCATTTTCTAAACTATAAAAATGCTCTGTCTTGACACAATTTAATCTGTGTTGGGTAGCTTACCCGTGGAGGTAACTGAGACCTGTTATTTAACTATTTAATCCTCCTTCGGTTCTTAATTTGTGGGTGTTAAAACATCCTTAGTCATTTTAATTTTTCCTATAAAAATAGGACATGAAAAAGTTCGACTGCTTTTGTATGCATCTCTCGTATATTTTTGTCCCACATGGACTGTAAACTAATTCTTAATTTAAGCACATTAGAAAATATACATAATCATTCAAACATTAACAAAATATCCAGAACATGGTTAACTCTCCCTGTCTTGTGATTCCTTTTTGCTAATTTCTTCTAGGAAATAATTTTAACAGGCAAGATCAGTTTGGTTAAGGTGTTTCTTTAGTGTGTTTACGTGACAGTACGGAGATCTTGTAAAAGGTTCAATTTTCGAATTATTTTCCTTGTAAAGAAGTCAAGGACATATATTCATATGCAGTTTCCACATGTGTTCTTAGTGTGGGTAGTATAAGTATGTACATATTTCAGATACCAGAAAACAAAGTGACTTAACATTGCAAATATTTAAGACAGAGCATGGTTTTTGTGGATAATTAGGCAGCATTTAGCAGCACAATATTATCATAGCAAAATAGTTTTAGAAATTAACTCAGTTGATTACTTTTAAAGCTGACTTCTGTGTGTAAAATAGGAGTTTTAACCCTACATCTGTATTTTCAAGTATGTAAGCCCAGCTCTTCAGCTAACAGACAAAACACCTTTGATTTGGTTGATGAAACGCTCTTTGAGATATGCTTCAGCATTATAGTATAAAACCTCATTGTGATTACTCGACTGCTTTTAACATTTAATACATGTCTAATTGGAAAATTACTCTGAGGGAGAGGTATGTATGTGAATTTTTCCTCCAAACATCCTAGAAAATGATTAATCTGGTTAATCAAAGATTTCATGTTCACATTATAATACAGCCAGATTAGGAAAGCTGTGATGGTTAAGACCCAGCAATCATTTGCTAAATAAAGTCAAAATTAAGGACAAATAAAATCAAGTTCCCTTTGTGGCTGTTTCCAGCCAGCTGCATCCAAATATAAAAGAACTATCAAAGAAAGATACCCATTAATTATTAACTCAGAGCAACTTCAGAAAGCACTTAAACCTCCATTGACATCATCCTGTCAGGCTCCTAATCTCAGAGTTGCTGGTGAGGGTTGCATTAGACTCAGCATGTCACCAATTCTGACTTAAACAAGTGCAACTCAAGAGATGCACTGCAGCATGCATGTGAACACATGGGATACACTATTATTTCTTAAGCCATCTGTAACCCTTGCAGCGTAGCCTGCTGTATGGTTTCCTGTGCAGCTCTACCTCTGCTGTCAGTGCAATAGAGTTGTCAGCGGTCTAATTGCAAGATGCAGCGTGGAGGGGAGTCGTGCAAAAAGAAATCTCGGTGGAAAGTAACACAGATCAGCTGTCAGGATCATAAAGCTGGACCAACCTTTGGCTAAACCATGTAAACCTCCCGATTAATCCCTAGATTCTTCTATATAGATTGGATCAAACTCCAAGTTTGACTGCAGACAAAAGGGAAGCTCCAAAACAAATGGTCTATCTCTTATGCCCACTGCACAATGCATTCTGTTAATGATCTGTAACATACATTAGCCTTGGAATGGTGTTTTAAAAACTTAACTGTTGCATCTTCTTTTCACATTGTATTTCAATTTCTGTATTTTCTGCTTTTTTTCTCTTAGAACATTTTTATGTGGAAAGTGAAAATACTTTGTTTTAACAGAAGTCTGTTCTACTTTCTGCCTTTCCTCTTCCATCTACTTGCGTGATTAAAAATATATTTTAAAAAATATATTTAGGATATATTTGAAAAGTTTCTTGTAGAGAGATATTTTTCACTATGGTACCAGTGGAATAAGGGTTTTCTTTACTATAAAGCCTCTATATTGCAGAATGTATATGCTGCATCATGCTGCTATATTCTTTTGAGTCACTTAGAATTTTTTTGGTCACTGAAATACAAAAAAAGATGTAAAATAGTGAATTGGACTGGGTTTGGTGTGAGGAGATACCTTTTGCAAGTTATTTAATATGTTCTCTGCTAGAAGCTTAGTATCTTGAGACTATTCTAATTCCATGTTTTCTTTTTTGTGTTTTAAAAAAAGACAAGCAAACTCAAACAAAGCTATCCAACCCCTTCCTGCCCCCACCCTCTTCCTGAAGAACAGGACAGGCTGCTAGTATTTATCATTTTTAAAAAGAAGAATGATACTAATCATTCTTTCATCTTATAGGAAGACATATAAATTTGGAGTAATTATAAGACATCACAATAAGCAGCACTAAGCATGAATGACAAAATGCAGCTCAACATGGTATTTTAATGCCTTCCCCCACCTCTAATCAGTGATATTAACCCTTTTGATTATTTTATTGAAGATTCTTCCCATTCTTTTCCAGATCATGATGTGAATGATAGATTATCAAAACATTAACTATTCCAAAAAAAGGTTTTAAGTATGGATGAAAAAACAATACAAGTGTATTTTTCATTTGCTTGTATTGAAAGATTGTACACTTTTTGCTCTAAATGATATGGGCCTTATAAGGAGACACAAGCCAGATATATTAGAATAGCTGCTAGCTGGTAGTAAAGAAGGGAAAAGCGATGTTACTGATTTATCTCAAAGTAATTAGACTTTCAACTAAACTGGAATCAATATAATTTCCTCTTAAAAAAAAAAAAGTTTCCTACCTTTGTTGGCCTGTTTCCTCTCTTTCATTAAAGGTGGAACTTACTGATGCTTCTGCTCATCCTACGTTTTCATCAGTGTAAAACCTAAGGCGAACTTTGCCTAAAGTGTAGGTTAATATAATAGCTACTTGAAGCAGGAAACCTCAGCAATATGTGTGACTATGTGTGTATAGTTGTCTTTATTTGGGCCTGTCCAGCATTTTGTTTGTCCTCTAGCCTTTTACGGCAGCTGGACCCTGACCTTCAAGTTCTTAAAAAGAGGTGGGGGGGGGAAAAGTATTCTTTTCAGATTCCAAGTTCCTCCCTTTTTACCCTCCCACTGACACCGTCCTATTCAATAGTGGAGATAACTTTATTCATCTATACATCATTGTATCAAATTCAATAGGCGAACAGCTTCAACATGCTTCAGAACTGGACAGGGCAGTAATGTCTTCATTTTTTTTCTTAATATGATGAGTTTCTTATCACAGTCTTTTCAAGCACAGAACAAATGCAACAAAGTTTTCCAAGTTTTTTTCTACATTGCTATTGCACCATGGGCTTATTTCTTTGTAAAATGTTTTAGTAGATGATTATAGATAAATAACTGTAAAAAAAAAATTGTCTCCACTGAACATGAGTTAAAAATGAAATTGGGGGAGAGCAGGAATCATATAATTGCTTTCTGTATTGACCATGTTTACTTTAGGATCATATTTAGAGAAGTTATTTGTTCCTGAATCAGTTTATCCTTTTAACAAGAAACCAGAATTAAGCTGCATCTTAGAAAAGTTGATAGAAATGTCATGCCAACTGCAAATATTGCTGATGGCTTTCTAGGAACAACATAGACCTTTTCCTCAACTGTGTCAGTGTGCTTTTGCTCTGCCTGATGTTACAAAGTTCAAGCTGTCCATAGCTGGCAAACTTTATTTAAGGGCAATGACACCAACTCTGTGGATGTTACAACAACAGGAAGGAATACTCCTGCTGTCTGGAGAGGGCACTGAATTCTTGCTCATAGGGCAGCATGGTTTGTTGAGGATGCTAGTTGAGCCACAAGAAAATGCGCTATGGGCGCACTGGTGAAAGAGATATTGAAATATTTTAAAGAATGAAACACATCAAAGGTCCTGCAGGGTCTTTTTTATGGTAGCATGAAACATCAAATAAGCATGCCCAAGTCAAGCTCATGTCTCACTGACACCTTTGTCTTTTAAAGGGAATGTAAAGATGGAGGAAGGCTGGGGTGGAAGGCGCGGGGGGGGGGTGAAAGATGAATGGTTAAAATACAGAACTGAAGTGTTTAAACCAACTAATGGTACTAGACTATTTTAGATCCTGGGATGAAAAGGAAAGATATATAAAAAAAAAAAAATCGGACTTACATCCCTGATTGGGTATTTTCTACTATAGGCACTATGTGTTTATGTAGAGGGTATTGCGAACGTTTGGAGGGATTTGGGAGTTTCAAAAGGAAGAAGTTTATACATTAGTGCTGCAAGTTGCAAAACACTGTTGATATTCAAATGTTTATTGTGTAAAATCTGGGATAAGCTTCAGCATGAGAGCTCCTTTAAGTGCCTACAACTATTGCTAATTCCCCTCAGCATTGAGGCTTGCACAAAGGCCTTAATCCAATTCCACTTTTTTTTTTTTCCTTCAGAAAGCCTATGCTATTTTCTCTCACATAAACTAACAACACTATCCCATCACACCGCAGAATGGGTCAAAGAAAAAGGGCTCTGTGTTTATACTTCACCAACACTTTGTGTTTCTTGGCCAAGTATGGCAAGAAACTTTAAGTGGGTCCCTCAGGCCCCACGCCATCTTTAGAAAGAAAAATAAGCCTTCAGAGATTGAAAACAGACTATTTTAGATACTAAAAACCTATGAAATGTCAACTATTCTTTTAGTCGCTATCTCAGAAAAGAATTTGATACTCAAGTCTTGTTCCTCCAGCTCTGATTTAAATTATGAAATAAGATTTTGCTTGATACAATAGTATGTTCTACCTTGCATATAATAACATCCTTGGTGATTCTCTTTTTAGAGTGTCCTCAGAGACTAATATTTGTGTGTGAATATTTTATTCCGCTATTGTGCGAGTACCTTGTCATCAAAACAGCTTAAAGCAGTAAGTTTCATCAGGTAAAATAAACTTATGAGAGATTTAGATTTACTCTTCTGAAGTGGGGGGGCAGGGGGAATATGCTTCATTTTCTGAAGCATATTTTTAAGCTTCATCCATCTGTCTTGCATGGCATATTCCACTGCAGCTCTAAGTGGTCATATATTCTCTGTATATATAATATATCACTTATTTTTGACAATCCCAGCAGTGTTGTCAAGGTTTAAACAGCAACAAAGACTGAGCTGCTTTGAGGCTTGACCTTCCACTAGCAGGAGGGAACAAGGTTGATCGGGCTCCCATCCGATCGTTTATGAAATGGAACAGCAAAAATTCTGCTGTGACTACTGAGCAGGCTTAAATACCAGTGAATAAACCTGCCTTTTAAAAATTATTTTTAAGTCCCAGGCAAGAACTAAAACTATTTTTATCATCAGGATGCCTTAATTTTTAGCATAAGAAGCCAGCTGACATTCCAGAGCACCAGTTGTGCTGATTAGGATGGCCCTGACTCCAATTATGTGAATACACTGGTTGCTATATTGCACCAGAAGGAATTGGAGGAATTCTAGCCCTCTTTTCAGCCTGGAAGCAAATCATTTACTGGAGCCTTTGACAAGCTGGAAGTTATTCTCCCTTCACACTGACTTTGCTCTTGAGCATGCATTAGTGGCTGACCTAAGCTATGTATGTTGTCTGTTCCTCTGATTGCATCTATGCAGGTTTTGCTTAGAATAGAGTTTTAGCATTTTCTAGGAACCTGTCTTTTTCTTCTCTCTCCCCCCTCTCCAGGGGTTTGTAATCCCTTAGGGCCCCTCAGGAGAAGAGAAGGGACCTGCTGCCCCTCATGGCCTTGTGCTGCCATCTAGAGCCAAGCACCGCCAAGCCCTGGGCTGTATTTGAGCTCTGCTTTCCCTGGTAGTAGAAGTTTCTCATACCTGTGATGAGCTGACTCTATATCTGCAGTGGTCCATGTCCTGCGTAGGGTGAAGGTTGAAGCAGAATAATTCAGTACGTGCATGGATCCAGGCCATCCAACAAACTCCACGGGCATTGCCAACAAGCACCAGGTGTTTCATGCAAGAAAGATGTTGGGGCTCTCAGTTGCTTGCTTTCCACAGTCATTTTCAAAGTTGCAGATAAAATGGATCATTAAATGCACATAATAGCTTACTCTGCTTTTTTTTTTCTCAGAAATAACATGCCCTGCTTATGTAGTCAGCATGGATTCTTTAAGACTCTTTCTTATGAATTGCTACAAAAAAGATTTTTTGTCTTTTTTTGAGGACATGAAACACATGGACTTCATGTGAGCTCTTTTCTACTAAAAGGTTTTTGGCTTCTGGGATATCTAGTAACCTTTTATCATGCATAAATTAGTTGACGGTTGAAATTGCTTGTTGAGTGTTTTTGTTAGTTTTGGTTGCCTTGCAAGAAGGCTGCACTGCCTCAGCCCAATTAAGAGTTGAGTGCTACCTGCTAGGGTTAAAATTATTCTGCATAGATAGCTAACGCAAGACTTAAATATCACTTAAGTCATGTTTAATTTAGTGTTAGAGCCTTGGGGCAATGCATGGCTAGATGTTATCCACTGGAATTTATGTCCCCAAAAGGCGTCCTGCTGATGCATCCTCTTTTTTCATGAGAGAGAAAAAAAAAAAAAAAAAAAAACACTCTTGCAAAAATACTAATGTGCTTCCATGAAGGATACTCATTAAAATTAAAAACCTAGATATGTCAGAATAGGCAACAAAATTCTTCCTGAGAGATCTTCATTTTCATTTACTACAGAAGTCAAATTAAATACACTTTATATTCCTAAACATATGAAGAAAAATTCATCATCTTGCCCCAGGAAATAAAAGATCTAGGATGAGGTTTTTTATAGGATCATCAAACACCCAAATCTTTCTGGTGAGAGATTCATTTCTTCTACATTGTGTGGCATGCAGTACTTATTGTAGAGAATTTATAAGAGTTGATATTTTAGTTGACTGACAAGTCTCTCAATGTATTTAACAACTTTAATTATACTTGTCATTTTCAAAATGACTGAAAAAAAGTACAAACCCAACAGAAATATGTCAGTTGGTTGTTATTTACAGAGAAGTCTTTTATCTCTCTCTTTCTCGTGTGGAAACATCTTTTCCATTAAACAGGGACCCAGCTCAAAAACTTGAGACCCATCACTGTCTTCAGGGTTTTTAATTACTCCTCTGTCTTTTTCTTTCTTTTGGATTTCCTCTGTGTTAGCTGACTTCTGAGTTTTTAAGATTTCCTCATTGCCTTGCTGTCAGCACATAATATCTTTGCTTTATCATGTTGTACAATTCAGATTTCTGTCTCTTCCTGGTGCCATACTCAGCAAATGCAGCCTTTCTTTGTTAGGGAAAATGTCATCACAAGAAAATGAAGAAAGGAGCATTTGAACAGAGGTAGTGGGAACAAGGAAGCAAACTGGAGAAAGTTTTCAGGAATTGGGGGGTGGTTTGGGATTTTTGGCCAAGAAATGAACTACAGGCCCCACTAGAACTTACTTGTTAAAGTAAACATGTGTTGGTAGTTTATAAATTGGCTTTCTTTGAAGATGGCATTTTCTTTTTCCTTCTGTTTGTCTCAGCTTTTCTTGCATATGCAGGTTCTTTCTGTCTTCATTCTTCTACTATCTTAAAAGTTTCTGTGAAATGTAGGCACCTTGAAGGGCTTCCTTTGGGCTTGGCATGATGCTTGGAGGTTTGTTCTGTGAGTGCTGGAGTTTGGATCTCATATCAAAGGGTTTAAAGCTAATGATTTTAAGTATGGTTGAATTTTATTGCTCCTCTGGTGGGCTAAAACCTTCAGCAACTCTTTGACCTCTTCCCAGTCAATCCAATTCCATCTAATACTCTGTGACTAATATGGTGGATATTTAATCTACTTTGCTGCTGAAATTACTTTTAGAGCCACTTTTTTCCTTAAATCTTCCTCTTTAGAGAAATTGCTGATCGTAAGCTCTAAATATGTTGCGGGCTACAACATATGTTTTTACAGAAAAAGCTTTTCTTTTAGTAGTAAAATTAAAAGACTTTTTAATAACATAAATGAGATATTATATTATGAAAGTAAAAGCCAGGTTAAAATGAAAAATTGACTGAAACCTCTCTGATCTTTCTGTTAATATAGATATCATGATGAATAGCCACACCTTAGCCAAATATTTCCAGTAATACCATTAAGCTTTGAGGAGAAAATTAAAAAAAGCTCTTAAAGACAGTATTTCCACCTCCTAGGCAGTTCTTACTGAACTAGGATTTGAACGTGGATCTTGTCACATAAGCAATACCAAAAAGCTGTACAGAATGTTAGTTTTTTTTTATTTAAAATTGACCCAAATGAATAGTTTGGGCCAAAGTTCCAATGTGGCAATAAGATCTGTGGCATTTTGGCTACTCTTTCCTTGTTTGCTTCTCCTAATATATCCAACTTGAAATAATTCTGCACTCTGTAAACAAGAGCAGAAGGGATTTGCTGATCTGATTTATGTGAAGATCCACCAAATTAGGTCATGAATAATGATCTTTAAGTCCACAATCCTGTGCGATTTTATTCCTGGCTTAGTGCTGTATATTTTAGACATGAGTATAGGCACATGGATCTCAGTGGGCCTAAGCTGATATACTTGAAGCATGCAGGCAAGTTTTTGCTGTACTGTGGTATTAACCTTTTCCATAAGTAACCTCTTAAAATTAACGTGCCATCTAGCATCCTATGAGGTTACAGGATATAGAGTTTGTGTCTTCCAGTCTGAATCAGGAGTAGAGAGATATGAGTGATACAAGTTCTTTGTCTTAGTCTAAGTATCGAGAAGAATGTGCTTCATATAAGGAAGGAGCTTCTAATGCAAAGAGTGAATGGAAAGGAGAATCCGTACTATTCTTTCCTGTTTTTAACCTCAAGAATCTTATTAGCACAACAACATGAAGGTGTAAATAAACCATGGCTAAATGGTTCAACCCGTGTCTAATAAACATAAGCTCCAGTTTGGATGGGAGCATGTGTTGAGTGCCTTGGCTGAGAACTGGGGGAGCAGTTTGTAGTAGAGTCTTCCTCAAATAGGGACCTTGAGCCCAGGAGAGGTGGGATGGTGAAAATTTTAGAGCATGTTTGCTAACAGGAATGCCTGGGCTCTATTTTGAGATTTATAGGTTTCCTTGGGAAGAAGTCCCAGTGACAACACTTAAGTGGTACTGGAGAGACAGGTCAACAGTGTGGGAAGGGATGAAGTGCAGCGTATGAAGGTATAAAAACAACTTTATTATGCAGTCCCAGAGATAAAGGCACTAGGATGATGTTAGGGCTAAAACCATGAGATTAGTGTGTGGAACATGAGAGGAGAAGGTCTATCCTTTAGATCACTGAAGTGATTCATTTTTCTGCATGTAAAAATTAGCCTCATAATGCTTTATCATATGGCATTTTGGATGCATTGGTGTTTTAAGGGAGTACAGCTCTTCAGATAAGAGATGCTGTAGAAGTTCAGGGTTACTTTTTTGCCTTCCTTTAGACATGATTGGCATCTGGTGCTTAAATTGCGTGTAAAAATGCAGAAATATGTAGGTGTATTTTTATCCCTCCTCTTTTATGTCTGCTGAATAGAACTGTAATTGATACCATGCAAATGATGCATTAAATTCATTTTCTTGAACACATGGATAAAATAAGCTGATATGAAAGCCACCATGTGCCATTAATTTATAGACAAATATATTTGGAGCAGGTACAAACAAAGGTGTAAAGTACTATGTTTTAACAGATTTTCATGCCATATGCATTTGCTTTTACTGTTGGAAAAAAAATGATTGAACTAGATATGGTTTAAAAAAAGTTAAAATACTTTTCTACAAAGACCATTTAAAATTACATGAGCACTATTCTTCACAGATTATTTAGTACCTTCAACTATTTTAACTATTATTCTGTTTAAGTTAATGGTTTATTTGGCCTCTTAATTCCTGTTTAAGAAGGAGAGTTCAGAACAGAAAACTAAACTTTGACATTCTTTCTGATATTTATTGTGTATTTTTGGAAATGACCTAATTTTAGTAATTCACATGAAAACAGTGGTCAGATCTCGTTATTTCAAATTAAATCTGACAGCTCAGAAGTTAAAGCAGTTTAGCTTGTTTTAACAGCTACACTTCAGTGATTCTGGGTTATTAAACTCTTTGGGAAACCTTCCACACTTTATTAGAGAAAGGAAATTTATATAGTGGAAAAAAGAAAAACATATGTAATTGCCAATATACACATAGTGACTCTGGTAATAACATCAGTTTATAAATTGTTAGTATCCAGTGCATTTATGTATGCATTTGTGTAAAAGAAAGATATAGTGGCATGATGAAGTACTTCCCTCTAAAACCATCATCAAAGCAAATGTGACTATTCAGTAACTCATTTGGGGAAGTTAAATTCAATAAAGTGAATTTTTAGCAGAAGTCTCTGCTCCAGTATGCATATTCAGTTTGGGCAAGCTGGCAACTAAATTTGCATGTCAGGTTTTTTCATGACTCAGATGCCATGGTAATCCTGTGGTTGAAGATGCAGGTCTAGGGCTCTCCCAGAGACTCATCCACACCATCTCTTTGAAGATAGAGGATATTTTTTCAGTAGGACACAATGTGCCTGTCAGATTCTTGACCCATTCAGTGAACAGGAGAACATCTTGCTTGCTAGGCTATCAGGTATTACATCCACTTGGGCATGGCTACAAGCCTGCTTCAATCTCAGGCTGAAATTTTTAAAAGCAGGGTATATAGTGGGAAACAGCCCACAGGCATGGTGGAGTCAGAATATAATTGGTTTTGAAACCAAAAGCCTAGGAGGCTGAAACGAGGAGGACAGAGCCTGAAATCCGATTTAATGTTTCATTAGGCTATAGAGATGCTTACACACCACCCCTTTGGTTTGGCTGTAGCAGAGCTGAACAAGCGGTGATGAGTGTTATGAGTCAGTCATATCATTAATGGAGCTTCCCCAGCTGTCAGTTAGTTCAGTTAGTCTGTATTCCCTTGGTGTTGCTTTCACTGGGTAGACTGAAAACGGGGTGTTGATGAAAGACTGTTCAGCACTCGGATGTCTGCCTGGTGGTGTTCATTGCACTGGCTTGACTTGCTGTGGGAGGTGGTCTTGGTTTGGTGTGTGGAAGAGCTTGGAATGGGTGGAAGTCTCTGCACTCCTTCTATTAGTCCTAGGTACAGAGACATGCCCTGCTGCCATCCTGTAGCTGCCTCTTGTTTAGATTCAGATAGCACTGAATCCAAGGCAAGGAACTCAGAAATGTCTTGAAGGCCAGGCCAATAACACATGAGCTAATGTGGCCTGCTATCTTCTCTCCATATTGCTGTTTATACCTCAAGGTCAGGGTAACTCTGAATAAACAGATTGTCAAGAAAGCTTAAGGATTTCTTAGATCTGTAGCTATAAAGCAGGTTTTCAGAATTTGGACTCTTTCTTGCAACTCTTTTATGGGAGGCTCTCTTAATTTTCCATACCATGTTTTTCAATAAAGACTAAAGATCAGGGCTACATGTATTACTAGTTCTCCCTCATTGCCTTTTCTTTTCATCACTGTTTATACATCCAAGAATTACTAGCAAATTCTAGCTACAGCTTGCGATCTACCATGACTTTTACATCTTTCTGAAATTACCTGAATATAATATGTCCTTCTGGATTGCTGATATAGACACTATGTGGTGCTGGATCAAGACAAACTATGTAAGGCTCATCTTTATAGAAATACTGTTTTTTGGCAGGTTCTCTATTAACAGCATGTTGAGACCCACCATCCAGTTTTTAATCCATTCAATATGCGCACAATTGATTTTAATTAAAATGTCATGTACTGCTGATTGTGTTTGTGCATTAGCAATAAAATGTGCAGCCCATAATATCTGTGTCAAAACTGTTTGCCAAGGCCTATTTTCAGTAAGATCTTGTGTCAACTGGCTAATTTAAGGCCAGCATCCCTGCCCTGAAAGATGTGCTTTGAGGGGTGGATCAAATACTTAAATGTGGAAATATATGCTAATATCGGATGGTAGAAATAAAGTAGAAACTTATTTAGCTGTGTTTTCCTCTCTGGGTAAATACTGAGGTTTTAATAGTCATGTAAATAGATACTTAGTTATTTTTTCAGAGTCAGGGGAATGATGAATACCTGCTACTTAACTGTTTAGCACAAAATTATCTGCTTGTCTTAGCTGCTTTCACTGCTCTAAATAGTGAAGACTGACTTTGAGCTAAAAGCAGCCCAGATGTGGGGACACTTTCTCTTATGCTGCCTATGCTGCTGGTGCAGTTACTTCTAAAATTAGCCCAGCTGGGTTCCCTAGAGCTGTCAACACTTTTATACAAGAAGCAAAGCATGTTCACAGGCTAAACATGTTCAGAAAACCCAAGGTCATGCTTGAGCTCTGCTGCGCGGCACCAAATGATGCTTGCTTTCTTGTTTAATCAAGATAATTTGTGGACTAAATAACAGTAATTTCCATTAAAAATCCTTCTAGAAAAGCAAAAGTGTGTGTGAGCGCGTGCTTTGAAAACTTTGCTTGATTTTTTTCATCTATCCGAAATAGAATGCATTAGTGCTATTTAACTTTGCCCCTAACCGTTGAAAACAGAAAAAAAGCTGACTAGTGTTTATTTTCTAAATTTTAGTGCTAAGAGTTTTTCTTTAAGGGAAAAAGAATGAACAAAGAACAAATCTCTTTGCTGCCATGGTCAGTATGGTTTGTTTTCAGTGAAATAATGCTGTCTCAGTATTTGAAACTTTCTGTGAAGGTAGATAATGTAAGCTTGATTGCAGCAGTTTGTTGCAAGCAGTTTGTGTAGTAGTAAAGACTAAATGCTAAGGCAGAAGAGGAAAAAAGCAGTTTTAGTATACTTGCATATCAAGGGCTAGTGTTTTTACACAAGATGGCTGGAAACCAACATATCTTGATGATGAGTGTGGTCTTAATATGTAGGCAGATGTTGAGAATGTAATATAATCAAAGGGTAAATGCAGATCATTCCTGGGCCATTCTAGGATTTAGACTGGAAGGGATAAGTGGAGCAGCATTTTTAATCCCTAGTTAGCAAAGGGAAAGGCTGTTGGCATGTAACTCGAATCTAAGAAATGGCACAAAGATGCCAATGGAGCATGATATCTATTGAAGAAAGGTGTTTACTCTGTAGTAAAAATCTACAAAGGACTCAAATCAATCAGGGAGGAAAAAAAAACAACAACAAAAAAGGGAGCATTTGGGAAAGTCTGTTCTATAATGGTCTATTAAAAGTGACCTATAAAAAGAGGACTAGAGAAGTCAGGATGTACATTTCTCCCATGTAAAAATGAAATAATTAAAATGATAAAGCCATGCTTTATCATAGAAATATTTCTTCAAGTCCTGCATTTGGTTAAAAATGGAGTGGACTTGTGAATTTTGTTTGGCAAATGAGAATAAATTTTCATATTTAGAAAAAAGACTTAAGATTTTCATATGCAGGACTTCTTCAAGGAGAATTTAAAAATGATGGCTTGAGTAAAGTCAACCTAGCTGGACCCATGGTGTACTTCCAGGACTACCACAGACTCTCATTAAAAGAAAAAAAGGCGAAAAAGCCATCACAGGCTTCTCAGGCTGCAGATGTATCTTTTATCACAATCACTGTTAGTTCTCATCCTCATTTGTGTGTCCAGTACAGATTTAGACAATATCTTTACTGAGGAAGCAGCTAGCTTTTTATCCTTGTGGGTAATCCCTGCATCTGATGTCTAAATCACACTGACAAAATCTTGTGAGGAAGTCGATGTGCTAGTTACTCGTAATTTTGCATGTATATACTTTGCTCTGGGACTGGCTAACTGATCCCTACTAGCCCCAGATTGACAGAAGTGTCTTTGAAAGATGTATTTGTGAGTTTAAGTAGCTACAGGTGTATGTGCATAAAGATGCACACATGACCTCTGTATTTGTATCTCTGTATCACGTATGACCTCTGAGATCAAATAAGGAGTGTACCATTCAGAAGGATATATTCCTCTTATGGCCCTATACACCTGCATGCTAGCACATGCAATTCTGAGCCAGGAAACTGAAACTTATTCTGTTGAATTATTAGGTATACCTGAAATGTATACAGGAAAATATTTGAAATACATGTTACTTAGCTTCAAGGACAGTTTTGTTTATGAACATGAATATGCCATTAGGCTTGCAATGAGGAGAGGGGGAAAAAAAAAGCCATCATATCAGCAAGTCAGTGGGAAATGCTGATGTCTTTCAGTACAGGAGCCAGTGGACTAGATAACATGAGGATATAATCAAGGCCCTATTACAGCATCATGATTATTGTGTCTTTTGTAAGACGATGGGTCTTTGCATATAATGTAGACCCTAAATTGGACTACGCTAGTGAGGATAAGATAATGGCAATTAGAAAAAAAAAAAAAGGAGGTAAAGTGGTTTTGAGTGCCAAATTATCCCATTCTGATCCTGATCCAATGCCCACTGAAACAAGTGCTGAGATATCCATTGACTTCAGTAGGCACAGATCAGGCTCTAAATTCAGGGTTTTCTTTCTGTGGGTTTGTGCTGTTTCTTTCATGAGACTGTTGCCAGCCTGACCTTGAGAATGACCTAAAGCAAATGTCAAATTACACTTCTAACTTCTCTCTTTCATCAGGATTTATTTTAAGGAAGTTCAGATAAGGAAATCTGAACAATCATAATGCGAGGAAAAATGTAGAAGCCACACACAGTAGTTTCCTTACCTTCACCTCTCAAAACGAGTAAGGGAAGCACACTTTTAAGATTCAAAGACACAATAAGATGTATTCCCCCAGGAGCCAGAATCTGTTGTCATTTACACAGGTATGAATCAGAGTAGTGGAAGGAGAATCAAGGCAATTTTGCCAGGGATGAGGTAATGGTACTTCACTCACCTTTGCAGGTTGCAGGCTGGGTGATTCTCTGTTGCTTTTTCTGACCATGTTTCTTCACCAAATTTTTCACTGAGGAAAGACCTAGTTGGCTCTAGTGAGACCTTATGCAAGAGTCCAAGATATATTCCATATGGCCAATACCAGGCTTTCCAGGAATATTGAGGTAAATACTGATCTTGAGCTATTTCCCACTCCAGGCTTTTAAAGGTGGAGTGGAGTTTGCTTTCTTCCCTTGTCATCTAGAAGTTTTATGTGATGAGGAACATGGAATAGGTGAGATTGCTAAGTGGGAAAGTCTGGACTCTATGTAGATTTAGTAACTAAAATGGCAACAGGGAAGCTGAATTTGAAATCTGCTGAAGGGTCTCCACAAACAGAGCAATCTCTAAAAGATTCTTCATAATGGATGTTTTCTCTCTATGTTGTCGAATGCTTAAAACTCATTTTCACTCTGTTCTCTCAAACTGAGGTTGTCAAATTGGTGCCAAGTCAGACAAGTTTATAATATTATGTACCTTGGAACCTGGTGGATGCTAATTCCACTCAATTTAACTGTGTTGCTTTGGAGAACAGTTTGTTCCAACCTGCTGCTGTTAAGTCTGTATGTGAATCAACTGTCTTAAATGTGTTGCTGGGAGAACTTAAATGAATGACTTTTTTCTCTGTTAATTCAAGGAACTCCAGGTCGGGGGTGGGATTGCAAAACCAGTTAATATTATCCTTCCTACTGGTTGACTTCTCTTCCCTATCTCAGTTGAAGAAAGATTTCTGTTTAAATTACTTGGCTTGGATCCAGGAGAGGTGGGCCCCATTTTTGTGTTTATTTCAGCCTTTCCATAAGACTTTGGAGAGGTCATTTATTTTTTCTCTGTCTTTTTTTATGCAGAATGAGGCTGGCTATAATCATCTATATTAGTAAATTACCTTTTGAATTTATTGGAGATAAGGCTTAGGAAGTATTAACAAAGCAAAATGAAAACAGCCTACTGAATAACACATTTGAGAAATCTATAGCTTTTTTTTGTCCTGTTTAAAAGATGTACTTTGACTTGATTTTTTTAGATTTATTTTTGTCAGTCACATATGAAGCACATTTTTCATTTTAGCAGTACAGATTGATTGTATAGACTTCACTGATCAGCACCTTTAAAATGTATGTGGCCGTACAAGTCATAAAGCTTTTCCATGACTGGATAAAGTAACTTAAATTTAGGGTATGGATGTTCTAATTTTCCTAGGAAGAGTTTAAAAAAAAAAAATCTGTCTGGGCAATGTTCCTTATCCAAGAAAATGAGGTAGAGTTACTGGCTAAGGCTGCATGTATTTAATTTCTCTGATACAGATAGCTGTATGCCCTTTCAGCTGTTAGGTTAGATATTTCTTTGGTTTATTTATAAATTTTGTAGTTCTGGTAAGGTGTTTAGATACCTATTTTTTAGTGACAGGGAGCTGTACTGGCAGGCAGAGAAGCACACCCATATTCCATGTTGTTGCTGTTATAGCTCAGCAGAAATGTATTGGGCATGGAGGGGAGGGAAGGGGAGTCTTGCAAATGAATAAAAGATAAATTCATTGATGCTATCCTCATACTAGTAATGATTAGATTAAAATGTGAATTCTAACTTGCCTAACTCCACCATGCAGGATCTACCTGTGAAGTGCTTTGCATATATTGCTATTGAAGAGGGAATTTCCAATTCTTCTAAAAGAAAGCAAGAAGGGAAAAGTCATTAGTAGAGCTTTATGGCCTCTAAGGCATAAATGGACATATTGTATGAGACAGTCACCTGTGCAGTGTTATAAGGAGTTATGTTGCAAATAATACAATACACTCAGGCTAGTCATGAATAGTTATGCCAATTCTGCTTCTGCTACAGTTTTCTGTTGTATATCCTCTAAGGTACAGAAAAATAAATCTGCCATTTTAATGAATGCTCCCAGTGAGAGAGAAAGATGAGATAGTCAAGCATAGGTCATATATAGCCCTTAGTATCAGCTGTAGCATACATGCCATTATATCATAATACCATTTTATCCCTCATGATCTTTGATCAGTGCTAATGATCAAAGTTTGCGTAGCAGCCAAAAGAATCATGAGACAGTAGATATTTATAGCTTATGGCCAATTCTGATTACTCTATTGCAGCTTTCCCAGTGTTCTCTGGTTTGATTGATGTCATTGGCATGCTTCAGCATTCAGAATATATCAAATAAATTTGCTATGCTTTGAACATGAAAGGGGAGCAAAACACTGATAATTTAAGAAACCAGAAAAGTGGGGGAGATATGAGATACACATTGCTGCATGTCCTTTGGCAAGTAACGCTGCGTGGAGCTCGGCAGTACATTGCATGCATGCAAATTGCTGAGCTTTTGCTTTAATGCAAGGGTTTACTTCCCCTGTAAGAGTGTTGCTACTCAAAGGCATTGATAAATGAAATCAGAAGTGCATATACTGCAATGGAGAGGAGGACAGGAGGAAGACACAGCTGTGTGGGGTGACTGCTTTACAAGCAGAAGCCTTTCAGTTCTGTCAATCAGATGATGTGAAAGGCCCAAATCCAAACACATCAGCTTCCCACCCACTTTGATTCTGATCCTAATAGTGTGCCAGTCACGGATGGAAATGCATTGCGAAGTGAGAGTAGTCCATTTTCTTCCTTTCTTTTCTGAGAACCTGTATTTATCAGATTTAACTAGTTAATCACAATTCAGCCCTCTCTCTCCTGTGTGTCATCAGGAATCTAACCACAGAGGTGACAACTCTTGAGAGTGAGTAAGCAAAACAATCCATAGCATCTTGTAGAACGCATCTTGCAAGGTTCTGAGAATCCTGCAAAGAGTTAAACACCAACTTGTTTCAAAATGAGTGTGGCTGGGAAAATTATATATACATTTTCCTCCTTGAAATGATATTTGGTTGAGACCTGCAAAGCTGTGCTGAGGATATGTGGCTAGCATATTGATCCTAGTGAAAGCGCGTGTAATGATGGCCTCGCACTGAATTTGTGACTCAGGTTTTAGGAGATGTGTGCTGTGTTCCTAAGCACCACAGGCTTTGTGCTTGTCAGCACGCTGGTACTATGAAGGCCAGGGTTGCCTGCAAGCCTCACCTGTGATTTCTCTGCCTGTGAGTCTGCAAGGACGGGTGGAAAATGCCTTGGAGCTTAGGCAGGACCTTGTCTGCCCAAACAGCAGCCGTGTTAGCCCATGGAAATTACCTGTAAAGATGCCTAGGTGGACCCACCATAAAGGGAGGTGAACTTTGCTCTGCTCATGGTTATGCCAGAAGATGCTCTGTCAAAGAAGTTTAATTTCTATGGTTTTAGGCCATTTAGTCTTTCATGGTATAAGCTTCTCATTTTAAAAATGTGCATTACCAAACGTTTCATTGTCTGTTGTGTCTCTGTAAGCTCTTTCAGGCATCTGAATATGCCTAGTTCTGGCCCCAAGGGTTTTGATTCCAAACACTATAGCAAGGAGAAATGCTCCCTCCTGCTGTATACGGCACTGCCCCAGTTTTGCAGCAAGTACATATTTTTTTGTTTTCTTACTGACTGGCAAATGCAAGCATTCTTTAGGATAATAAAGAAATGGGCAGCACACTTGGATGATCCCTCTGCTTTTCTTTTTTCTTTCAGAAAAGCAATTTTCATGGCAGTGGGTATGATAACAATAGAGTTAAGCTATGTCATTAATTTCCATAGATGGTAGATGGAGACTGTTAAATTCGAGGCACCTGAGTGGATCATCAAACTCTTCTACCACATAATGGCTCTAAATAATCATATTCATCATAATTAGTACTGTTAATAATGTTAAAAATAAACACTTGTACCTCAGACCATTAGTAATAGTAATCTTGTCATCTTCCATGAAAATTACTAGACCCAGTTATTTTTCACAGTGGGATGCAGATATATCAGAGATATATAATTAAAATATTAATTACATATTTGATAGAGCTTCAACTATCATTATTATATTAGGATTGTTCTCATTATTACACTTTCAATATGTTACCTTGTATATATTGTACTTAATAAAGTGTTAAAGATTGACTCTAGGTTTCTGGGATCAATATATGCTAGAAAGAAAAATGTATATGAATCCAAAAATGGTGCAGAAAGGAGATTCAAAGGCTGGTTAAATGAATTTCTGTCATTCAATCCTGTACTAAGAGGTGATGCAAAGCTGACACGAAGCTAATCCTAGTCATAAATCCCCAAAATAGAATTTAAGTGATACTTAGTTGATATTTAATGGTTATTTTTACCTGAGCAGATTAGATGAAAAGAGCACTAGTTAGCTGGATAGGAGAGACAAACACTAGAAACAACAATGTGTGGCAAAGGTGTGGGGTTTTTCTTCTCTTTTTTTTTTTTTTTTTTTTTCCCCCCTCTGGATGTAGGAATTTTCCATTAACTGAAATGGGAGATATTTTAAAGTAAATTGGGTTGTTAATTCTCTGTTTAGGCCTTACTTGCCAGCAATGGAGTTTTGCAGGGTTAAATTTGTTAACATTATTTGAGATATATATATATTTTTCTTTAGTAAACTAATATTTCAGATTGTCTCAGATAAACAGATACTTACACCGAAAGCCACCTGAAAGGTAAAAGTTTTAGAAGGAAAGGAGAGATTCCAGTATGGATACTATGCTTTCTATTCCCATTGACTTATCAGCCTTCAGTGGATTTCTTGATAACTTTCAGGAATGGAAAATCTCTGGAGCGGCAATCTTCATTGCCTTCTTTTCCACTATGAGAAAAAACTAAAACACATTTTCATATTTATAAAATATCTTTGTAAACTTTTTCAGTATTCTTTTTACTCTTGCCTTAAAATGCTATTTATAGTAGCTTCCAAAATTGCAAGCAATAGTTTTAAAACAATCCCCCACTCCTTTTTTCAGTATTTTCTGAAGGGCCTTTTGTGTACACTTATCCCTCATGGGGATAAGCCTCATGGAAGAGTAACTCAAATTATTTCTGGTAAAGAAGGGGGCAGATATTCTTCTGAATGTAAAACTGGGTTGGATGTCAAAAAAAAAAATGCTTGAACAAAGAATTCTCTACAGTTCCTACTACTGTTTAGAAACTTGTTCCACCAACACTGTGTGAAAGGTGTGAAGGTATCATGTGCATAGCAACAGCTGCTGGCTGTAAAAACAGGTATTTCAATTTTCTTGCTTCCTAAATTAGAATTAAAGGAAAAACAAAGATTCTTCCTTTGCCTTTGAGTGTGTCTGTGTGTGTGTATATAACACTGCTCCTACTCTTGTAACATCAATTCCAGGATAAACTCCAAGTATCTGGTGACTGAGCACAAATTGGGAGAATGCGGTTTCATTTTAATGGTGCTGCAAAGCACTGAAGTCCAAGTGTTCTCTTTGGACATTTGGTCATTTCAACAGCCAGCTGTCCCTGAGTGCCTGTTGCTCCTTCATAGAGGTCACTGTGGTGGAACTCATATTCCTCCTTCTCCTGGATACAGATCTCCTTCTCAAGTCTGGTCTTGTCTAAGGTGCATCTTTGCAGAGGCTTTGCCACCTGGAAAGTAATTTGTTTTTGGAAGTAGGCAGCAATAATAAAACCTTATCATCTGCTTCACACAAGATATTATGAGTGTGGCTGTAAATAAAACCTTATCACCTGCTTTAAAAGAGATAGCATAAGCAGTGGTCGCACTAGGATTTCTTTTTTGGTTTAACACCCTTTTCTGGCTTTATTTAGTGAGATAGCCCAGGCTCCTTCTCCCACACACCCTTGATATTTTACAAGGTTTAGGAGACAGAATCCAAAGCATCCTATTGAAGAAGTTTAGAGTATGCCTTTTAACTAGTGAGATACATGTGCTCCTGTAAACCATTAACTAAAGATCGTCAATGTAAGATAGTGAGGACAGTCAATATAAGTGCGAGTGCTTGACTGGCCAGAAAGTAATGCAATTCTTTCAACACCCTGGGAAAAGCACTTCATTAATGAACACTGCCAAAACGCTCCTTTGGATGTTGTTTCTATGCCATAGAACTCTCAGGTGAAAATGATTTGTGAATATTTTCAGTGTTGTTACTGAGGCTTTTATGACTTCTATGTTTATCTGAAGCTACTAGAGTATGACATCCAATGGAAGGGTTTTCAAAGTTTGACATGAACAAGGTGTTTGTCATCAAATGGAATTTCCCTTGTAGAAATGAGTTTCTTTTTCTGAGTAAGTTAAACATAATCTTTTCCAGATTTTAGAACTGGTGTGACTGAAAGCCTGGACTTCTGAGGAGGATGATGAACCTAATAAAACCTCTATGAAAAATTCAACTGTCTTCATTAGATCCTCCTTGTCAGTAAGGCTTATTATAGCCACTTACTTGGGATTAGCACAGAGCAGGTTATTAAACTAGTTACACTTAGATTAATTTTGCTGGAATTCTTGTTAGAATGTATGAGGGGAAAAAACTCAGACGATTCTATATGTAGATGATTTTTTTCTTAAAAATTGGCTTGGTTCCATATATTTTTAGTAGTGTCTAAAATTTAATTTGTAACTATAAAATTAACTGTAAAGATTATTATATCTTCCCTGGAGGAAAGAAAAGGAAGCTTCAATGTACTGCATAAAAGCCTTTTGATACTCTGAGGTACAGCCTTAATACAGGAGTTTATTTGGATCATTTATTGACTCCTCACAAATGGTATTGTGGTAATATGTAAAAATACCAACAGCGTATATTAAAACATCTTTATAATCAGAATAATAATAGAGTGCCTGTAGATATGAGAATCCAAAGTTTTCCCAATGCTTTAATAAGTACTGAGCTACCGTTACAATTCCTGAATTATTCAGAGCTGTAATTTGGAGTCGCAGGGTTTTAGTATGCTGTAGAAGTAGTATTAAGGCTTCCAGGGTCATGATAGATATTAAAAATTGTTATGGAGGGATCTAGACTGCTAATCACACAATGGCAGAGATGTTGTGTAGTGCCCTGGAATTACAAATAATTTAACAGCATCCAGCTAATGCTAAGTCCTCTCTCTCCTTCCCCAAAACACAGGATGTTCAGCAATGCTGCTGTGAGAATAAAGGGGTGCAAAATGTTGTCAAGTGTATGTCTCAAGAATCCTATAAGCAATGGGAAAAGAGAAGCAGACTGTATGTGGGGAAAAGCCTCTTCATGGACTAGAATGATAGTAGCTAGTAGCTAACCACTACACTGAAGTTATAATTATAATTTTGTCACAAGAGTAGAGAAGTCAAGGTTTCCCAAGGAAAAAAGAATCTATTTACAGAAAAATATTATGCTTTTCATTTGATAGAGAAAGTAATTATTGCAAAGGGACCCATGGAAGATCTTGAAGACAGTCACCCTCCTTTTAATAAGTGCTTGTGGCAGCTAAGTGGGGATCAGGAGTATTCTTTATCAGGTTTGCATTCAAGTAGTACTAAATATATGCAGGTAGGAATTAAATAGTATCTGAGTTTAATTAAAATTATAAAAAAAAGAGAGGGGAGAAGAATGGTTGGTAGACTGCTCGACTGCATTTTAACCAGTAACCTCAGACCCTAATTAGAAATGCTTTTCATATCTCCTCCATGCAAGGGCTTAATCTGACGTGAGTCTGTGAGCGAGGGCTTGGGGGACCAGTGTTAATTCTGCATTCGATCTTGGTTTGTATGGAGGCAGGCAATGCTGATTGACCGCGTTGCAGCACAGATCCCATGACCTTGCTGGGATTTTCATGTGAGGTGTTAATTGAGAGGGTGGGTTAATCTTTGAGCATCATTGTCCCCAAGCCGAGGACAAAGTTTGTGCTCTCTGTTTCCTTACTCGACAGTATATTTGATCTTTACCTCCTCCCCTCTATGACAGTTTAGCAAGCCTGCATAAAATTCTCTCTTGATAAATTTATTGGTGGAGGATTATCTCTTGCTGTTTTGTTTGATTTTATGGTCTTGTTTTTGGGAAAGGAGTGGTTAACTGGAATTAAACACAAAATATCCTTCTTGTCCTCCTCACACAGGCCACTCCAATGAGACTATCATACAGGGTGGGGGCAGTGATGTATTGAGATTAATTATACTACAGAGAACTAAAAAGCATAAAGCAAACTATGAAGCATAATTTCAAAGTTATTCCATCTGAGTGCTGGGAAAATATATAAGCTCTTTTTATTGCTCCTGAGTGGAAAGCCTAAAATAATTACAAAAACAAAGAGATATTACTGGGAACAGAGGTTTTATAATAACCTACAGTTTAGAGTTTTTGTAGCAGAGTTGTGTAAGGTAAGAAAAGACAGACCTTTACTTTTGCTTTTTTATAAATAATGAATGGTTTTTTCTTCGTGTGCTGTTGTGCAGGCCTGTCATTTCCAGTGTAAGGAGTAAATTTTTACTCCAGGCAGGATTAATGTGTACTGGCTGACCTTAAATATGACTCCCAAGTGAGCAGGATGGTAGTTAAAAGAAGCAGAAGTAATGGAGCTCACACAGGAAATGCTGTGAAACAGCAGTGATAAAAAAGCACAAATGATAGCTGTCCTTGACATGCAAAGAATTTCTGTTACTCGTTTTATTGCACCAGCTGTAGATCGGTTTAATTACAATGCTTCAAAATGGAAACCATTTCTGGAGTAATTCTGAAAAGCACTGGCAACTGACAAATATGCAGTATTGATAGCTCTCCCGGATCCGCTGCTTGCGGTGCAGAGGGAAGGAAAATGCTCCTGCTTGCAGCCTGCTGGTGATCATGCCCTGGGAGATCAGGTGGCCTTGGATTATTCAGGAGCGTGTCCACATTGGGGTGCACCTGGAGGGCTGTGGAATACATCCAGTAACGAAGGGACGCATTGATTTTTACATGCCACATTTGGCACTTATATGACCCTTACAAAGTTTTTTCCAACCACATAGTGCTCGTACCTATACCAGAATTATCCCAGACAAGTCCTGGGGAGAGGAGACACATTCCTATGCGCTGGCATGGGGAAAAATGTTCCCTTGATGCCACTTGGTTGTGATTTAGCACAAGTAGACCTCATAATTTAAGAGTTTTTCTGAGTAGTTCTGTGGCAAAATTACAATCTCTATGAAATTGTCCTTTATAGGAATGTTGGGAGAAAAGATTTTTGCAGGAAAGTGTAAGAATATTGATAGAAACCCAGTGGGAGCTGGGAGATGGTGGCATTCACTTTAGCATCTCCATCTTGCTCCAAAGCAAAGCACTGGAGCCCAGTTTGCCCTGAGCTTGGGATTCAGGGAGAACCAGGAGCTGGGAGAGCTGGTGCCTTTTGCTGGTAACTTCTCAAGATGCTTTGGCTCTCCAAGATCCTGGCATTGCCCCTACCATGCTAATGCTATTGTAAAATCCACCCACGTATTATCTGTAATTGTTGACCACTATCTTAAGCCACCCAACAGCCTTTGAGAAAAATTAATTTTGGAGTTGTGAAAGAGAAATTTTATTTCACAAAGTATTTGGAGAGTTCAGAATCTGGCTTCTGTTCATACTGGAATGAAATGTGACATTTTCAAATTCTTGGCAGAGGAAAATTCTCAAAAAAACTGCTTTTCAGATTCATCAAAATGGTTCATTTTGGTTTGGACGTACTTGACTTCATAATCTACCAGGAAAAATTTAAGTAGGAATCATTTCAAATTGAAAAAACAAAGGTCAAAACAAATCCTCCCCCACCATCACCAAAATAAAAAACAAAACTTTGATGTATGATGTAATTCATAAATTCACAATCTCATTTTAGCTTATGAATCCACATTTTCTAATTCCAGCTGGGTCTAATGATAATTTTTTTTCTTACAAAGACTCCTAGATTATTCCTCAGTTATATCTGAAGAGACCACCAAAATAAAGCTGGATGCTTGGGATCTTTACTGATATTCAGGATTTGATTGATTTCAGCAAAATGTATATTTATGATCTGAATGTTTGGCATTAGAGGTGTAGATTACTTGTGTATTTTAGGAGCATAAAAGCAAAATATATAGGATACAGAAATGCTTTCTGCTCTTTGTTTATTGTAAAGAGTTATTAAAAGGATATCCTTAATGATTATCATGATAATACTAGTATTTTAAAGATTTTACAATAGCAAGAGGTATGTTTAACACAATGAATAACTTCTGTCTAAACATAATTGTGTAATTTACAATAATTTTGGTCTAGATGTGAAATATATAAGCAGAGTTTTCCTAAGTAGTTTGGCCAAACTGAGATTTTTAATGACTTAACGAAGTTTTTCTAAGTAAGACTTGAAGCTTGTGTCGTCTTTCATTCAGAAAAAGGATAATTTCCTAGATGTAGTTTTCTGCCCCTCACTAAAAAACACTCCATCTATGCTTTGGGGTAATTAGACATGTTTTTGAAGTTGATAGAATGGCGAATGATGACATCTAGGCATGCAGTGTGAGATTTTCCTTTTTCAAGCTGCAAAGTGATGAATGGAAGGAACCAGCAGCTGGATGCTGCGTGAGCAAGTGCAGCCAGGTCCAGGCAAATCAGCCAGCCTGCAAGGCCTTGCAGCCAGAGGTGGAAGAGTGAAAACATGGGCTAGACATGACACCAGAGGAGGGAGAGGTGCTTGATTCACCAGGTTCTACGTAGCTGCCAGGGCTCTGGTGTATCCTTCTGGGTGGAGGAAGTATTGTCCTTTGTAGCTGATGGAATCAAACGATAGTGACCTGCAGCTTGTAGGGTTTACTGTGGATGCTGTATATCTCTAAGAGCCTCTGCATTTGGCCCTTCATATATTCAAAGATAACAGAGGGGTACTCATCAGTATGTTCTTTACAGGCTTATTCCTAACTGCATAGTAGGTAACTATGGAACGATCCCCTTTATCATTTTTGACAAAATGCAAAGTGACTTGTGTAGCGGATGAATTACCCATTTCAGCTTTGGGGCATTAGGCCATAGTGGTTTTATGGAGCTTGTTTGTTGTTGCTCATCATTACTCTGTTTATTTTTTCCTTTTCTTCTCCCCCTCTTCTCCCCTTCAATTTCAATAATTCTATATTTATAGAAACCATTTTACCTCACTAAATGTTCTAAATGATCTTACCAGGCTGGAGTTAAAATATATCTGGCCCAGCATAGGAAAGCTTGCTTACTATATTTTCCATCTGGGTGATGTATTTGTCTGCAAGTAATAACAAAAGGCTTCATTAGAGAGCTAATCAACTCCCTCACCTCTGAGACCTAAAGTAATCATGTATTTCAGATGCACATCTATAAGAACGAGCCTGGTAAGAGTATAGAAAACTGACTTTAAGTGAAGCTGGTCAAAGCAGGCAGGTACTGTGGCTATCTCCATCCCGTATGGGGTTTGCTACTTAATTCTGAGTCCCTCTTTCAGTAAAGTTTCTACTTTGGCTCCCTGTGGCAAAAAGGTTTCGGAAGCTGGATAAACAGAGCGTGAGCCTGCACGAAAGGGATTAAGGAAGAGAGCCAAGAGTGGAAGGGAAAATGAGGATATGACAGAGGCCATAGTGAGTTCAAACAAAATTTGGCCTGCAGAAGGCTGCAGAAATCCCACTGGTGACAGGTGCCATCTTGTGGGTCATCCTGCCACTCTGCCTCCTGCCACTTTTTATAACAAGAGCAGATAAAGGAGGGCTGGCTTCTTAGAGGCTTAGGATGGGGAAAGTAATTCAAAGAGATGTGAACATGGTTGGCTTCAGGCTTTGCATGATACTGTAAACATCAATACTTTGCTTGTCGGCGCTCTATGCTATTTAAGAACGTTAAAGTCGGCTATAAATAGAGATGAGGCGCGTGTCTAGAAACATGTAATCATAAATAGTATGAATGATAATCAAATTATTTTTACTTTATAGTAATGCAAATAAAATATTCATGCATCATATAGACCCAGGAAAGGTTACAGCCTGCAAACTGTGCTAATTAAAATATTATAGCACCAAGGAGTATATATGAGTTACTAATGTCCATATTTTTCTTCTTTCCTTTAAGATCTTATCTTTAATGACTACATAAAAATGCAGTGGTTAGCTGGGACTTGAGCACAATGCTTTTTCAGGAATGTGTTTTGAAGGGTAGTGCAAAATTAATCACAGCAACTAGTGAGTCAAAATCCACTATATTGTGATAACATATATGTAATTTTTAAAGGAAATGACTAATACTATAGGAATGAGTCTGAATTCCATGGTTCACAGGAATTCCAAGGTTTCACAATCAAAATCTTTCAAACAGTACTTATGTCAAACAGTATGGCACATTTTGGTATCGCTTTACACCAAATCTGATTTCTCAAGAGTAATAATTCACACATTACTTTTAAGCAAATACAGTAAATGTAGTTAGACTTGGTTTCCTTTCCTCATGTTTGTATTTATGTCCAAAATATGTTGCCCTTTTGTAAACATTTGTGAAATCAAATCGCATGAGCGGCTCGGATGTAAACCCAGCTTTAAGTTGACGCATGCAAAAATGTTAACTATGTGGTATGGCCAGACTATGGCAGAAGCTGAAGCAGGAGCACGGGCCTATGTGGTTAGAAACGGTGTCACTGGTGAGTGCCAGTCGCACCGAGGTGAAGCTCTGTGCAGGATTTGGGAGTAGAAGGGTATCCCTGGAACATGTCAAGTAAATTTGCCTGATTAATGCACTCGGAAAGCGCTGCGATCCCTCGCAACGCTGCACTGTGAGGAGGAAGATGGAGCTCACAGCTCTGTTGTGTGGCCCAAGTGGTTGCTGACCTCGGCCCACGTGCAGGGCTGGGCAGTGACAGGACCGAGTCTGCGGCTCTGTCGTGCGGCCCAATTTGGGGCGATGGAAAGTGAGCTCAGGCTTCGTATGATCTAGTATGAACTTAGGACGAGGCATAAACACGCATGAAGCTTCCTGAACCCCTGTCAATATGTGCTAAAAAGAAACACAGGGGAAATGCTGAAGGGCGGTGGCGGGGCGGGGGGGAAGCTTCTCTTTTCTGAAGCATGTTTTGGTTATTCACGGCCTTAAAAAAAAATCATTTGTTGTAAAACTTCTGGACAGTTAATTATGATGTTTTAATGGGAAAAGCTTGAATTCTTTTCCAGCATTATGAAAACAAATTAATGTTAAATATGACATTTTCCTGTGGATTTATGATGCTTCCCCGGCCCCTCCCAGGCACAAAAGGGGGTTTTAACAGTGGGGAAAAGAGCGATGCTGTGTGTATGTGTGTGCGGGGGGTGAGGGCTGAGCTTTGTGCTCTCATCCCAAGGTTTTATCCAGGCTCCAACCATCTGGCTCGGGGCTGGGCGCGAGGCCGCGGGCGAAACCCCCGGATCGGGGCGGCGGGGGCTGCGTGCGCCCGTGCCGATTGCCGGGCCCCCTCGGCGGCCTTGCCGCCCGGGCGGGAGGCCGGCCCTGAAAAGCATACCAGGCATTTTTAAACACAACCCTGACATTTCCTCCGCGTTTCCATCGCGAAGGCTTTCCCCTCCTCCTCCTCCTCGTCCCCTACCCCCCTCTTTCAATCTAATACGGCACCCGCTCCCTCCTGCCTGGTGCAAAGGAGGAGGAAGAGGGAGGGGGGAAAGTTGGCAATTTAATTCAAACAAAAGAAGCTTGAAATCTATAAGCACAGCAACTCGGAGGCTTCTGGCAAATAGAATTCTAATTAGTATGCTGCTATTTTTCTTTTAGACAGATGAGGGATGCCCCCTATTGACTCTAGCAGGCAGGCTGGTTAAAAAAAAAAAAAAAAAAAAAAAGATAGAGGGGGGCAGGTGGGGGCTAGCCAGCAAACACTGCAGATTGCAAATTATATCGCAAACCCTGCCAAGTCCCAGCTCTTGGCATCAGATTTTTAATGACACCCTGGAAAAAAAGAGAGGGGGGGAGAGAAAAAAGCAGCCCTCAGTGAAGGGATAAAAATGAGGGGTTTTACACTGTGATAAGTCTTTGCTTAAAACCCAAATGGCCAAGCACACATTAGGGTTTTAAAATATTCATAGATAGAAGTGAAAATGAGGATATGAGGATGTACATTTGTTGCTTGGTCAATTGACAACTCATTCTGCATATTAATAAAAGGGATGATCTAATTTTAAAGGGACAGTCTGTCTTTTTTAACCATGACTTTTTGAGTATTATGAAGCTGAGGGCAAAACATCACAGAGGAGGCCAGCGATGACACAGAATGTTGTTTTCTTTTGATGTAGACCTGGTACTAACTACTACTTTGCTCAGGAATTCTGGGGTCTCTAAAAATACGATACCCTTCTTGTATAGTCTCTCTGATGTATGGCTGCTGAACACTTTGATTTTTTTCATGCGCGTGCTCTCTCTCTTTTTTCTTTTTTTTTTTCTTTCTTTCTTTTTTTTTTTTTTTTTTTTGCAGTGCATGAGGCCCTTCACAGTTGTAGGATTTTATCCACAAACAGTCAGACCATCACAGAGATGGAAGCCATTTCTTTTAATAATTAGGCCACCTTCTGTTCCAGAGAACTGCTTTTGGCATGCCTACCTCGAAATAATCCTTTTTTTTTTTTTAAACATCGCAGTGTATCTCTCTTTGCTCCTCAATGCTATACAATAATTATTCATTACAGCGTGAGTTCCTATTAATATTACATACATTCCATACACTACGTTATTTCAACTAATGGAAATCTCTTTGACCAAAGCTTTAAAAAATAAGCCCAAAGCCATGAATCCCTAGTATTTCTACGCAAGATCCACTTGGAGGTCAAATTTTTTAAGACCTCTCTTGATTTTTTTTTTTAACACCTGGAGATCGTAGGCACAATTAGTGCCATGAATGTGTCTGCCCTGAGTCATGGGTAGACAGTTAAACACCAAAGGATCTGGGTCTGCTGATAATTAAAAACACAAAATGGAGCTCAAAACTATCCGCCTTTACAAACCCGGAGGTGCTACAAAGGGAAACGGTGTCGATAGCAGCCTCGAGTCACAGTTAATATTAGTTATCTTTAAATACCTACCCATATAAGAATGAAGCATGTGCTGCCATCGTGCCATTGGCAGCTGCAGCAGTCGGTCGCATCCTTTCGGCTGCCTACCTGCGGACGCGAGCCTTACGTGACCGCTTGCTCTACCTGTCAGTCCGCTCCTCGTATTGTTGCTTTTCTCAACCCAGTTTGACAGAAGGCCAGAAATGTCAGCGATAATTAAGTTCTTGTAAGTTTTGTGTGACTCCGTGGAGGAGAGAAACCCAAATTAGTGCCCCCACGGAGGGAGAGGCAGGAGGAAGGCAACCCTTGCGCGCTCGCCTTGGAAACAGCTGGCTGGCTACAGCGTCTTCCTTGGCCTGAATAGAGCGTCTGCTGGGGAGAGATGAGGAGCAAGGGCTAAAGGACAGAAATCTGTAGGAAATCAGGCTCGCAGAATAATTTAGATGCGTTTTTTTTGACGAAGAATAGCTACCTTATATTTTCTAACATCCAGCTTTTTTCTTTTGAGCAGCAATTGCGCTGGTTTTATAAGGAAAAAAATGATGCAGTTATTAACAGTGTGCTAATCATAATTAAAAATAAGGATTATTATCCCTATAACAAGATTATGATGTTACTGAATGTGCATTAAAAGTTTATAACTAAAATCACAAAGCTATTAAGTTTCCAGTGTTGTGCAGAGTTTTATTATGTGGCGCCTACTAAAACTGGAGAGAATTGATGTGATTTTTGAAAACAGAGCCTAGCGTATAGTGCGAGTGATGCAAATAACTTTAGTGTTAGTTTGACTTTACCTGCGTTCTTCTGTTGAATTGATTTTGAAGAATAGGAACTGAAGTGCAAGGTATAATAAGGAAAAAGTGCAGCAGGACAGACCAGGAGGGCATTTCTCAGCACCTTGATGAATTAGTCTTGGAGCTTCTGCTTGGGTTTGTGCAGAAGACAAGTGCCTAAATAGTAACACTGCATTTATTCCTGGAAGGGAGAATAAAATTAGCCTATAAAGCTCTCACTGATTTATCAGGAACTTTCCAAAGTGACCTCTTGGCAGGGACTGACTGCAATACCTCTCTGCTAGTTGTGGCTGTAAGTCAATGGGAACCATTATTGATGTTACAACAGTGTATGGTATAATCTATATAGGGACACATATAATCTAAGCAACTAGATCTAAAGTAAAATATGCCAGGGTCTGATCTACTTGGAATGCCATTGATTTCAAGGGGCATTAGGATCAAATTCTTCATGCACTACTTAAATGAACATTTTGTTTATGTGACTGTTTGAGAAGGAAGCTTGAGAGACTTTGCAAAATTTTAACCTGTTTTTGGCATGACATTGATATATACAGAAACATCCAAATCTTGTTAGAAAAATGATTGAGTTCTTAGCTTGATTATACTCATGCTGAGTACCACAAATTTGGCATACTTAAGGAGAAAAAGTTCAAAAAATCTTCTAAACTTCATTCCAACATTAACTGTACATATCTTCACTTAGAGTTATACAGATAAGGCATTAAGCTCAAGTGTAAACTTGGATTGTGTTTTTTTTTAGTAAATAATAAAAAAAATGAAAAGAAGGAAAAGTTGCAGTGACTGTGTAACCTATTCTCTATTTAATGCTGGAGGAAAGGAAATGCTAAAGTTTGAAGACCTTAGTGAAGCTGCAGGTGAAAGTACCAAATACTGCTCTCAAATACTGCTGTAGGAAGAGCCGATGCCCTATCAATTAGTAGAATTTGCAATTCTGTCTTTTGGTAAATGTTTTCAGTGGAAAATAATTTTTTTCCTCCTTTTCTCATAGACCAGTTATATTCAGTTTGCAGGTGAAGGAAGATAGGAAGATGACAAGTAATTTTAGCAACTAGTGGTTTAAAAAGAGTTCAAATGACCACTAAAGTCATATTAACTTGTCAAATTGACCAGCAATTTTTCTGGCATTGAAACAGTGGAAGGAATGGCTGGAGACAATAAAATTGTTTCAATTATACTACATTAGGCATCTTTACAAAGAGGTGAAAATGCAGAAAGTAGAGGGAATAGTCTAGGAGAGGTACTGAGCAATGACAAGATTTTCACCAGGGCTCACTCCAGTGATCTCCCTTAGAGATAAATTTTAAAAGAAGCTTCTACTACACAGTAGTATAATTTTTCATTTTAAAAAAAATAGAGCACCAAAGACTTAATTGTAGACTAGATTACCATGACTAGCCTTTAATGTGGGCCAAAATAAATGATAGTGCTGTTTGCAAGTCATTGGACTTGGCGTTTTCTAGGGTTTCTCACTGGGGAGGCAAGTTTGGCTCCCAACATATACTGGTTTTAGAACTTCAACAGGCAGCAAGTTTGAGAAGTGGAGATGCGGCTTCTTGTCTCAGTTGCAGCGGCTTCTTGTCTCAGTTGCATATAGTCAACATCTGCTGCCCTCCAGGAGCCTGAGCAAGTTACTCCTCCAGTTCTTACTATATAATGCAGAGGTTGGTGGATGTCCATGCTTCTTCCTTTATGTTCATATGATACCATGGAATGATCAGGACCAACTTTGTTAGCCGAGTTGCTTTAGTGAAGTAGAACTGCATTAAATTTATAGCTAAAATTATCCGCAGGAGAAATGAGTTGTCTGCTTGTGAAGGTGTTCCAGGAGATGACACACTGTAAGGCAGAACAGAGCTGAATTTTTAAAGAAATATCCTACTCAAAACCTGCTGTGATATTTCCCTCAAATTAGAAAAGAGTAATTGCAAGGGGAAGGCGAGTTACAGGGAATGGGCAGAGAAAGGTATGGCAGGGAGAGGGCAGAGCAGAAGGGTGGAATAGGGGTCATTCTCATGAAAATTGTACACTTACAAAAATTGTCCCACTGATTTCATCAAAAGAGGTGGTTTTATTCAAGGTGATGAATTCAGTCCTAAATGTGAGTGGAGAATATATGGAATGACCTGCTACTATCCTGTTCGCCGAAAGCATTTCTATAGTTTGCGGGCGGTGGGCATAATCTTGGTGGCAATAGGCATGAAGGGAGGGATCGTGACTTGTAAGGGTCGATGTATCCAGTGCTAAAGGGGTGAAACCACCCCTTTTTTGTATAGCGTGATGAATGATGTTATAGAAAAACGCGTGCGGGAGCTCTGTGCCTTGCAAGCTGAATGCCTAAAGCAAAGCTCCACAGAGGAGCAATATGGGAATCAACTCATGTGCCTAGTAAAATGGTGCTTAAATAAAACCCCCGAATTGACTCTTGAATATTTGTTAGCTTAAAACTAGAAGAAAAGTGTTTTTTCTTTGTTTGTCTGTTCCAGTATAGGTCGCTTTTTTACATTATATTCACTTAGTGGAATATGTTAGATGAGTATCATGGAAAAAGTTGTAATTGGAGAAAGTGAACATGAAATACATATTTTTAGCAGATAAAAATATTATGAGTATCTATAAACAAGCAGCAGAGGGTTTGATATAGTTAAAAATGGCCACTTATGACCTTGCTTGGC
The DNA here is from genome assembly GCF_059628265.1 of Tinamus guttatus. Lineage (NCBI taxonomy): Eukaryota > Metazoa > Chordata > Aves > Tinamiformes > Tinamidae > Tinamus > Tinamus guttatus. Next base: position 4,366,915 of record NW_028288538.1, on the reverse strand, counting down.
TTCAGCTTGATTTTTCACTTAGTTGAAACAACATTGCTTTTTATATGCCAGGCTATATATTTTACTCAGTGAAGTGTTTGCTTTGTTTAAAAAATATAAATGTGTAGCCTACCTCTCCATTTTACTTTTTTTTTAAAAAACACATTCCAGTCAGTATGTTCCTCTTCTGCAACCAATAAATCCAGCAGTAAATTATGCATGATTTACACACAGATTTATATTTATGCTTACAAATGTCAGTATAATTTTACAGTCAGGACACAGTACATATACTCTGCTGTAAGTACTAGCTTGGTATAGTAAACTCAAAAGAGCACGTTGGGGGTTAGCAGTTAGAGCTGCAAGTGAAAATCAAGAAACAGCAGTGGTAGTGCTTTTGTCTTCAGCATGCTCTTCAAGATGTGAGATGCTCCAGTGGGTGGGAGACCTATGCACCACCCCCCCAATTCTGGGGATAACCCTGGCAGATAGGCTTTACAATTACCTTTTCTTAAAATGCCAATTAACCCTTTCAGGGTTTTGTGGCATACTGTGAGCAAGCAGGAGAGGGGCACTCATTTATCCCTTATATTGAACATTATAACCAATTATAAGGGGATTGGGGCGGGAGGAACAGGTCTCGTGTTACTGTAGATGTATCTGGAGTGCTTCCTGGGTTTATCTTTGTAGTTTTTAATGTATAGGAGCTGCGGGTTTTGTTTTTGTTTCAAAGTAAGAATAAAACAGAAGTATGCAAGTCAGAACAAACACTAAAAACCTGTAAAGATATCAACCACTTCTTTGAATGTAATTAAAAAAAAAACTTTAATTCTATCTGTCAATATTGTTCATAATTGCCAAATTTTAGCAATTCACAAGACAATCACAGTTTTAATTTTATCAAAATGTTCCAGTGTGTTTATCCCCACAAAAAGTAGCTGCTGGTGTAAATGAAGACTCTAACACTACCAAAGTAATTAATATAAGGCCACTGGGAGGCTGAAATTTTATAGTAAAAATAACCCAAAATATTAAAGTTCTTATGGGAAATATACTCTTACTAGGATGAACTAGAATGAAATATTGCCAGAATAAAGCTAGTATGCTGTTAATCAACTTGAAGATGGACTTAGCCTGTTTCAGTATGTGTCTTATTCCTTGGGATCTGAGCCTTTGAGTTTCATGTGGAAATTTCCTCTTGCATGGAGCTTTGTTTGAGTAGGTGGTGTTCATCAGGTGCAGGTTACAGAAGTAGTCATGTTGGGTAGCAGCTGGATGCATTTTACCACTGTAGCCAGTGCTTTGTCTGGGTGTCTTTGACCAGATCCTTGATTGACTACTTCATGAAATCAAGTTGCTTATCTTGTCATTTACATGAGAGAGTGAGAAAGAGGAAGGTAAAGGTGCTAAATCTGCTAAGTGGGTTTTCAGTACATAAGTATGTAATACTTCTAAATTGTCTGGTGTCTTCCATTAGTCTGTATCAGCATCCTCTCTATGTCCCCTTCAGGTGTCAGCAGAAAGAGTCAGACTCTGACATTCTGATGGCAAATGTTTCCAGCTTCCTCTGAGTCGGGGTAAAATGCTTCACATATCTCTGTGATTGCTAATAACAGAGTTTAGTTTGTTTTAGTAAGGCAGAATTGCTGCCTATGAAACAACCTCACTGCTCACCAGTTTTAATTAAAAGCTGGACTGTGACAGCTGTCTAGGGGGAAGAGAAGAAATATGGTGAGATGAGACCCATAGCTCTATAGGAAGTGTATTGGCAGGTGCTTCTCTCCAGAGCAGTGATTCTGGGGATTGCTGTTGAGACGGGATAGGTGTCACACTTACCACAAGGCAGTTGTGTCTCAGTGATTTCCCCATGCCTTAATCTCTGAGCAGGGGAAATCTGTTGGTTTTGATGAAGCTACCTAAGATATAAACTGGACTTAAAATAGTAAAATAAGGTTAATAATTGATTTTGTGAGTAAAGTAACTCTTGATTTCAGCTCAACCTCATCCAGAATATTTGCTTATCTTTAGAGAGGTGCAATGTGTTCAGCTTATTTTGGTATTGGATCAAGCCCTCAAATGATAGACATGCATTTTCCTTCTGTTCTTAGAGGGCTGAAGGTTGAGCACTAGCAAACAAATAATGCCAAAGCAGTTCTCCATTCTCCTCTAAACGTTTGTTTTAGACAATGTTAAGTTCTCAAGATAGAATCTTAAATTATTTGTTATGCAACTACAAAGTTTGTGATGCATTGAAAGGAAAATTTCCATTATAAAGTTTTGGCAATCAGCAATCATCAGGTGCCTGACAATGAATGAGAACCAACATTTGCTTTGTGAGACTTTGAACATGCTAAAAAGGTAAAATGATTGTCACCTTTCCCATTATGAAGTGCATGGATCTCATGTTTAGAATATATGACAAAATAGCCATGATAAACCCAAAGGCTATCTTTGTGGCACATGCATTTTAAGAAGCACAGCACCACTTGGAGATTTGCAGGTGTTTAATGACTTCTAAAAGTGCATTATGTATTTGGCCTTTACAAATATACATACACACATGGACAGTGGGGCTGGCAGGTTTATATAAATGCACAGGAATGTCAACCTTAAACTTCACATGAGAATGCTTACTGCACCCATCATTAGACATATACATTCAAATTAAAATGCATCTGTCGCAACCAAGACATAAGCACCTTTGCTTCCTCAAAGTCACTGACTTTGCAGGGGAGTGAAAGAGAATGGTGTGGATTTAATGCAGAAGAGAGAAAGTGCTGTTAATGCCCTGGCAAAAGGAAGGAAGCTCTGCCTATGCCTGTTTTAACTCCTTTCTAGGTGTCCAGATATAACAGTGTCAGAACACAGTGTGATCATACATGCTACCTATGGTGCAATAGTGAGGTATAGCAAGGCAAATGAAGTATAGTTTTAGCAGCTCCTGACAGTGCTGTTAGAGAACTAGGGGTCTATTATAATGATTTCCCATGGAGACATGTGCCAGTCAAGGGGAGAAGAAAACATCTGAAGGTCATCACTGAGGAAAATTATAGATTATAGTTTTTCTGGTATCCAAGTTTTATCACAATGCTCAAGAAAAATAGGAGGAAGGTGTATATACTGTGCACAAACACATACACATTGGTTTGTCATGGGCTACACAATAATATCTGGGTTTTTCAACACCTGGGGTTATAATGGATTCTCTTCGGACAGACAGAGCAAGGGAAGATGAGATACTTGGGTCATGTCTTGCAGAGAAGGGGCGCGAGCCTGAAGATGGTGATTCTGTGAGATTGAATAACCCAAACGTAATTATGGGGTGGGAGGGCTGTTGTAGCACTGCTGAAATGCTCCTGCTCGCTGTACCTGCAGGTTAACCAGACAATGAAGAGAGTTAGGCAACATTTAACCACTGTGCCATTAGCAGTGTTACACCATCTAATTGATGCCTTTACCTCATTGTATTAGACCGTGTTTCATTTTAAAAGTTTCTAGCTAGTTTTGTATCCGCATTTTTTATTTTCCAGTTCATAAAATAGTGCTCAAACAGACCACATTTTCTGTTTTCACATAATGCTTTCCTGTATGTTGTTCAGCAGGAAGTGGCTGTGCAATTTTTTTTATTGCCAAATTATTTGGCTTTTGAATCTGGTTGTGTTTAGCTACATTTAATTTATTCAGCATCATATGAGAAATCTATATAAATAAAATGATTAGAATGACTCTAAGTCAAATAATATAAATAAAGTGCTAGGCTATAGCACTGACCATGTTATAAATTCTGTGTCTGTTCAGGCTGCCTTTATCTTCATTAATGATTCTAAATTTTAAGCAGCTAGCAAAATATGGTTATCTGCTCAATGACATAAACAGTCGTCAATGGAATCAAGAATAAGAGAGCTACTGAATTCATACATTTTAGAAACATAAAATGTGCGTTAGTAACAGCTTTAAAGAAAATAGCTTCTATTGTATAAATTAGTATTTTCTCCCTCTCTGTATTCTATCCCTTCCAACTTAGTATCACTTAGAGGCAGTAAGTAATATGGGAGGGAAAGTTGAGGAGAGCAGAGAGGAAGAGAAGGTAATATTTTCCTTTTTGGTATTAAAAAGCTTTGTACAGTATTAATAAAAGATTGTTTCTTCTGGGGAAGAAATGCTAATGTGAAATTTTCTCTTTCTGTCAGCACAGCCATACATTAGAGATATTCGTAGCAGTGGAGATGCAGACTGCAATAGGTGGATGGGTATTTACCCAAGAAAATTTGAGCCATGCCCTTTCATTTTCAGAGAGCCGCTAGCTAATCTCAGTGTAGCATCAAGACAAAGGAGACACCTCATTCTGTTTGCGCCTGCCCTGTTCAAAAAAAAAGAGGGGTTGAGGGAGAAAGGAAAAAAAAACCACGATGCTTTGTGGATGCTATTAGAATAATGGTTTTTTGAGGGGAAAAAAAGATAAAATACAAATTTCACTCCGATCTGGGTTGGATTACTTCCCCATGCCCCTGCCTTATTGAGCGATTTGGAGTTTCATTAGAATTCAGAATTCCTGCAGAAAGAAAAACCACAGTGGCACGGACTTCTCTTTCAAGGGGATTGCAGGCTGACCCATCAAAATGAAAAGGCTCAATGTTTTGCTGACAGGTCCCTGAGCAGGCCTGAGTGACAGCTTCATTTCAGCACTTCTCAGATGAGATTTGAATTGGGGGGTGGAGGAGGTAGTGAGAGAGAGACTTTGTTCCCTAAAAAGTGTCAGTGTCAAACTCTGCAGTTCAAGTTCTAGTGTCTGAGGTACAAAAGCAAGTCAGAAATCATCTTAGACTTGCCTGCTTCTGAATTTATTATTAATGCCTCTCTAATATTAGCACGTTAAGAAGCTTCATTTAAATCTTAGAGTTCATGCTGGGTGTACCCTGCTCCCTTTATTAGAAATAAAGAAAAAAGCAGGAGGGCATGCATTAAAATATAGTGAACTACTGTATAATAATTGCAGAAAAGATTGCTTAGCAGCATTTTTCTCTTGCTAAATTCTATCTCCACAAATTAAAACATCAGCTGGAGCCCAACCTTACTTCCACTACAGTTTTTGGGAATAGGAGCAAATTTCTTTTTATGTATTGAACTGGATCTTTTGTCCCACAGAATAAATGAGGATGTTAAAATGCCTAAATTGTTCTCAGATTATAGTTTAACTCAAAAGTTCAAAATGCAATTTTGCATATACTTGACAATATCTCAAATGAGCAACTATTTTATTGCGTATCTCAGTGTGAAAAGTCCTGAAGCCTTCTAAACCTTTCCTCATCACAGAAGCAAGCAGAACTCGAGATGCCTCTCAGACTGTTCCTGTGGTAGAAGTAAAACTCGTACTCATTTCGGACTCATGTCCAGTTACAAAAGCTTGATTTGGGTATGTGCAGTAATGTTAACATTTTTTTCTAAAAGTTTTTCTAGCTATCATGTACTGGCATTCACAGTTTTTATCAATTACTTGTCTTTTCTCATTGCAATTTGTTGTGCATGAATAAATGTACGTATTAATGTTTTTCTTATTGTGAGTATAAAATCCAGACAGTTCACTTTGCTTTTATTTGTCTTTATTTGTCATCTCAAAGGGCCAGGGAAACAAAGCTAAGTTTACTTTTAGGGTGAACATTAAAAAAAATTAAGCCTGAAAATATAGATCGGCCTGGTATATTTATCCTTCTTCTTTATTCCTACGCTTTATTGTGTGACCCTGTTAGCAATTAAATATCACAAAAGGAGGATACTCTTCCGTAGCACAACTCTCTTCCTGACTTTGAAATTTTTTTGCTGTCCTATATATGGAAATTTGTAGAAGGGAAAAGGTGCAGGTTTGTGCAACTCTAGCATATTCCCGTAACCTAGATAAACTTGGACAACTCTTGTCACTTTTTGAACAGATATGCCTATAAATCATATTTTATGTATTGCGTGCACTTTGGAAGAAGTTCTACTCTAATTCAAACTGATGGGAAACTGCAGTAACTTTAGCAAAGCTACAGGCCTTATGCTGTAGGTAGAAAGGGGATTTCAGCTCTGGGAGAGGTGTGTATTAAGCTTTAATTCTTATGTGAATGTGATGAACAGTACTGCTTTACTGTGGTTGTACTGTAAGTGTTTCTATTGAGTACTGCAGCCAATAGTGACATAAAATCCATGTAGATGGTCAGAGTGCATGTTAGGACCACCCTCAGGAAGCTTCATGTTGTAAACTTTTCCTAATTGTTCATGGTTTGCTTTTCTCCCAAGAAATGCATGCATTTCAAAAGGGACAGTGAACACACTAGAGCTGAAAAGCCAAAGCCTCATTTGTCTCTTGTCCTAGTTGCACCTTTAAAGAAATCTTAGTGGTTTTAGGCTCTATGGACTTTAGAGGGCAGAGGAAAGAGTTCAGTCTTCACTTTGCAGTCAGAAAGCTCCCAGAATGCTACCAAAACTGGTCTGTGCAAGCATCGTTCTGAGAAATTTGTTGCCAATTGACTATTTTTCTTGTTCCTTGTACCTATATAGGCTAGGAACTGCTGCTGGAAATTTTGCGAATTTGGGAAAATCTCCTCTGCTAGGGTGGAGTTTGGAGCAAGATGGACAGAGTTAAGGGTGAAGGGTTGGTCTTTCCAATGCCAAGTTTCCCTTCACCAAGTCCCAGTGTTCAAGCTAGACTAGATCTGTTCTGCCTGCTTTATTCTGTGGTTTAGTCTTCCCAGTTTCAACAGGGATGCCCTTCTGAGGAAGACAAGTCCAAGAGGCTTAAAAACATGTAATACAGTATTAGCTGATTTAATTTTAGATCAAGCTGGCTCTATAGTAGAAAGCTAAAGTTCTCCTTTTTTGTATAGTCACTGTTTTCTTGTTTTCCTAGTGTCAAATTCTATATTTTCTCCCAAATCCGATTTGTTTTCCTAATTCTTAACATGCTCTGTTTTTACTAATCAGATTGTACCTGGCTGTGGATGTAAATTCTGCCAAAAGAAATTGGGTTCTTCTGTAGGATTTTTCATGGTTGAAGATACTTAATTAGCTCAGGTATTACAAATATTACGCAAAGAGCTTCCAAAAGAGAGCAGAAGGAAGGAGAGGTGGTTATAGGGGCGTTGCTTAGCCAGTCTCTGTAGATGAGAGATACTTTTATAATTGCGAAGTTAAAAATAGCATTGTGCAGATCACAAACATTTATCTGGACTCACATATCACTAACAATCTGCGCAGGTGTTTAGGCCCCACACCATCTCAATACATAAGCAGGTGTCCTTAGCTTTAAGCATGAACTGTTTGCTGGACAGGAATATTTTGCTAAAAAAACTTTTCTTTTTCATTTTTAAAATACTGAGCTCTCGTGCAACAGTGCTGGTCTGGCACACTGACCTATCTCGTGTTTTCTGTGCAGCAATTTCAACAAGCTGCCTAGAAACCATCATCTCATCTTGGCATCTCTGCGCATGACCTAATGTGAGAACTAAAATCTAGCTCCTGTTTTAGCCTGTCGTCAATTTTCCTGGTGCTCCATCATCCATAAAGCACCAAAATGCAACTCTTTCTTCCCAACTCTTTTGCTGAGCTGAGTGCAATAATGAATGTGAAGGGTTTGCATGGAGGAGGCAAAACTTTTTTTTTCCCTTCCCCTATTTTTTTTTTCAGGTTCACACCAGATAGGCATTTTTTACAGCCTGAAAGGGGATGTTTTCTTTTGTTAATAGCTTACAATCAGATGAAAGGACTCATCACTCTATTTTAGTGCTCCACCACATGGCGTGTATCTTTTATAAATTACAGGCTGGCGTTGTGTGCACTGGGGGAGAGAAAGGTTGGTTTTCTTGCTGTGAGCCATCCTGCCTAATTGTCGTATGCAAATAAAAGCAATTATAAGGCTTTTAGGGTGAAGGGATGACAGCTGAGTTTGGCAGTTGAGGAGGCCTCACCCACCTTGTTGTCATAGCAACAGGGAGGAAAAGGACAAAATGGTGTGTATACAGTGGAAACATTTATTTTGGTTAAAGAATTAAAAATACATATACCACTGTTATCAGGAAACATCAATATGTGTAATGAATGGGTTTGTTTAAAACATTCCCGAAATTAAACTGTATTTATTCCTTGGCCCTTTAAATGATCCTTGTCATCTAACTACCATTTACAAGCTATCACTTGTGATTTTATCTGCTACTTTTAAAGTTAGGAACAGAGCATCATGATCCTGCCAATAATTAGGAGATTATAAGTTTGGATTTTACCTAACCTATTTCACTGTTACTAGATCCAGAGTCGCAAGGAGGAGAGGGGCACGCGGTAGTGCATCTCTGGAGGGGAAACAGAGTAAAATAATAACCTATTAGCAGTCTATAAAGTTCAATATAAAATATGTTTGTGCTAAAGTGTTAAACAAGTAGAACAAATAGCATGCTAGTAGCATACAAAATTAAAACGAGTCACAAATGGATATTTTCTATGGCAATTTATTTCACAATTACTCTTGTGGAAGCTTTCATGAATTAAATATGAGTTCTATCTTGAAATTAGGTGTTATAAGGCTAAATTACAAGAGGCAGCCAGTAATTGAGGTGGCTGAAACACGGGGTCTAGTGAACTAATCTCTCAGCGCGTCACGTGGCGGTCGGGCTGCCAATGGGGGACCTCCCCATCACAAAAACAGAGGCAGCTGAGAAAAATTGATTTCTCATCTGAGCCATATTTGATAGCTTTTGAAATCGAAAATTGAAATTAACTAACCTAAGCCCCATCGTAACAAAAGAGCAAATTAAATATGCAACATGGCTTCCTACTGGCAGCAAGAGGGCCTGCCAAGGTAAATTTGTAAATAGAGTTTAAGATGCAATTCTGTGCGCGCAAGCCCACACACACACCCCTGTTCCTTTCTCTCAGTGTAAGTGTACAAGTCTGCAGTGGCTTTATAAATTATTTATACCAAAAGAAAAAAAAAATCAGCTGCAAATGGCCACTGTGGTTAAAGTCCTCCATGGAGAAAATCATTGCATTAGAAGAGCTCATTGAATGAATCTGAGTTAAAATCATCCCTAGCAATCCTTGAGCTCAGAATAAACTGTACACGGAGTGAGTGTATACCCTGGCATGTGCGTATTCTTCTAAAGAAAAGTTTTATGAATGGACGTTTACAAAAACAATAGCCAAAAACCCTTTGCAGATAGACAAGGTTTAAATATACATTTTTATCCTTTCTCTTCATGAACCCCAAGCAGCAATGGAATAAGGGCTTGGAGTCTCCACTGCTTCCCTTTTGTCTTGCTTTTACACATCCTTACATGTTACAAAGGAATCTAAGAGTGAATGCTAATGATTCGAAAGGTGCTTCCACAGAGCTGCGGATTTACAGTGGGATTCCCGGAAATGAAGGCAGCCAAGGAAATTAGTGATGTCATGCTCTAAATACTGTTTTCTGTCCTTTAGAAAGAGAGGAGGGAAGGCGGAAACAAACAGAGCCAAGACATTAGTCCTTCAGCATTTCTCACTTTTAGGGTGTCTGTTTCCCTCTGCCCAAATTTGCATGAGGTGAAAAAAAAAAGATATAATTCCTCAATACTTGAGTCAAAGTATGTATAAAAATATACAGCCAGATTCCTGTCTGCATAAATCAGGATAGCTTCTTTAACTTCAGAGGATTTATGCTACTCTGCATCATCTGAAGATCTATCTCATGAAATTGTTCCACTTTCCTGCCGAGGCTGTTCAGATCTGAACTGTATAAAATCTAGTGACAACTGTAATGGAGGATATTACACTTAGCCTGTCTGTCATCCTGGGGATCTTGTAAAATCATTTTCTGTTCTAATTTATTACTTTTAGTGTCAATCAGCTGCCGACAATCTGAGTAACATCATTAGGCACTGAGTTCATCTACTCAGCACTTTTTAAATGCAGTTTAAGTAGTTGTCTCATTATGTATAGTAGGACAGAAAGTCAAGGTTCAAGGAGTTTTCCTTTTTGGCAGAGACATTGTTGAAGTCAGTACTATTATCTTTGAAGGAAAAAAAAAACACAAGAAAATAGGTCTTTTTTAGGATTTGAGAGAGAGAAAAGAAGGCAGTAAAGCGCAGTAAAACTCACTGTGGAAACTTTGGTTCTGATTTCCCACTGCTTTACTTTGTATTTACTTTAGATGCCTAAGTTGAAAGGTGTAAGGAGGGAGTGAGGCAATGATGAATCAGAGGTTTTGTATAATGTGGAGCTGATGGTTTCCAGCCATGGACTAATAAGTGGTTGGGGTTCATCTCCTAACTGAGAGCCTGCTCTTGCTGTGCAGGAATGTAATGGATGGAAATAAGCCGTGCACCAATCTGCAAGAGAAAACATGGATTTTGTAGGAGCCCGTGTAGAGTATGATTTTATTTATGTTATTAGAAAATAAAAGTAACTCGATGGCAGTGGGTGCAGCAGCAAAAGGAACAAACTAAAATGAGTTTGACTGGAATTAGCTCCAAGGTTGTTTTCCAAATAAAAATAATGAATGTGTATCAAAAAATGTCAGGATGGACAATAAGAACCCTCCAGCTTCATCCCTTAGCAGAAGCCAGAGGGCCTGACTTGAGCTAAAAGCCTTCAAAGAGGGGCCTCGTGGCCATCTCCTGGCAGTGCCCTCTTCCCTTGGTGCATCCTTGCAGCTATATGTCTCAGAAGATAGTGCTCCCAGGTTGTTCTTGATGTTTCTGCTCCATTTGAATATGGCTTTTTTCCATGTCCAGTTTGTCTTAGGAAGCTGAAAGCTGCTAAGAGTAAATGATTCAAGAACTGGTAAAGTTTTGGATCCTTCACGAGAAGCCCCCCTCAGCTGCTATAGCAACAAGTCCAGGAGAGGAAGGACGGTGCTGGACTATGTACTAACTATGCAGTTCTACCCGTCTATAGTGGGTAGAACATAGTCTTTCACATGCTCATTTCTCATTTAGTTCCCTGAAGTGCAATTAGGAAGACAAAGTCATTATGATGCTATTGCAATGGAATTAATTTCACCAAAAATTACAAGAGGCTACTTTGGCCTGGAACAACCAATAAAACTGGTGGGAGAAGGTCAGGAGAGGACCACGTTTCTAGTGTGAATGTCTGTATTTAGGCCAGTGCTGTCTTATTTCCTCACACTGAAGGGAAGCAGAGCTCTATAGTTATGCCATAGAGAAATGATATTGCAAGTTTTGTCGAAAAGGCTGAGAATACACTTCTTTAGCAACAGAGCAGAGGGAAATATAACTGATTCATCATATTCCTGCTGAACTGATGATTTTGTCAGAAGCTGAGACTTAATTACATTACTAACTGTGTTATTGTGGCTAAAGCTTTTGCTAGACACATTTATAGCTATTACATAGATGAGACTTGCTTACCAGTCCTAACCAAAACTTTTGGAACACAACCATTCCTAGATAATACTAATACATAATGTATGGGAGGTATAATATTCCTGCGAAATACTGTAAGTGAAGAATGTAATGTGACGATATGCATTCCCAGCTCACAAAAAATTGTGATTAGTTTAAAGTTCTCCCCTCACCCCCCAAATCAACTGCTTTATGTTAGATAGTTACCTAAGCGAGCAGCTTTCATGGTATTGCAATCAAGGTACTAGTAATTCTACGAAGCAT